>NC_041380.1:242613272-242713533 GCF_002162155.2 Triticum dicoccoides | reverse complement strand
AAATAGACCTCCTATTCCTCCTAGCTAGGGTCAGCATTGGTTTAGCTCATATTTAGAGATAGAGCATTGCTCATCCACATCGGATCTACTCTACGAGAGAGACCATGGCCCCTCTTCGGAGAAGATCCCTTTGGATTCAAGACCTCCTTGTGGAGAAGATCCCCTCATGGATTCAAGACCTCCTCACGGAGAATACCGGTTACCTCGTGTATCGTCCGTTGTTGACTTTGGATCTTGTATCTCCCTTTGTATTCATGGATCTAGCGCATGTGTGATCATACTTGTTGGTTTGAGTGTTCTCTTGAGTTCCCCTTGTGTTTTTTTCCTCGTTTCCCTCCTCGTGTTCTTCGTGTTCATCGCGGGATCCGCTCCTTTCATGAAAGATCGACCGATTAGGGTTCCTACCCTACATCATTTGCTCCAAGCCCCTACTGCCCAAGACGAAGCACCCACATCCCTATGAAGTTCAATGGCTTAGCGACTCTGGCACTCTCCAAGTTGAGCATCGAGTACAAGTCTCTTTCGAAATTGGCACCTATGAAGACACTTTGGAGTGCGACGTCATTCCAATGACCGTTTGCCACCCTCTCTTTGGATGCCCATGGCAATTTGATAGAGGAGTCATCCACAACGGCCGAACAAACCACTACATCTTCAAGATGAAGGGAAAGGAGTACATACTTCGTCCCATGTCTCCAAGTTAAGTGATCACCGACAAGCAAGCCACCCATTGTGGAGATAATAGTGAGAGAGCGAGCCACCAAAAAGAAAGTGAGTGCCACAAGCCCAAATCAAGCGCCTCCACGATGAGCGAAAAGAGGAGCGTGTGAGAACCCATCTAGTGTCCTACACTACGTCCTTTTGTGCAAGGACAATGAAACACAAGCTAACACCTCTCACACTCTTCCACTAGTGTTGTCTTCTCTTTTGCAGGAATTTCATGATGCTTTCCCCGACGAGCTACCTCCGGGACTACCTCCACTACGAGGCATCGAGCACCGCATCGACCACATACCCGAAGCACCACTTCCAAACAAAGCTCCATAGCACGTCAATCTAGAAGAAACCAAAGAAATACAAAGGCAAGTAAAGCATCTCATAGATCATGGACATGTGCGTGAAAGTTTGAGCCCTTGTGCCGTCCCGGTCATTCTTGTGCCAAAATGAGATGGTAGATTTCGCATGTGCTCCGATTGTAGACCTATCAAGGCTATCACCGTTCGTTATAGGAACCCAATTCCATGCCTTGATGATATGCTTGATGAACTTAGTGGTGCCACCATCTTTTCAAAAATTGATCTTAAGAGTGGTTACTACCAAATCCGCATACAAGGTGATGAATGGAAAACTGCTTTCAAAACCAAGTTTGGCTTGTATGAGTGGTTAGCCATGCATATGGGTCTCTCGGAAGCACCGGGTACTTTTATGCGTCTTATGAATCATGTCTTTCGCACTTACATTGGTATGTTTGTTGTGGTCTACTTCGATGATATCCTTGTTTTTAGCAAGTCTCTCAAAGAGCATGTCACCCATGTTCGAACCGTTTTGCAAACTTTTCGAAACGAGCATCTCTTTGCTAACATGGAAAAGTGCCTTTTCAGTGTGGATAAGCTCGTTTTCTTGGGTTTTGTTGTATCTTTTAAGGGTGTTCCTGTAGATGAGTCCAAAATCAGTGCTATTAAGACATGGCCCCAACCAACCAACTTGCAATAAGTGCATAGCTTTCTTGGCCTTGCGGGTTTCTATCGTCGCTTTCTGAAAAGATTTTAGCACCATTGCTTCACCTTTGCATGCTTTGAGCAAGAAGAATGCGCCTTTTGTTTGGGGATCATCCCAAGATACCACTTTCAATGAGCTTAAGAATTTTCTTACTCATGCTCCCGTGCTTGCATTACCCAACTTTGACAAACCCTTTGAGATTCATTGAGATGCTAGTGGTAATGGGATAGGAGGTGTGCTAACGCAAGAGAAGCGCCACATAGCTTACTTTAGTGAGAAACTTTCTAGAGCGCAACTCAATTACCCCATCTATGACAAAGAGCTCTATGCTTTAGTGCGTGTTCTGCATGAATGGGAACACTATCTTCGCCCTCATGAATTCACTATTCATACCGATCATGGAACGCTCAAGTATCTTAAGGGCCAAACCAATTTGAACAAGCGTCATTCTAAATGGAGTGAATTTATTGAGTCTTTTCCTTATGTCATCAAGTACATTAAAGGTAAGGAAAATGATGTAGGGTAGGAACCCTAATCGGCCGATCTTTAACGAAAGGAGCGGATCCCGCGATGAACACGAAGAACACGAGGAGGGAAACGAGGGAAAAACACAAGGGGAGCACAAGAGAACACTCAAACCAACAAGAATGATCACACAAGTACTAGATCCATGAACATAAAGGGAGATACAAGATCCAAAGTCAACAACGGACAATACAAGAGGTAACGGTCTTCTCCGTGACGAGGTCTTGATGGGGCCGCCCAAGACGGGGTCTTGATGATCTTCTCTGCAAGGAGGTCTTGAATCCAAAGGGATCTTCTCCGTAGAGGCCGCGGTATCTCTCGTGGAGTAGATCCGATGTGGATGAGCAATGCTCTATCTCTAAAATGAGCTAAACCAATGCTAACCATAACTTGGAGGAGGTGGGGGAGTGTGACACCCCAAAATTTTGACCTTGTTTTAATAAATTAAAATTTTGCCAGGAAATTAAAACTTTTATTTTCTGGGCTCCCTTTTTATTTTTGAACCTTTTTCTCCCTTGTTATTATGGAGTTTTTCCCCCAAAATGAAATTTTTTCAAATATGTTATTGGACTTGTTTAACCTCTCAAGGAAAACTCTTCTTTTATTAGTAGAACTAATTACATAATTAATTTGCTTGATCTTTATTTTCTTGAAAAATGGTTTTCCAAGGTTATATGGCCATAATTGAACTACAACCATTTGATAAATTCACTTAAAATTCCAACCAAAATTTGCAGATGTCATGTGATGTTTTTAAATCACTTTTATGCAAAAATATATTTTATTCATGTAATATTTTGAGCTCTACACCCAATTTTCTTCTCTGGTCCAGTGGGCAATTTTGCAATACAACTCATTTAAATATTTCTTTCTGGCCTCCACCAAAATTATGGGATGTTGGTAGTAGCATATTATTCAACATTATGCAAAATCCTAGTGCTGTTCCTTGAAAATTTTGAGTGAATCAACCTCTTTTCCATTCTGGTCCAGCCTTGTGAATTCTACTGCAACCCTATTTATTTTTGCTCCAGTAACCTTGTGCCTTCTCCTACTTGTAGACAGCCCTACCAAACCCCTAAGTCCAGTAGCATGCACCCATTGGAATGTTTTTGGTTCATGAAATGATGCCATTTATCTCCTGTCCAGAACTGTAGTTTTGCAAAACTTGCACTAACAAGTTTGTGCTTTTTACAAACAAACCTCACCACCGTCTTGTACATCCAAAGAGACTTCTATCTGGAGATTTTGGCCCCTCCAAGAACTGCCTAGATGCCTCTGGCATTTTGACGAACACCCTGTGGGCGTGAACAGATTTGGCATGTTTGTAAGTTTGTGTTGTGAACTTTCCCACCTGTCCTAACCAAGTCGTCTAGTGGATTACTAACGGTCTCTAACCTAGGCCTGTGGATTTGCATTAGCCGTCTAGCAGTTTTGGTCGCCCTGGCATTTTGTCGAACGAATGTCGTGCACGCCCGGAGCGCGAGCAGAGCATGCATTTTGCACGTGCTCGCGCATGAGCCAGCACGCCCTGGATAAACTTCCCCGAGCTCATCCTGATCCTCTCCCTCTCGCCGCGTCACGCCAAAGGCCCCGACAGCCCCCTGGCGCCCTACAGCACCGCCACAAGAGCTCTCTTGGCGGCACGCCTGCGGCCGCACCCGCTCCTGCCATGGTCGGCACCGCCCCGACCACCACAGCGCGCCAGCTCGCCTCCATGGACAGTGGAGCGTTCGTCGGTAGCTCCTGGAGCCGACCAGCCACCGCCACGTCGCCCTGCAGCATAGTAGAGCGGTTCGCCGGCGAACTTATCCACGGCCGCCGCGAACCGACTTGGACGTGCTATAAAGAGAGGCCCCCGAGCACGTTCCGTTTGCGAGGCAGCCTCAGCATGCTCCCCTAGTTCCTCCATGGCAGCTAATCGACCCGGGGAGGTCTTCTTCCCCACCTCCGACGACTGCAGCCGCCGCCATTGCCCCGGCCATTCTGGCGCCACCAGAGCCTCCTCCTCTCCACTCTCTCCACCAGGAACTCCCTCTCCTCCTAGTGTATCCTTACCCCTGCTCGATTTTGACCGGGACTCGCCGCGGGAGAAAAATCACTTTGCCCGACGGCCACCGTCCGCTGCAGAGCTCGCCGCCGGCAGCTCCGTCCACCCCCGAGACTGCAGCGACTACCGGAGTGACCGCCTCGATCCCCTGAGCCCGCGGGTGACCTCCGTTTCCCGAACGGTGCCGCCGTTCGCCGGCGAGCATCGCCGGAGTCCCGCCTCCGCTCGGGGCAGAGGAAGAGGAGGGAGGCCGACTAGTCAAACCTGACCAGTGGGTCCCCCGGGCCCACTGCAGTGACTCACGCGCCGTCCATGCTGGATAAGTGGAGGCGTAAAAGCTCAAGTACGTCTCCTCTGTGTAAAAGCGTATTCCCCTCTGAAACGTTTTCTTTTCTGTTTTATTTTCAAAACAGATTTTGACCACAACTTTGACTGGCTATAACTTTTTAAATATAACTCCAAATGAATTGATTCTTTTTCCTACATCTCTCAAATTCTGTCTAGTTTATTTTAAGATTTATTTGAAAATTTTCCAAACAATTTTTTTGTGCTGTTTTGAAATTGTGTGTTAATTCAAATTTATTGAAAGTAGGATTTTGGAGAGAGGAAGAAAACTTTCACAAGTTTTGGAGAGCACCCCCACCTCTCCACACCTTGAAGGCAAGCATCTTGAACCCTGGCATAATATTTTTGATGTGTTGGTTGACACGATTATAACACCACCTTATTTCGGAGAACTCGTTATTTTATGTGATGATGCGATCATTTGCATGAATGCATATTAGTGATTTCCTCGCTGTTGGAAATGAATATACTTGTGATGGTAAGCATCCTCATGTGCCTTGCATGCATGCCGGAAAGGAATCCGGGAAAGCCTCTGCCTTGGGTAGGAGTGAGCTTGTCGCCGGTCCCCGTCAGGATGATTATGTCCGGTATGGCATAGTAAGGTATAATGGCTGGTGATTTCATCGGTTGAAATATATTTGATATACATGTCATGCAGGGAACTCATAAGCCTCCTGAGTCGGCCATAGATCGAGTCTTGTTCCGGTAACCCCCATACTTGTTTCGTACTGCCACTGGTCCCTACCGTAGGTGCGGTATGGTTCAGTAAGTTGTTAACCCTTGTCTTGGCACACACCGTACAGAGAGGCCATGGTGGAAGATACCGGTTGTAGCCGGTAGGCATGCCACCTGGTCCGGGGGCATGGGTGTATCCGGTTGGGACCGAGAGGGGGGCACCCCTTAGAGCGCGCGATAGAAATTTGATCCCATGCTACGTGAGGTTGTAGCCTCCCCACTTAGAGTTTTGCTTAACAGGTGTCATGGGTGATTCCAGAGACGAGTAAAGTTAAGCTGGTGTGTGCAAGTCAGGCGTGTTTTCAACTAAAAGACCGTAGACGGAATTAGTTCTGATGAACTAAAGAAATCCGTTACTCGTGGGTAAAGAGTACACCCTCTGCAGAGATATTAAACCTATTCGAATATCCGTGTCCATGGTTAAGGATTACAGTCTAGGATGGGTCAAGTGTCGGTCTTAGTGTCGGTCTTCGGAGGAGAAACCACTAAACTCGAATATTGGTGATGACATGTGATATATGATGGTTATGATTGTTATCATTATGGACTAACCATTTGCATTGTTTGAAATAATGAATATCCCTAGGACGGTACCACCTCCTGGATATTCACTATGATTATAAGCCCTTTATGCGGCGTCGCTCCGACGCTCGACTGTGGCATGTTCGTTATTTCATTTTCATATAAGCCCTTTATGCGGCGTCACTCAGACGCCCGACTGTGGCATGTTCGTTATTTCATTTTCATATAAGCCCTTTATGCGGCGTCGCTCAGACGCCCGACTGTGGCATGTTCGTTATTTCATTTTCATATAAGCCCTTTATGTGGCGTCGCTTAGACGCCCGACTGTGGCATGTTTGTTATTTCATTTTCTCATAAGCCCTTTATGTGGCGTCGCTCAGACGCCCGACTGTGGCATGCTTGTTATTTTATTTACTTTATAAGCCCCTTACATGGTGTCGCTAAGACGCCCGACTGAGGCATGCTCACTTTTACTATCCTTTCGAGACGTCGCTTCAGGCATCCGATCGGTGCATTTTATTTCTATTCTGTCATTGCATATTCCGGTTGCATATAAATAACCTGCTTGCATGCATCAAGATTTTATTTATGACTGACAATGTGATCATAGAATATTTCAGTGTATGTTGATCAATTATATTATACATGTGTTCTTAATGTTTGCGAGTACATTCAAAGTACTCACTGGCTTGTCCCTGGCTATTGTCTTGGCCAGATTGCTTGCTTGGAGAGGAGCGTGGCGATGACAGCCTCAGGACCTAAGCAACGGTGATAGCAGCCTCGCGAAGATAGGAGTTAACCTGGTCAGCTGTTCCTGTGGGACATGGAGTCCCATAGACCGTGGTGATCCACAAACCGCTTCCGCCCTCAACCACTAGAAACCATTTGATGTACTCATAGGCCACAATGGTCTTGTACTACACATTTTGTATTTTTGCTTGGAGTTTCTGTATCAAGTTGGTGCCTCATCAGCTAACAGTAATCCTGGGGCTGGTGAGCACAATGGCCATTTTCTGGAAATTAGAGCTCGGAAAACCGGTCGCGACAGACTTGGTATCAGAGCCAGGCTGACCATTGGCTAATTCTATCTAGCCAAGTCGAAACACCTAGGTAAACCAACCCACTAGACCATAACCAAACCCCAGCCAAGTTTCTCGTGCAAGATAGCCACACAATGACCCAACACCTTTTTGCAGTCGGTGCCCAACCTATCAACCTAACCCGTTGCTCATGCGCGAGTGACCGAATCCTGAATAGTCTTTTCGCAAGCGTGCGAAGGAAGACTCCGTCCCCTTTTCTATAAAAGGGCACGCTAGCCTCAACCCACTCCAGCTAATTCCGACGGTGAGACCCGTGGAGAAGCCTCGACATCCACAAGGCACGCCCGCTTGGATATGAACGAAGTAGACTAATTTACTCGATTAGTACCGAGCCTTAGTACGGCCACGCCCTGTATTTGTGTGTCGCCATGATTGAATGATGTTTGCTTGAGCGCCTCGATTTTTTTTACCATGCTTGTGTACGTCGGTGAACGGTTGCATTTTACTTTGAGCGTACCAAAAACCAACCCCGGCCACACAAAGTTTGTGCTATGAGTAAGCTTTTTGGTTCCAACTAACAGGGAAGATATTTTCAGAAAAAAAACAACCCTTATCAAATCTCGAGGACGAGATTTTTCTTAAGGGGGGTAGTGTTGTGACACCCCAAAATTTTGACCTTGTTTTAATAAATTAAAATTTTGCCAGGAAATTAAAACTTTTATTTTCTGGGCTCCCTTTTTATTTTTGCACCTTTTTCTCCCTTGTTATTATGGAGTTTTTCCCCCAAAATGAAAAATTTTCAAATATGTTATTGGACTTGTTTAACCTCTCAAGAAAAACTCTTCTTTTATTAGTAGAACTAATTACATGATTAATTTGCTTGATCTTTATTTTCTTGAAAAATGGTTTTCCAAGGTTATATGGCCATAATTGAACTACAACCATTTGATAAATTCACTTAAAATTCCAACCAAAATTTGGAGATGTCATGTGATGTTTTTAAATCACTTTTATGCAAAATTATATTTTATTCATGTAATATTTTGAGCTCTACACCCAATTTTCTTCTCTGGTCCAGTGGGCAATTTTGCACTACAACTCATTTAAATATTTCTTTCTGGCCTCCACCAAAATTATGGGATGTTGGTAGTAGCATATTATTCAACATTATGCAAAAACCTAGTGCTGTTCCTTGAAAATTTTCAGTGAATCAACCTCTTTTCCATTCTAGTCCAGCCTTGTGAATTCTACTGCAACCCTATTTATTTTTGCTCCAGTAACCTTGTGCCTTCTCCTACTTGTAGACATCCCTACCAAACCCCTAAGTCCAGTAGCATGCACCCATTGGAATGTTTTTGGTTCATGAAATGATGCCATTTATCTCCTGTCCAGAACTGTAGTTTTGGAAAACTTGCACTAACAAGTTTGTGCTTTTTACAAACAAACCTCACCACCCTCTTGTACATCCAAAGAGACTTCTATCTGGAGATTTTGGCCCCTCCAAGAACTGCCTAGATGCCTCTGGCATTTTGACAAACACCCTGTGGGCATGAACAAATTTGGCATGTTTGTAAGTTTGTGTTGTGAACTTTCCCACCTGTCCTAACCAAGTTGTCTAGTGGCTTACTAACGGTCTCTAACCTAGGCTTGTGGATTTGCATTAGCCGTCTAGCAGTTTTGGTCGCCCTGGCATTTCGTCGAATGAATGCCGTGCACGCCCGGAGCGCGAGCAGAGCACGCGTTTTGCACGTGCTCGCAGCCAAGCCAGCACGCCCTGGATAAACTTCCCCGAGCTCATCCTGATCCTCTCCCTCTCGCCGCGTCACACCAAAGGCCCCGACAGCCCCCTGGCGCCCTACAGCGCCGCCACAAGAGCTCTCTTGGTGGCACGCCTGCGGCCGCACCCGCTCCTGCCATGGTCGGCACCGCCCCGACCACCACAGCGCGCCAGCTCGCCTCCATGGACAGTGGAGCGTTCGTCGGTAGCTCCTGGAGCCGACCAGCCACTGCCACGTCGCCCTGCAGCACAGTAGGGCGGTTCGCAGGCGAACTTATACACGGACGCCGTGAACCGACTTGGACGTGCTATAAAGAGAGGCCCCCGAGCACGTTCCGTTCGCGAGGCAGCCTCAGCATGCTCCCCTAGTTCCTCCATGGCAGCTAATCGACCCGGGGAGGTCTTCTTCCCCACTTGCGACGACTGCAGCCGCCGCCACTGCCCCGGCCATTCCAGCACCACCAGAGCCTCCTCCTCTCCACTCTCTCCACCAGGAACTCCCTCTCCTCTTAGTGTATCCTTCCCCCTGCTCGATTTTGACCGGGACTTGCCGCGGGAGAAAAATCACTTTGCCCGACGGCCACCGTCCGCTGCAGAGCTCGCCGCCGACAGCTCCGTCCACCCCCGAGACCGCAGCGACTACCGGAGTGACCGCCTCGATCCCCTGAGCCCGCGGGTGACCTCCGTTTCCCGGACGGTGCCGCTGTTCGCCGTCGAGCATCGCCGGAGTCCCGCCTCCGCTCGGGGCAGAGGAAGAGGAGGGAGGCCGACAAGTCAAACCTGACCAGTGGGTCCCCCGGGCCCACTGCAGTGACTCACGCACCGTCCATGCTGGATAAGTGGAGGCGTAAAAGCTCAAGTACGTCTCCTCTGTCTGAAAGCGTATTCCCCTCTGAAACGTTTTCTTTTCTGTTTTATTTTAAAAACAGATTTTGACCACAACTTTGACTGGCTATAACTTTTTAAATATAACTCCAAATAAATTGATTCTTTTTCCTACATCTCTCAAATTCTGTCTAGTTTATTTTAAGATTTATTTGAAAATTTTCCAAACAATTTTTTTGTGCTGTTTTGAAATTGTGTGTTAATTCAAATTTATTGAAAATAGGATTTTGGAGAGAGGAAGAAAACTTTCACAAGTTTTGGAGAGCACCCCCACCTCTCCACACCTTGAAGGCAAGCATCTTGAACCCTGGCATAATATTTTTGATGTGTTGGTTGACACGATTATAACACCACCTTATTTCGGAGAACTCGTTATTTTATGTGATGATGTAATCATTTGCATGAATGCATATTAGTGATTTCCTCGCTGTTGGAAATGAATATACTTGTGATGGTAAGCATCCTCATGTGCCTTGCATGCATGCCGGAAAGGAATCCGGGAAAGCCTCTGCCTTGGGTAGGAGTGAGCTTGTCGCCGGTCCCCGTCAGGACGGTTATGTCCGGTATGGCATAGTAAGGTATAATGGGTGGTGATTTCATCGGTTGAAATATATTTGATATACATGTCATGCAGGGAACTCATAAGCCTCCTGAGTCGGCCATAGATCGAGTCTTGTTCCGGTAACCCCCATACTTGTTTCGTACTACCACTGGTCCCTACCATAGGTGCGGTATGGTTCAGTAAGTTGTTAACCCTTGTCTTGGCACACACCGTACAGAGAGGTCATGGTGGAAGATACCGGTTGTAGCCGGTAGGCATGCCACCTGGTCCGGGGGCATGGGTGTATCTGGTTGGGACCGAGAGGGGGGCACCCCTTAGAGCGCGCGATAGAAATTTGATCCCATGCTACGCGAGGTTGTAGCCTCCCCACTTAGAGTTTTGCTTAACAGGTGTCATGGGTGATTCCAGACACGAGTAAAGTTAAGCTGGTGTGTGCAAGTCAGGCGTGTTTTCAACTAAAAGACCGTAGACAGAATTAGTTCCGATGAACTAAAGAAATCCGTTACTCGTGGGTAAAGAGTACACCCTCTGCAGAGATATTAAACCTATTTGAATAGCCGTGTCCATGGTTAAGGATTACAGTCTGGGATGGGTCAAGTGTCGGTCTTAGTGTCGGTCTTCGGAGGAGAAACCACTAAACTCGAATATTGGTGATGACATGTGATATATGATGGTTATGATTGTTATCATTATGGACTAACCATTTGCATTGTTTGAAATAATGAATATCCCTAGGACGGTACGACCTCCTGGATATTCACTATGATTATAAGCCCTTTATGCGGCGTCGCTTAGACGCCCGACTGTGGCATGTTCGTTATTTCATTTTCATATAAGCCCTTTATGCAGCGTCGCTCAGACGCCCGACTGTGGCATGTTCGCTATTTCATTTTCATATAAGCCCTTTATGCAGCGTCGCTCAGACGCCCGACTGTGGCATGTTCGTTATTTCATTTTCATATAAGCCCTTTATGTGGCGTCGCTCAGATGCCCGACTGTGGCATGTTTGTTATTTTATTTTCTCATAAGCCCTTTATGTGGCGTCGCTTAGACGCCCGACTGTGGCATGCTTGTTATTTTATTTACTTTATAAGCCCCTTATGTGGTGTCGCTAAGACGCCCGACTGAGGCATGCTCACTTTTACTATCCTTTCGAGATGTCGCTTCAGGCATCCGATCGGTGCATTTTGTTTCTATTGTGTCATTGCATATTCCGGTTGCATATAAATAACCTGCTTGCATGCATCAAGAATTTATTTATGACTGACGATGTGATCATACAATATTTCAATGTATGTTGATCAATTATATTGTACATGTGTTCTTATTGTTTGCGAGTACATTCAAAGTACTCACTGGCTTGTCCCTGGCTATTGTCTTGGCCAGATTGCTTGCTTGGAGAGGAGCGTGGCGATGACAGCCTCGGGACCTAAGCAACGGTGATAGCAGCCTCGCGAAGATAGGAGTCAACCTGGTCAGCTGTTCCTGTGGGAAATGGAGTCCCATAGACCGTGGTGATCCACAAACCGCTTCCGCCCTCAACCACTAGAAACCATTTGATATACTCATAGGCCACAATGGTCTTGTACTACACATTTTGTATTTTTGCTTCGAGTTTCTGTATCAAGTTGGTGCCTCATCAGCTAACAGTAATCCTGGGGCTGGTGGGCACAATGGCCATTTTCTGGAAATTAGAGCCCGGAAAACCGGTCGCGACAGACTTGGTATCAGAGCCAGGCTGACCATTGGCTAATCCTATCTAGCCAAGTAGAAACACCTAGGTAAACCAACCCACTAGACCATAACCAAACCCCAGCCAAGTTTCTCGTGCAAGATAGCCACACAATGACCCAACACCTTTTTGCAGTCGGTGCCCAACCTATCAACCTAACCTGTTGCTCATGCGCGAGTGACCGAATCCTGAATAGTCTTTTCGCAAGCGTGCGAAGGAAGACTCCATCCCCTTTTCTATAAAAGGGAACGCTAGCCTCAACCCACTCCAGCTAATTCCGACGGTGAGACCCGTGGAGAAGCTTCGACATCCACAAGGCACGCCCGCTTGGATATGAACGAAGTAGACTAATTTACTCGATTAGTACCGAGCCTTAGTACGGCCACGCCCTGTATTTGTGTGTCGCCATGATTGAATGATGTTTGCTTGAGCGCCTCGATTTTTTTACCATGCTTGTGTACGTCGGTGAACGGTTGCATTTTACTTTGAGCGTACCAAAAACCAACCCCGTCCACTCAAAGTTTGTGCTATGAGTAAGCTTTTTGGTTCCAACTAACAGGGAAGATATTTTCAGAAAAAAACAACCCTTATCAAATCTCGAGGACGAGATTTTTCTTAAGGGGGGTAGTGTTGTGACACCCCAAAATTTTGACCTTGTTTTAATAAATTAAAATTTTGCCAGGAAATTAAAACTTTTATTTTCTGGGCTCCCTTTTTATTTTTGAACCTTTTTCTCCTTTGTTATTATGGAGTTTTTCCCCCAAAATGAAAAATTTTCAAATATGTTATTGGACTTGTTTAACCTCTCAAGAAAAACTCTTCTTTTATTAGTAGAACTAATTACATAATTAATTTGCTTGATCTTTATTTTCTTGAAAAATGGTTTTCCAAGGTTATATGGCCATAATTCAACTACAACCATTTGATAAATTCACTTAAAATTCCAACCAAAATTTGGAGATGTCATGTGATGTTTTTAAATCACTTTTATGCAAAAATATATTTTATTCATGTAATATTTTGAGCTCTACACCCAATTTTCTTCTCTGGTCCAGTGGGCAATTTTGCACTACAACTCATTTAAATATTTCTTTCTGGCTTCCACCAAAATTATGGGATGTTGGTAGTAGCATATTATTCAACATTATGCAAAAACCTAGTGTTGTTCCTTGAAAATTTTGAGTGAATTAACCTCTTTTCCATTCTGGTCCAGCCTTGTGAATTCTACTGCAACCCTATTTCTGGTCACGACAGGGAGTATATATAGTGCTAGCTCATGAAGGGGTAAAGTGAGAGGGGAGATACATGGGCCCTTGGCCCGAATCTTTGCACGTAGGCAGGTCGGAAGTTCCGGGTGGGGCCGGAAGTTCCAGGCTCCAGAAGTTCCGGGCAGGTTCCGTCCGGGTTCCGGGCTATTATTTGGCAGGCCGGAAGTTCCGGGCTTTCCAGAAGCTTGTCCCTGCTCCTTCTTCCTTCGCCTCTTCCATGCTAGCCCTTGGTCCTTGGATCCTCCATGGTCGTCTCGGTTGTACCTGAGTATATGCAAGGTCCATGCATGAGGTAGTAGCCATGTCTCATATGTGGAAAGTGACGGTTCGAAGAGGAGTGAGTTCACCTTGTGTCCAATGGTGTATGGTCGAGGTCTCATCATATGTCCTCTTGGGGCTTGCGGAGTAGTCGAAGTGTACATGGGGATGATCGTAGGGTGCTCCGCATCATCTCCCCTCCCTTGGGAAAGATCCGACCTCGGATCGTGATCCTCATCACCATGGAAATGGTTGTTGTGGATGGACTTGTAGTTGTACAGAGTTGAAGACATTACGCAATCCAAGTACTCCAAGGTGTCGCCAGAGTGGCATACATGCAAAAAGAGCAAACACAAACAACACTCGGAAATACAATGGTTAGCGCACACAAAGTGTCCATCATGTAAGAATGAGTCCGTGCGGCAAGATTGTTTGTGACAAAGTGCCTGAAGCTTATCAAGATTATCTAGAAAGATATGCAAAGCATTCATGGGTGAAAATGCAATCATTGTGTACACAGATGTGTTGTGAATGTGATCAATGCAACCACAGTGCAAAATGATGTCATAATGAGACGGTTTATCAATAGCATGAATATGGCAATGGATGCTCAATGTGATGTGATCATGCAATTGATGGTAGGCAATAAGATCATGATGTATGAATATGCCATCAAGGTATATCACAACAAATTTGCTAAGGAAATGCACAAGCTCATATATCATGGATGACATAGAAAGACAAGATGCAACAAGGCAATCATAATATGAGTCAATCTATGCATAAGATGCAAATTTGTCATGTGTATGATATGTCCATCGAGCATGACATTTGTGAGCACAATCAACAAATAATGAGGTGTTGGTGTACAAATGCTCGATGTCGTGGCATGAGTGGAGGTTCAAAGGTGCATCCAATAAGTCCGAGCGCTATTCAATGCGAAGGTCCATAGAGCCAATCTTCAATGTCGCTCCTCCGTTCGCGAGATGTATCATCTAGACAACAAGAAGGAAACAACAATGAAAGAGTGACCCATCCAATATGCGTATTTGAGGATAGCTCAAAGGGAAGGAGTTCACCTTTATGAGGATGTCGAGAATGTTGGTGTTGCACATCATATATGCCTTCACATAACCAATATGTCTCGTGATGGAAATGCCTTGAGAATCCTTCAAAATGAAAGAACATGACAAACACTCGGAAAAACAAATGAGGTTAGCGGAAATGCAAAACCTATCATTCGTGTGGTAAGATACCCAACAAGTGTATGCATCATGCTCATCATAAGAAAGGACAAAGGAGCATTTCATAGTATGGAGGCATAAGATGCTAGAACAACCAAAGAGATTAAGCTCAATCAAACAAGCATGCATCACAAGTAATATGTCCAAGTCTCCATGACCAAGCATAGTAAGTTGGCACTAAATACAAGGTGATATGAGGGATGCAACTAATGGAGACAAGAGACAGTGATCAAGACCAATCATGCGAATTGGCCCGCAGTGCGAAGCCGCCGAAGACGAAGATCTGTCCGGGGAGAAAAGTCCCACCCTGGACTGCATCGTTGTTGATGATCGAAGGAGCCATCGGGCCTAAAAGTGACGACACAGAGGAACTCTCAATGAAAGCACCAATGTCGGTGTCAAAACCGGCGGATCTCGGGTAGGGGGTCCCGAACTGTGCGTCTAGGCCGGACGGTAACAGGAGGCAAGGAACACGATGTTTTACCCAGGTTCGGGCCCTCTTGATGGAGGTAAAACCCTACGTCCTGCTTGATTAATATTGATGATAAGGGTAGTACAAGAGTAGATCTACCACAAGATCAAGGAGGCTAAACCCTAGAAGCTAGCCTATGGTATGATTGTTGTATGATGAAGTTGTCCTATTGACTAAAACCCTCCGGTTTATATAGAGAGGGTTAGGGTTACACAAAGTCGGTTACAATGGTAGGAGATCTTGAATATCTGCATCGCCAAGCTTGCCTTCCACGCCAAGGAAAGTCCCATCCGGACACGGGACGAAGTCTTCAATCTTGTATCTTCATAGTCCTGGAGTCCGGTTGAAGGTATAGTCCGGCTACCTGAACACCCCCTAATCCAGGACTCCCTCAGTAGCCCTTGAACCAGGCTTCAATGATGACAAGTCCGGCGCGTAGATTGTCTTCGGCATTGCAAGGCGGGTTCCTCCTCCAAATTCTTCATAAAAGTTTGTAAACACCAAGAGTAGTGTCCGGCTCTGCAAAATAAGTTTCCACGTATTGCCACAGAGAGAATAATATTAACACAAATCTAATCTGCTGACGTATTCCATAGCGTGACATCACACTATGGCCAAGCCTTTATTCGAATCGTTTTCACTTTTCCACCTTAGCGTGTTTTGCGAGGCGGTTTCCTTGGCACATCTTGTCAAAGCAGAGATCGTGTCCCCCATTTACAGGATTCTCATCAATACGGACGTGGGTAACCCAACCGCGCCATTTATCACGGCGCTTGGGAGGCAAGCGAGTTTTACTAGGCTGGTGGGGACGCATAGTCGCATCCGCCCATATAAGGGGATAAGGATCCACCTTTTTACCTACGCCTTCTTCCTCCTTTGCCTATCCATCTTCTGCGCACCCGAGATCCAGCGCCCAAGCCCGCACTTCCAACCTCAACCTTCCCCAACAATGTCCGGAGCGGGAGGCAAGTGGATGGTCTCCTCCATCACAGAGGGCCATGTCAAAAAGCTAAGGAAGGCCGGATACCTGTCCAAAGACATCGCGCACCATCTTCCTGAGGAGGGGCAGCTTCTCCCCACCCCAAGGCCCCATGAGAGGGTAGTATTTCTTCCTCACTTCCTCCGCGGACTGGGTTTTCCTCTCCACCCATTTGTCTGCGGGCTCATGTTCTACTATGGCCTAGATTTCCACGATCTGGCCCCGAACTTCATCCTCAATATCTCGGCGTTTACCGTCGTGTGCGAGGCTTTCCTCTGCATCCGTACCCATGTCGTCCTCTGGCTCAAGACCTTCAACGTCAAGCCAAAGGTGGTGCACGGCAACCAGGCGGAGTGCGGAGGTGCCATGGCGGGCAAAATAGCCAACGTCCTATGGCTCGAGGGCTCCTTTGTGGAGACCTTGAAGGGGTGGCAGTCAGTGTGGTTTTACATCACCGAGCCACGCGATCCGAAGTGGATTGCAGCCCCTGAATTCCGATCCGGACCCCCTACGCGGCTCACGTCCTAGAAGGAGACGGGCTTGTCGGGGGGAGGACGAAGAAGAGGTGACCGGACTACAAAAATGCATCCAGTCCCTGGTGAACAAGCAACTCAAGCTTGTCAACGTAGTCCAGGTCATGCTCGTCCGCCGGATCCTTCCGTGTCAAGAACGGGACTTCAATTTGTGGGAGTTCCACCAGGCGTAACACCGAACTCTGAGCAGGCTCTTCGACACGACGTACGAAGATGTCTGGAGGGGGCTAACCAAAGGCGCCGAGGCTCCCACATCCGCCTCCAAAGACCGCGGATTCAGCTCGCAGTGCCCTGCTGGTGAGGTAAAATATTTTCATCTTTTATAGGATGTTAAGTTTTCTTCATAGTTTGACTCTATGCGGGATCTAAACTCCCTCACCTTTGACAAGATTGGCAGGCGAAGTCCGGACTGATTAACTGTCCGGCTCCCTTGCCCGAAGACCCAGCCCCTGCTCTCCTAGTGAAGCTGCTAGTTCCGGCACCTTATGTGGTGCCGGAGAAGAAGGCCAAGAAGAAGAAGGCCATGGGGACTCGAAAGAGTTCCCGACATATGGTGGTGTCGAACTCGTTGTCCGACGAGTCCGAGACGCACTCCTCCCGTGAAGAAGAGGAGGCGGAAGAAGAGACCTCTCCCCCTCCAGCGGGGGGAGGAAAGAAGAGGAAGGCCACCCCAGTAGGGGAGGCCGAAGGGTCCAAGAAGAGGAAAACCCCTCCGCCGGACTACGCCCCCGACGCCGACGAGGACGAAGAGGAGTGGCCGGACAGGGCCAAGCATCCGGCGAAATTGTAAGTGTTCGGATACCAGAGTAACTCATGATATTCCTTTTGTTGCGCAGCTTTCCCTAATGTCGAATATAATCATGCACCCGCCCAAGGATGGGCTCGACGAGTCGTCGAGCGGCTCCCTGGATTCATCGGACGTGAATTCAGTTCCGCCCGCTGCCTTCCCCTATGCTGCGGATGACGCCGAAGTGGCGTCGCGACAAGCTCCGGGGCAAGAGGAGGTGGTCTTGGAGGAACCGCGAGGCGACCTCCCGGACTCCAGGATTAAAGGGGACTAGACCCCCCATGGCTCCAAGTCCAGCTTTAAGCCAGACACCGCGCTGGAAACATCAACGGTTCCGGACCGCGGCAGGCGAACTCCTGCCAAGAGGAGCAAGCCTATTGAGCCGGCGTCCTCCGTCCAACCGGAGGCGCCGTACAATCTGCTGGAGGTGCTTAAGGGCGCCTCCATCAACGAGGAGCACCGTACCATCATGAGTACGGTGGTCCAGAAGGTTCGGTCCGCCAAAAGCGGACTGACTGAAGCTTGTGCTAGCCTTCTAACAGGCTTCGAGGTAAGTAAAAAATATGTAAAAATATTACCGCATAGACAGTAGCCCCTGATGCTCTGTTTGGCGTTCGGAAAGAAAAGCCGAATAGAGGATCTATTAAATATCGTAGGAGTCTAACTAAAAAGGAGTCAATATACGTATGCAGGCTTCGCTGCTGGCCACCACCTCACTGACTGCGGAGGTGGGTACCCTAAAGCAGGGCCTCGAGCGGACCGAGCAAGAGCTCGGCCTTGCCAAACGGCAGCTCGAGGAGAAAGAAGGTAAGAGATACCTTATAGAAAAAATGCCTATAAAATACGCAATTGCAAAAAATGACAGGAGTACACTGCTTATTGTAGGGGCCACAACTGAGGTGGCGACCCTCAAGCAGGCGCTGTCCGAGGCCGAGAAGAAAACGGCCACGGAGCGCACCAAGCGGGAGAAATTTGAGGCGCAGGTCGGCGAGGTGCAACAAGAGCTTCAGGCTCTCATGAAAAAACATGAGAGTTTGGAGCTCGACTCGAAGACGCGAGCGTACGAGCTTGTTGCGGCCCTTAAAACTGCCAAATCTGCCAAGGCCGAAGCCCAGAAGGCTCTCCAGGAATTGGATGCGGTGAAAAAGATAGCGGCGGGTAAGGCATTCTCTATGCAAAGCAGACATATAAAAGTAAACTACTTGTTACTTACCCGAATCCGGAGCTCTCCAGGGGCATTCGCAGATCTTCCCCGCAGCGTATCCGATGTCGCCGCATTCTACCGAGCCGAGGAAGGCAGCTCGACGGAGAAGGTGTTCTGGTCTCAGTACGCTGAGGCCGGACACCCTGTGCCCTTGGGCGACCAGCTGAAGCAGCTGGTCGAGCTCCATAAGGCGGCCAAACAAGCCCTGAAGGGCTTCATAGTTCAGCTGTGGCCTGGAGAGGCCCTGCCTGGGAGCTACTTCGAACTGGTGCGGCGGCTGGTGGAGGCTTGTCCAAGGCTCGAGGTCATCAAGCGCTCCGTCTGTATCGAAGGTGCCCGTAGGGCCCTTGCCCGTGCAAAGGTGCACTGGGGTAAGCTGGACGGTGAGAAGCTTGTGAGGGACGGGCCGCCGCCGGGGAAGGAGCATCGCAAGCCCGAGAACTATTACAAGGATGTTCTGGATGGTGCCCGCCTTATGGCGGATGAATGTACCAAGGATGTAATTTTTGAATGAACTCGCTCGTGTTATCCTGTGCGCTAAAAACTTGTTCATATGCGCTAAGCAATGCTTGTTGAATTTAAAATATTATTTTCTGTGCGGCCATTTATCAAAAAATTGAGAGATGGTCAGTCGTCGGCTTCTGCCCCCATGCCACTAGTGCTGGGGTGTTCGGGATAAACCTGAGCGCTCTTTTTCCCATGATTGGGTCCGTCGAGGGAGGCGCTCAGCACAACGAACAAGGCAATCAGACTATAATGCTTGAACACTCTCACTTAGCCATAGAACTCTATAATTTTAAATTTCGGTGAAGCCCCTAGTATTTGGAAGACCGAGTTCGGAGCGCTATCCATGCCTTGGCCGGACAAAGCCGATTCCTCGCTCGAAGCGGCATAAGTCTTTAAGGACTCGAAAAACCTCTCGAACAGCAACCGGTCTCTCGCCTCATCATGACAGTCAGTTTTAGCTTTCTCTACTGAGGTGCTCAGCCCAGCTCAACTAGGGCACAATCGCAGTAGTTTTCCTAGTGCTACCTTAGCCGATATAGCGGAACGTAAGGCACCAAACATAGGAGCCGGGCAAACCCAACTATTGACCCAAATCATGATTCGGAGCCGATGCATATAGTGCTATAAGTTCAGGGTGCCGCACTTGTGAAAGTGTACGGACTTCTCACGCCATATTGATGGGGACTGAAGCCCCTGGCGTATTTTTGCCGTACCACAGTGTACGGATGCAACATGTTATTAATAAACATATATATATATATAAGAGGATAATGCAAAAAATAGACAAAAAGCTATGCATTGTTTATAGAAAGGCTATTATGAAAGCGGAACGATACAAATAGTGCGATAAGCAAAATAAATTGGACTATTTAACATGTCCTGGCCAGGGGCAAGCCGCGGAATTGTATTAAAAACAGGTATACTGCTCGCAATAGAGACGACCTCGGAGTTCCATAATGCGGCGTGGCTTGTCTGCTTTCCTGGATCTTGCATCGTTTGTGCGGCAGTTGAATTGCCGAACGGGTCATCCGAAGTATGGAGTCCTGAGAGTAAGAGAAAAAAAGGAATCCAGCAGCCCCTGGTGCAGTTTAAGCCGTATTTCGGGCGTGCCGTGATAGTGCCCCTTCCCCTGTGCCCATGGTATTTCAAGAGCGTAGTTATGTATGCGAAGCACTGGTTTCGCTATATCGCGAGGGCTAGGGTTGGGGCCGCATTGCTACGCTAGCTCAGAACGTGCCACGCGGTCTTGTTGCAGGGTACTCTGGGGGCGCTTGACAGTGTCCGGCTTTTTGAAGGCCGAACTGGAGAACTACCTAGAGAGGCTGCTTTGTATTTCTGCTGCGAGTGCTGCCGTGTGCTCCTCTGTTCGGAGGGAGCGTTCAGTGTTCCTGTTGACCGTGATTACTCCTCTAGGGCCTGGCATCTTGAGCTTGAGGTATGCATAGTGCGGTACCGCGTTGAATTTTGCGAATGCGGTTCGACCGAGCAGTGCGTGATAGCCACTACGGAACGGGACTATGTCGAAGATTAACTCCTCGCTTCGGAAGTTATCCGGAGATCCGAAGACCACTTCCAGTGTGACTGAGCCTGTACAGTTGGCTTCTACACTTAGTATGACACCTTTAAAGGTCGTTTTGGTGGGCTTGATCCTCGAGGGATCTATGCCCATTTTTTGCACTGTATCCTGGTAAAGCAGGTTCAGGCTGCTGCCGCCGTCCATGAGGACTCTTGTGAGATGAAATCCGTCAATGATTGGGTCTAGAACCAATGCGGCGAAGCCGCCATGATGGATGCTAGTGGGGTGGTCCCTTCGATCAAAGGTGATCGGGCAGGAGGACCATGGGTTAAACTTTGGGGCGACTGGCTCCATCGCATATACGTCCCATAACGCACGCTTCTGCTCCCTCTTGGGGATGTGGGTTGCGTATATCATGTTCACCGTACGCACTTGCGGGGGAAATCCCTTCTGTCCATTGTTGTTCGGCGGCCTGGGCTCCTCCTCGTTGTCGCTATGCAGCCCCTTGTCTTTGTTTTCGGCTCTTAACTTGCCTGCCTGCTTGAACACCCAACAATCCCTGTTGGTGTGATTGGCTGGCTTTTCGGGGGTGCCATGTATCTGGCACAAGCGGTCGAGTATTCGGTCCAAACTGGATGGGCCCTGGGTATTTCTTTTGAATGGCTTTTTCCGTTGACCGGATTTGTAGCCTCGGAATCCGGTATTAACTGCCGTATCCTCATTGCTGTCGCTGTTAACGTGGCGCTTTTGTTTGTTCCGACGCGACCTGTCGCTTTTGTCCTTGGTATTCGAATTATCAGGGTTCTTGGTTAAATTGTTGCTGCGAGCTAGCCAGCTGTCTTCTCCCGTGCAAAAGCGGGTCATGAGTGTCGTGAGGGCTGCCATAGATTTCGGCTTTTCCTGTCCCAGGTGCCGGGAAAGCCACTCGTCACGGATATTATGCTTGAAGGCCACTAAGGCCTCTGCGTTCGGACAGTCGACTATCTAGTTTTTCTTTGTTAGGAACCATGTCCAGAATTGCCTGGACAATTCCTCTGGCTGCTGAATTATGTGGCTTAGGTCATCGACGTCCGGTGGTCGCACATAAGTGCCCTGGAAGTTATCAAGGAATGCGGCTTCCAGGTCCTCCCAAGAACCGATTGAGTCTGCTGGCAAGCTGTTAAGCCAATGTCGGGCCGGTCCCTTAAGTTTGAGTGGGAGGTATTTGATGGCGTGTAGATCATCACCGCGGGCCATGTGGATATGAAGGAGATAATCCTCGATCCATACCGCAGGATCTGTTGTGCCATCGTATGATTCGATGTTTACGGGTTTGAAGCCCTCAGGGATTTTATGATCCATTACTTCATCTGTGAGGCATAGTGGGTGTGTGGCGCCTCTGTATTGGGCTATATCACGACGCAGCTCGAACGAGCTTTGTCTGTTGAGTTCGGCCCGGCCGGATTTATTGCATCCGAAGTGACGATCACCGTCACGTGCCGTGGGGCGCCTGCACGATCTGTAGATCGATCTTGTTTGCCTTGCCTTGTCCTCCAGTATGTCATGCAGGTTGGGCGCATTTTCCCGTGCCTTAGTATGCTTAACGCGGTGTCGGGGCATGGCTTGAGTGGAGGGCCAAGAGGCCTCTCTGTCACGGCCACGAGGTGGCCGGTCGGCCATGTCATGCGCTGGTGATGTAGGTGCTTCCTCCTCTAGTCGGGGTAGCAGCCTGCGCTTTGGGTAACTCTTGGAGGGGCGTTCGAGTTCATACTCTTCGGCCGCAAGGACTTCAGTCCATCTGTCCCCTAGCAAATCCTGATCAGCTCTAAGCTGTTGCTGCTTTTTCTTGAGGCTGCTTGCTGTGGACATAAGCCTGCGTTTAAAATGCTCTTGTTCGGCGAGATCCTCTGGGACGACGAACTCGTCGTCGTCGAGGCTTGCCCCGTCTTCGGAGGGAGGCGTATAATTATCGTCCTCAACCTCTTGGTCCGCCGCCCTCTCGTGAGGGGTGGCTTCTCTGTCCTCCTGTGCTGAATCTTGCTGGAGGGGGTGTTCTTCGATGCTATCCGGAGTAGTATTATCTCCCGTGCCGGAATCACCGTTTTTGCTTTGGCGGGATTTAGAGCGGCGCCGCTGACGCCGGCGCTTGGGCTGTTTCTTTGAGTTATCATCCCCCACTGTTCCATCGCCATCTCCATCCTTTGGAGTGTCCACCATATATATGTCATATGACGAGGTGGCCTTCCAGCACCCTATAGGTTCCGGTTCTTGTTCGTCTCCTGCATCGTCGTCCATACCGTCGATGTCTTCGGAGTCGAAGTCAAGCATGTCGGTTAAGTCGTCGATGGTGGCTACGAAGTGGGTGGTGGGTGGGTTTTGAATTTCTTCATCATCCGTATCCCAACCTTGCTGACCGTAGTCCAGTCAGGGCTCTCCTGATAAAGAGAGAGACTTTAGAGAATTCAGGATGTCGCCGAAGGGCGAGTGCTGAAAGATGTCCGCGGTGGTGAACTCCATTATCGGCGCCCAATCGGATTCGATCGGCAGGGGCGCGGGGGGCTCGGAGTTCGGAGAGGAATCCGGCTCCTCGGAGTCACGGGCCATGCGGAGTGCGGGGCTGGAGTTCGGCTTGATCGCCTCTGAGATCGCAGCCCCTGAGGCAGCATCCAACCGCTGATCCTCGATCGGCGCAGTAGGCTCCGAATCAATGGTCGGAACTGATGCGTGTGCGGCCTCCAAGGCGCTGTTCGGTGGCAGAGCTATATCATGCCCATCGAGACAGTGCGGCGCGCTTGCTTGTGGCTCGAATCCATCGAGGATCAAGTCCCCGCGGATGTCAGCCGTGTAGTTTAGGCTTCCAAACCTGACCTGATGGCCAGGGGCATAGCTTTCGATCTGCTCAAGGTGGCCAAGCGAATTGGCCCGCAGTGCGAAGCCGCCGAAGACGAAGATCTGTCCGGGGAGAAAAGTCCCACCCTGGACTGCATCGTTGTTGATGATCGAAGGAGCCATCGGGCCTAAAAGTGACGACACAGAGGAACTCTCAATGAAAGCACCAATGTCGGTGTCAAAACCGGCGGATCTCGGGTAGGGGGTCCCGAACTGTCCGTTTAGGCCGAATGGTAACAGGAGGCAAAGAACACGATGTTTTACCCAGGTTCGGGCCCTCTTGATGGAGGTAAAACCCTATGTCCTGCTTGATTAATATTGATGATATGGGTAGTACAAGAGTAGATCTACCACGAGATCAAGGAGGCTAAACCCTAGAAGCTAGCCTATGGTATGATTGTTGTATGATGAAGTTGTCCTACGGACTAAAACCCTCCGGTTTATATAGACACCGGAGAGGGTTAGGGTTACACAAAGTCGGTTACAACGGTAGGAGATCTTGAATATCCGCATCGCCAAGCTTGCCTTCCACGCCAAGGAAAGTCCCATCCGGACACGAGACGAATTCTTCAATCTTGTATCTTCATAGTCCTGGAGTCCGGCTGAAGGTATAGTCCAGCTACCCGAACACCCCCTAATCTAGGACTCCCTCAGTCATCAGCCCAAGAAAGCGAGTAATAGTGGAACATGGGTGATGCGATGAAGCAAGCAATCATAGTGATCAAGTAAAGCAGGCTAGTAGTGTGAAGATGCAACATACTAGGAGTAATCATGGCAAGCATGTCATGTGTGCAAATGGTGGCCATACATAATGCACATGAAATATCACAAGTATGGAAGCAAGATATGAGCAAAAGAGGTTCATGGTTCACATGGCAATAGCAACAAGGATCTCCACCAAGCATGCGAATACACATAGGAGTAGCATAAAGGTGAATCATGGGTAAATGCAAACAAGGGTCACAATTGCATGGTAAAGGCATAGAAGTAAGCATATCATGCAAAGTGAACACGACAAAATGAGCATGAAGCGACAAGCCGTACATAGCCCATAGCCGTGTGAGAGCCAAGTGAAAGAGATGTGCGTAGTCGTTGCGCGAAGAGAGCGGTGGAAAGGATAGTTCATGGGATCCCAAGTCATCTTTGCTCTCAAGAGCTCATTTCGTCAACTCTTGGGATTGAGAGGTTGACGAGTATACGTGAGTACCTAGACAAAACAAAGACAAAGGGAAAATTGTGTGTGCGTGGTAGATGTACACATCATCCATCATGATGCGCACGTGCTTGTGTTGGTTAGCACAAAGTATCCAATGCTCGAATAAATGAGATGCGTGATATAGAAACATGTCATCCATAATGGCATAATGGAGACTCAAAGGATGTAATGCATCACTTGCAATATCAAGAGCATTGTTATTCATGGAATGCATATGGTGTAAGCAATTATGAGAATCATGCAAAGTACAGAATGCATCAAAATCTCCTAATATGTATGAGGAAACTATGGGGGTCTCCTCATGATCATTAATGGAAACATCACACGGATAATATTGACAACATCCAAAACAAAGCATATTTGGTTCTATGTGATCATGGCATGGCATAGTAGATGAATTGCACAAATCATGTAAAGGAAGCATGTCAATATCATCACATGAAAAACAAAAGCCAATGACCATCATCTCGTCATCTATGCCATAAGTGCAAATGGGATTTATTTTAATGGGGCATGCATAGTTACTATGTTGAGATTGAAATACTACGATATGGGAGATATCACTCATAGCATATGACAAGTTCAATGGATTGTCAAACATGATGTGACCAATAGAATTTTCACATGATATCCCATGGAGCATAGCATCACAACTAGGCAACTCAACATGTTCATCATCATATTTATCATAAATAGGAAAGTCATGACATGAAGAAGTCGCACTAGCATGAAGCATGGGAATAGGTGTACCAACATCATGCAAGCAATCATTCATAAAATAGTCTACTAGTGGGACAAGAGAACCACCATCTCCTATGTTACCTTTGGAGCATCGCTCATGTGTTGTAGGTGAGGTGTAAAAGACCAAGTCATGGTCATGTTCATCTTGATGGAACCATGTGGGGGTGCATCTTCTTCCACCATGGCCATCGTTGTCTCCATTGGAGGTATGGACTTGTCGAGTATAGGCATGTCGTCATGTAGGAGACCTAGCACCCAGGAAGAAAACACACTCGGAGTAGAGGTTAAGTCATTATAAATCATAGTGGTCTCACATGCCATCTCAACTACCTCACTCACTAAGTGTTGTGGCTCACTCACTCCCTCTTGGATGCTCTCACTCATATGGTTGGTGGAGTCACTCAAATGGCTCTCAACCTCACATAGGATGTGTGGCATGATCTCAAGTGTGGGGCTAGTTGTGGTCACACTCATCCTCTCATAGGAAATGCTCTCAATGTCATGTAGGGTGGAGTCACTCATGTCACTCATGTGGTGGTGGCTCTCCTCACATGGCAATTCGGGGATCTCGTCATACGTGGGTGTTGGGGAGATGTAGGTGCAAATGTCTCCATGCTCAATCATGTTGTAGTCGTAGCCATGGATGAAGGCTGAAGATGGCACATTCACTCTCCTCTAAGACCAAAGATAAGGTCTTATGTGCCGTCTCATAGCACGACTCGGAGTATGAGTTCAATATGGGCGTCGTCTTCATGTTGTTGAAGAGGTTCATGCTCGTCGCCGTTGTAGAAGGGGTAGCCCTAGCTCGACCTACTTGTCGTCGTCTTGTTGTTGTAGGAGGTCCATATGATGGGGCACCTCATAGCTCGTCTCCATGACCGAAGGGAATTTCCCAAGCTCGGCCATCTTTCTTGAGGGGCTTCCGAAGATGGAAGTGTCGCCCTCGCTCGTAGGTGGTCGCCTTGTACTTGATGATGTTGATGTAGGCAAACTAATGGGAAGTAGGCAAAGATGTCATACGTCCAAAGGCGAAGATGCCGAAGACGCCGAAGTGGTTGGTGCAGCCATAGCTCCGTCTTGGTGGTGCTCGTCTCGGGGTCTTCCCTTATGCTCATGAAGGTTGGCCTTGGCGTGAAGTAGGTCTTGTTGGGACTTGTGCATTTGCGCTAGTGGAGCATTGTCATGATGATGGTGTCATTGTCGTGCTTGAGCTCGTAGTAGATGTCGTTCATCGTCGTCGTGCACATGTTGCTTGGAGGTGACTTGCCCTTCATGATGATGTGGATCACGAACTTGATGTTGGTCGCCATGGAGATGTGGACGTGGACGACTTGCGCTTGCATCATTTTTGTGCTCCAAAGACTTGTGACTTGAAATTTGCCACCTTGAGGATGATGAAGGAGAAGCACGGTTGATCAACAAGGTCCAAATCTCCTCCATCCTTGCATCTTGCTCCTCTTTTTGTGCAGAAAGCTTGTTGTCGATGTAGTCCCTTTTCCTTGCTTCGGAGTGATGAATGTTGATGGAGAGGTTCTCGATGCCCTCTCACAATTTTGATTGTGCGCCTTGCATTTGTCGTTGTAGATAGAATATTGACGCTTTGGTGAGGTAGTTGTTCACGCCGTCGTTGTTGTCGAAGACTGGAGATGAAATGCCTTGCATATCCATCACTCCAAGAGAAAAATGTGAGTCATAGAAAGAGAAGAGCGAATAACAAATGTACCTTGACCGAAGTTGAAAGTGGATCAATGATCACTCCAATGTGGACAAGGAAATAGCACAATTGGTACCAATTATTGTCGGTTTCTCACACCTACACAAATAAGGCTTACGGTGGAGCTCGGTGAGGATAGTGGCACAAAACAGTTGATCCAAAATGTTAGAAAGAGTCAATAATGTTGAAAGAGATTCACAAATTCGTAAGTGAAACAAGTAGACCAATAGAAATATGTGGCACACGGAAACACACACACGGATAGATAAATGTGGTCGTGCAACCAAGGAATGAGCTCAAAATGTGGAATCCACCGGAAACGCTCATGTTGCACAACTCAAGAGAGACGCTAGCACGATTGCTCAATAGGCAGATACGAAACTTGTGCACAACCTATAAGATGCAAAAATGCATGGACTTCTATCCCAAGTATGCTATGTATATGATGTTCCGGTGGTATGATCCCAGATGATCGGATATGACAATCTTATGCAATGTGGTATGATGCTATGGCACTTGCTTGTGTGCTCACTCTTTTTCTTTGCATAAAAGCTTATTCTTTTTTTGTATGGCCACTTTTGCACAATGCACAAACCAAGATAGCAATTGTATATATGCGAGAACAAACTTCTGGCACAAAGGATGATATGATACCAAGATGATACCTATATGGTATGGTATGTATGCAATGTATGGGCAAAATGGGCTAGGGGTTATCAATGCAATGGCAAGGGAATATGCAATGGAGGGATACCATGATACCGAGATGATATGGAGGTTACCGTCCGTGGCGATGATGAGTGGCGGTGATCTTGATGGAGATACCAAGATGATGCAGACTCGTCCCTAAGTAGCCGAAACACCTTAGGAAACGGAAAAACCGCGAACTCAAAATCTCAACCGTCAAATGTCTGAATGATGGTAGCGGGATGCGGTGGTGGCAATGATGGGTTGTGGAGTACGCAATGCGGAGTGTAGGGTAAGGTGATGGACTATACACGGTGTCGGAGTTGGAAGCACGGTCCCTAAGTAGCCGAAACACCTTAGGAGACACAACTCACAACACAACCAAAATTGGGGTAAGTTGGGGTGGCGGAAGTGTATGGTGGGTAAGCCTATGCGGAAGTGGTGGTGGTGGTTGATGAGGAAGCAACCGTCCCTAAGTAGACGAAACACCTTAGGAGACTCGAATCACTACTCAAGCAACCACATATGCAATGGGGAACAAAATTGGTTAGGTTGCGGAAGTCGGTGGTGGTGTAGCGGATGATGTGTTGGAAGCCTTAGTCAAAGATGCCAAAATTCACAAAATTTTATGGTGTCAAAAGGTGGTGAAACCAAGGTGAGGTCCTTGTGCACATCAATAGCTTCAAAACGAGCCAAAGAACACTCAAATCGGAGTTTGGAGTGAAAAGTCGTGATGAAAACGGTGAAAGAGGCTGATGCTGAAATTCTGTGTAATGTTTCTGGTTAGGCCGGAAGTTCCGGGGGTCGCGGAAAAAGTGCGGGGGTATGGGGATTTTTGGGGTAAATTTTCTGTTTAGACCGAAAGTTTTGGGGCTTGGACGGAAGTTCCGGGGGAGTCCAGAAGTTCCGGGGGTCGTGGAATTTCTTCTGGGACAAACCCTAAATTCCAGATCTGAGAATGGGTGTGGAAAAACTCAATTTTCTGGGTCAAAATTGGGAAGATTTCATGGATAGAAATCGGGGAAAAGATGGGGAATGCTAGATCCACTCGTAACAAAGCAAATCCACGGATCAAATCCAACAAAACTTCCTCAAACAAACAAATCACAAAAAACATTGGGGGCTATTTTTGGTGGGGATTTTTGAATTTAGGACGAAATCAACAAAATTAGGCTATCAACACAACGGGGAGGCTCCGAAATCGTGATCAATGTGGCTCTAGATACCAAGCTGATGTAGGGTAGGAACCCTAATCCGCCAATCTTTCACGAAAGGAGCGGATCCCGCGATGAACACGAAGAACATGAGGAGGGAAATGAGGGAAAAACACAAGGGGAGCATGAGAGAACACTCAAACCAACATGAATGATCACATAAGTGCTAGATCCTTGAACATAATGGGAGATACAAGATCCAAAGTCAACAACGGATGATACAAGAGGTAACGGTCTTCTCCATGAGGAGGTATTGATGGGGCCGCCCAAGAGGGGGTCTTGATGATCTTCTCCGGAAGGAGGTCTTCAATCCAAAGGGATCTTCTCCGTAGAGGCCGCGGTCTCTCTCGTGGAGTAGATCCGATGTGGATGATCAATGCTCTATCTCTAAATGAGCTAAACCAATGCTAACCCTAACTAGGAGGAGGTGGGGGAGTATATATAGTGCTAGCCCACAAAGGGGTAAGTGAGAGGGGGGATACATGGGCCCTTAGCCCGAGTCTTTGCACGCAGGCAGGCTGGAAGTTCTGGGTGGGGCCGGAAGTTCCGGGCTCCGGAAGTTCCGGGCTGGTTCCGGCCGGGTTCCGGGCTATCCCGAGAGTTGGCGCACTCGGGGCTGGTCTGGGCCCCCGAGCGCTGGTCTCGACTCCGGGGGCCGGAGGTTCCGGGCAGGCCGGAAGTTCCGGGCTTTCCAGAACCTTGTCCCCACTTCTGCTTCCTTCTCCTCTTCCATGCTAGGCCTTGGTCCTTGGATCCTCCATGGTCGTCTCAGTTGTACCTGAGTATATGCAAGGTCCATGCATGAGGTAGTAGCCATGTCTCATATGTGGAAAGTTATAACACCCACGATGCGACTATATCTCCCACGTGTCGGGGCACGACTTAGAGGCATAGTCGCAGGGTAGGTTTGTCGCAAGAGGGGTAATCTTCACACAATCTCGTGTACTGGATAACAAAGTGATAAAGAGTTGCCTTACAATCGCCACTTCACACAAATACAAGTTAAACATACATCATCCAGAATACAATCAAGGTCCGGCTACGGAACGAAAATAAAAGAAGACAACCCCAAATGCTAGATCCTCGATCGTCGCAACTGGGATCCACTACTGATCAACTAGAAACGAAACAACACAACGAACACGATCTTCATCGAGCTCCCACTTGAGATCAGTTGCGTCATCTGCACTGGTATCATCGGCACCTGCAACTGTTTGGAAGTATCTGTGAGCCATGAGGACTCAGCAATCTCACACCCGCGAGATCAAGACTATTTAAGCTCAAGGGTAGGAAAGGGTAATGAGGTGGATCTGCAGCAAGCACTAAGCATATATGGTGGCTAACATACGCAAATAAGAGCGAGAAGAGAAGCAAAGCAGCGGCCGTGAACTAGAAGTGATCAAGAAGTGATCCTGAAACTACTTACGTTCAAACATAACTCCAAAGCCGTGTTCACTTCCCAGACTCCGCCGAAAAGAGACCATCACGGCTACACAGGCGGTTGATGCATTTTAATTAAGTTAAGTGTCATGTTTTCTACAACCGAACATTAACAAATTCCCATCTGCCCATAACCGCGGGCACGGCTTTCAAAAGTTCAAAACCCTGCAGGGGTGTCCCAACTTAGCCCATCACAAGCTCTCATGGTCAACGAAGGATATTCCTTCTCCCAGGAAGACCCGATGAGTCTCGGAATCCCGGTTACAAGACATTTCGACAATGGTAAAACAAGACCAGCAAGACCGCCCGATGCGCCGACATCCCGATAGGAGCTGCACATATCTCATTCTCAGGGAAACACCGGATTGTCTAAGATTCTGGTTGGCCAACCCAGAGTTGCCCCTGGTGGCCACCGGCTGCTAATAGGTTCGGACCAACACTTAGGCAAGCACTCGCCCGGGGGGGTTAAAATAAAGATGACCCTTGAGTCTACAGAACCCAAGGGAAGGTGATAGGTTGTTAGGCAAATGTAAAACCAAGGTTGGGCCTTGCTGGAGGAGTTTTATTCAAAGTGAACTATCAAGGGGTTCCCATAACACCCAACCGCGTAAGGGACACAAAATCAAGGAACATAACACTGGTATGACGGAAACTAGGGCGGCAAGAGTGGAACAAAATACCAGGCATAAGGATGAGCTTTCCACCCTTTACCAAGTATATAGATGCATTAAAGTAAACAAGATATAATAATGATATCCCAACAATATCCATGTTCTAACATGGAACAAACTTCATCTTCACCTGCAACTAGCAACGCTATAAGAGGGGCTGAGCAAAAGCGGTAACATAGCCAAACAACGAATTGCTAGGAAAGGTGGGTTAGAGGCTTGACATGGCAATATGGGAGGCATGATATAGCAAGTGGTAGGTATCGCGACATAGCAATAGAGCGAACAACTAGCAAGCAAAGATAGAAGTGATTTCGAGGGTATGGTCATCTTGCCTGAGATCCCGCAAGGAAGAAGAACGAGTCAATGAAGAAGAAAAATGGATGTAGTCGAACAAATCTCACAAACGCGATGTTATCGGAACCAAGCCGAAGAAGCAACACCGAAAAGAAGCAAACAACATGGTAAACAACCATCACATAAGCATGACATGATGCGCAAACAATTATGATGCATGTCCGGTTTAAAGAGGCATGGCATGTCAAAGTGCACAAGCAAAACTACAAGTTAAGTGGAGCTCAATATGCAACGAGTTGCATATTGACGGAACACCAAATCATTATTTAGTTCTCTCTCGTTTATGTACCCAACAATATTAAATGTTGTTGAAGATGGCAAGAGGTGAAACATGAGTAAAATACATAGTTATGCATTTTAAATGAGGCCGGAAACATCAAACAACAATTCCGGTAAATCCTCATGTGCATTTAGCAATTTAATGCAAACAACAATTTTAACCATTTTAAATGTTGTTATCACGATGCGAATGACATTTGCAAGTTTTATGCAATTTTGGAAAAGTTGACAAGAGCATGACATGAAGCATTTGTCATCGTGGCAGAAACGAAAGGGGTGCCACTGTTGGGGAACGTAGTAATTTCAAAAAAAATTCCTACGCACACGCATGATCATGGTGATGGATAGCAACAAGAGGGGAGAGTGTCATCCACGTACCCTCATAGACCATTAAGGGGAAGCATTATGACAACGCGGTTGATGTAGTCGTACGTCATCACGATCGACCAATCCTCAGTACCGAGCGTACGGCACCTCCACGTTCAGCACACGTTCAGCTCGGTGACGTCCCGCGAACTCATGATCCAGTAGAGCTTGGGGAAGAGTTTTGTCAGCACGATGGCGTGGTGATGATGTTGATGAAGCTACCGCAGCAGGGCTTCGCCTCAACACTGCTAAAGTATGACCGAGGTGGATTATGGTGGAGGGGGGCACCGCACACGGCCGGGAGAGATCTTTGTGATCAACTTGTGTGTCTAGAGGTGCCCCCTGCCCCTCTAAATAAAGGAGCAAGGGGGAGGCCGGCCGGCCCTTGTTGGCGCGCCTAGGAGGAGGAATCCTCCTCCTAGTAGGAGTAGGATTCCTCCCTTTCCTACTCCTACTAGGAGGGGGAAAGGCAGGGAGAGAAAGAGAAGGAAAGGAGGGCGCCGCCCCCCCTTCTCCTAGTCCAATTCGGATAGGGGGAAGAAGGCGCGCTGCCTGCCCTAGGACGGCCCCTTTCTCTTTCCCTTATGGACCAACAAGGCCCATTAGCCCCGGGAGGTTCCGGTAACCCCTCCCATACTCCGGTAAAATCCCGATTTCACCCGGAACTATTCCAATGTCCAAATGTAGTCTTCCCATATATCATGTCTCGACCATTTCGAGACTCCTCGTCATGTCCGTGATCACATTCGGGACTCCGAACTACCTTCGGTACATCAAAACATATAAACTCATAAAACCGATCGTCACAGAACTTTAAGCGTGCGGACCCTATGGGTTCGATAACTATGTATACATGACAGAGACACATCTCTGATCAATAACCAATAGCGGAACCTGGATGCTCATATTGGTTCCTACATATTATACGAAGATCTTTATCGATCAAACCGGACAACACTATACGTTGTTCTCTTTGTCATCGATATGTTACTTGCCCGAGATTCGATCGTTCGTATCCAATACCTAGTTCAATATCGTTACCGGCAAGTCTCTTTACTCGTTCTGTAGTACATCATCCCGTAACTAACTCATTAGTGATGTGTATTACCGAGAGGGCCCAGAGATACCTCTCTGACAATCGGAGTGACAAATCCTAATCTTGCTCTATGCCAACTCAACAAGTACCATCGGAGACACTTTTAGAGCTCCTTTATAATCACCTAGTTACGTTGTGACGTTTGGTAGAACACAAAGTGTTCCTCCGGTATTCGGGAGTGCATACTCTCATAGTCATAAGAACATGTATAAGTCATGAAGAAAGCAATAGCAGTAAACAAATGATCAAGTGCTAAGCTAACGAAATGGGTCAAGTCAATCACATCATTCTCCTAATGATGTGATTCCATTGATCAAATAACAACTCATGTCTATGGTTACAAAACGTAACCATCTTTGATCGATGAGCTAGTCAAGTAGAGGCATACTAGTGACACTATGTTTTTCTATGTATTCACACATGTATTGTGTTTCCGGTTAATACAATTCTAGCATGAATAATAAACATTTATCATGAAATAAGGAAATAAATAATAACTTCATTATTGCCTCTAGGGCATATTTCCTTCAGTCTCCCACTTGCACTAGAGTCAATAATCAAGATTACATAGTAATGATTTTAACACACATGGAGCCTTGGTGCTGATCATGTTTTGCTCGTGGAAGAGGCTTAGTCAACGGGTCTGCAACATTTAGATCCGTATGTATCTTGCAAATCTCTATGACTCCCTCCTGGACTTGATCCCAGATGGAGTTGAAGCGTCTCTTGATGTGCTTTGTTCGTTTGTGAAATCTGGATTCTTTTGCCAAGGCAATTGCACCAGTATTGTCACAAAAGATTTTCGTTGGACCAGCTGCACTAGGTATGACACCTAGATCGGATATGAACTCCTTCATCCAGACTCCTTCATTCGCTGCTTCCAAAGCAGCAATGTACTCCGCTTCACATGTAGATCCCGCCACGACGCTCTGTTTAGAATTGCTCCAACTGACAGCTCCACCGTTTAATATAAACACGTATCCGGTTTGCGATTTAGAATCATCCGGATCAGTGTCAAAGCTTGCATCAACGTAACCATTTACAATCTGCTCTTTGTCACCTCCATAAACAAGAAACATATCCTTGGTCCTTTTCAGGTACTTCAGGATGTTCTTGACCGCTGTCCAGTGATCCACTCCTGGATTACTTTGGTACCTCCCTGCTAGGCTAATAGCAAGGCACACATTAGGTCTGGTACACAACATTGCATACATGATAGAGCCTATGGCTGAAGCATAGGGAACACTTTTCATTTTCTCTCTATCTTCTGCAGTGGTCGGGCATTGAGTCTTACTCAACTTCACACCTTGTAACATAGGCAAGAACCCTTTCTTAGATTGATCCATTTTGAACTTCTTCAAAACTTTATCAAGGTATGTGCTTTGTGAAAGTCTAATTAAGTGTCTCGATCCATCTCTATAGATCTTGATGCCCAATATATAAGCAGCTTCAGCAAGGTCTTTCATTGAAAAACTTTTATTCAAGTATCCTTTTATGCTGTCCAGAAATTATATATCATTTCCAATCAACAATATGTCGTCCACATATAATATTAGAAATGCTACAGAGCTCCCACTCACTTTCTTGTAAATACATGCTTCTCCAAAAGTCTATATAAAACCATATGCTTTGATCACACTATCAAAACGTTTATTCCAACTCCGAGAGGCTTGCACCAGCCCATAAATGGATCGCTGGAGCTTGCACACTTTGTTAGCTCCCTTTGGATCGATAAAACCTTCATGTTGCATCATATACAACTCTTCTTCCAGAAATCCATTCAGGAATGCAGTCTTTACATCCATTTGCCAAATTTCATAATCATAAAATGCGGCAATTGCTAACATGATTAGGACAGACTTAAGCATCGCTACGAGTGAGAAGGTCTCATCGTAGTCAACTCCTTGAACTTGTCAAAAACCTTTTGCAACAAGTCGACCTTATAGACAGTAACATTACCGTCGGTGTCTGTCTTCTTCTTGAAGATCTATTTGTTCTCGATGGCTTGTCGATCATCGGGCAAGTCAACCAAAGTCCACACTTTGTTCTCATACATGGATCCCATCTCAGACTTCATGGCTACAAGCCATTTTGGGGAATGTGGGCTCCTCATCGCTTCCTCATAGTTCGTAGGTTCATCATGGTCAAGTAACATGACCTCCAGAACTGGATTACCGTACCACTATGGTGCGGATCTTTCTCTGGTTGACCTACGAGGTTCGGTAGTAACTTGATCTGAAGTTTCATGATCATCATCATTAGCTTCCTCACTAATTGGTGTAGATGTCACAGGAACCAGTTTCTGTGATGAACTACTTTCAAATAAGGGAGCAGGTACAGTTACCTCATCAAGTTCTAGTTTCCTCCCACTCACTTATTTCGAGAGAAACTCCTTCTCTAGAAAGGATCCATTCTTAGCAACGAGTATCTTGCCTTCGGATCTGTGATAGAAGGTGTCCCCAATAGTTTCCTTTGGGTATCCTATGAAGACACATTTCTTCGATTTGGGTTCGAGCTTATCGGCCTGAAGCTTTTTCACATAAGCATCGCAGCCCCAATCTTTAAGAAATGACAACTTTGGTTTCTTGCCAAACCATAATTCATAAGGCATTGTCTCAACGGATTTTGATGGTGCCCTATTTAACGTGAATGCAGCCGTGTCTAAAGCATAACCCCAAAACGATAGCGGTAAATCAGTAAGAGACATCATAGATCGGACCGTATCTAGTAAAGTACGATTACGACGTTCGTACACACCATTACGCTGTGGTGTTCCGGGTGGCGTGAGTTGCGAAACTATTCCGCATTGTTTAAAATGTAGGGGAAACTCGTAACTCAAATATTCTCCTCCACGATCAGATCATAGAAACTTTATTTTCTTGTTATGATGATTTTCCAATTCACTCTGAAATTCTTTGAACTTTTCAAATGTTTCAGACTTATGTTTCATTAAGTAGATATACCCATATATGCTCAAATCATCTGTGAAGGTGAGAAAATAACGATACCCGCCGCGAGCCTCAATATTCATCGGACCACATACATCACTATGTATGATTTCCAACAAATCAGCTGTCAGGACCCCGACTCAATGCCACATCGATCTAGCATGTAACACCTCATATCACTTTGCGGCCTCATGCACGGTATTCCCACGGGTGTCGCCTTACCTTTGCCCGGGACCGTTTGCGTCTTTTGGCACACGTATATGATAGTGTCGCTAGCATCCATATGATAAGGAGCCCGGGCTGACATGGCTAGTCGTAAACCCAAAGTGGAACAAACTTACAGGGACAGGCATCCATGACCCAGCATCGAACGTGTCGGTCATCAGCGAGTGAATCCAGGCTGTAGCACTGGGCTAGCAGGACTCCGGTAAACCGGGCTGTAGCGGGCTAACAGGACTCCGATATTCATCGCGTGACATTTATAAATCAAAGCACAAGCGGAAGCTATCATGTCTGAGTACAGACATCTATAAATGAAAAAGGCTGAGAAGCCTGACTATCTACCAAATTCTGCCGAGGCACAAGATCGTAGCTGAGGTAACAAGCTAAACGTCGAAGTCCACGCGGAACTACTAGCGAGACCGAAGTCTCTCTGGAAAAACATAAAATAGGCAAACGTGAGTACAAATGTACCCAGCAAGACTTACATCAGAACTAACTACATATGCATCATTATCAACAAAGGGGAATGGTGGGGTTTAACTGCAGCAAGCCAGCTTTGACTCAGTGGCTATCCTAAACTACGACTGCAAGTAACTCTTTTTAGGTGGCGCACACGAGTCCACATATTCACCATATCAATACACCACTATGGATCCGCTCCTGTCTCCCTACGAGAACGCCATCCATAGCACTCACACTTATCTTGCGTATTTTAGAGTATCCACTTTCACTTGTCTATGAACTGATATAAGCAACCCAGAAGTCCTTTACCGCGGACATGGCTATTCGAATAGATGATGTTAACCCTGCAGGGGTGTACTTCTTCATACATGTTTCCACCACTTAGCGTCTGCACATGACATGTGCTCGGCAGACTTCAAGCGAAAGCCGACGTGGGTGTAGACCACGACCTACCTAAACACTCAAGTCTCTAGTCCAGGTTTATCGCCTATTCGGGTTCCATCCATGAGGAGATCCGGCCGGAGTTTCGCTCACAGCCCCAAACGATGTGTACAGGGTTCCCGAGACAACAAACGGGCATCCGGTACACCCGGCCACGTACCTACCGCATCACAGCCCACCCCTACGGTCAGCGCTGTCCACGGCCTCCAGTAAGCTACAAACACCAGAAACTACTAGCAACTCCTGGACAGAGGACTAGGGTGAATAAGAAGTCGAGCGGGGTCATATTTCAGGGCCCAATGCATGGTAGTAGTTGAATCATGGATCACAAACACAGAACTCAGTTCCTAAGGACGGCTTCAATGAGACAACCCACCATGTACTCCTACATGGCCTCTCACCGCTACCTTTACCAAATCGTGTTCACCACTTAGCTCACACATAGTAGGACATGTTCACACACCTCTGATTCATCCCCGATGAATCAGACCTGACTCAACTCTAAGCAATAGCAGGCATGACAAACAAACATGAATGAGTAGGCACAACAGAGCTCAAGCAACTCCTACTCATACTAGTGGGTTTCATCTATTTACTACGGCAATGACAGGTCATGCAGAGGATAAAGGGGTTCAGCTACCGCAGCAAGTAACAAATGACTCGTTGTTGTCCTAATGCAGTAAAAGAGAGCAGGGCGAGATAGTAGGATTGTATCGGAATGAACAAGGGGGTTTTGCTTGCCTGGCACTTCTGAAGATAGCATTGAGTCTTCATCAGTGTCAACGATTACATCGTCGGTACAACGTCTATCGAGGGGGAACAACACCAGCAAACACAGAAGAAACACGATCAATGCAATGCACAATATGATGCATGATAATGTCATGGCAATATGCTGTTGATTGAGCTAACGCAACTAGCAACCATATTAAATGGAGTTGGTTTGAATCCAAGATTCAAATTCAAACTCCATATGTGGATATTTAAATGCCATTTATATGATTTGACCTAAATAGTGAACAAAGTTGTTCTAACATGCATGAAAATGGTACAGATGGATAGATTGGATTTTTCTGATCATTTTGCATATATAATTTGTTTCATTTGGAGTCACGGTTGATTTTATATGATTTTTAGAAGTTTAGGGCATTTTCTGGAATTTCCTATAAAAGAATAAATCCAGAAAATGAATTATTGCGTCAGCAGCGCGTCAGGGTGACGTCAGTGGTCAACGGGGCTGGTCTAGGTCAAACCTGGCCAGTGGGGTCCACACGTCAGTGTCTCAGACTGGTTTGTGTCGCTGACATGTGGGCCCAGTCAACGGCCACGTCAGCGCGGTCAAAACTGACGCGTGGGGCCACTGCGATTAGATTAAACTTAATCTATTTTAGTTAGCTGGTTGGTTAGGCGGTGGGGCCCGGCTGTCTGTGACACGGTGCAGTGATTAGTGGCTAATTAAGCCAGCCACGTCAGCAAGTGACGCTGGCGACGACGGCGTCGGCGAGACCTCGCCGGAGTTGCTCGGGACGGTGCTACAGCCCGCGGCTGGTCGCGCTGAGGGCACCAAGAGGGAGCCCGTGCTCCCGCGCATCTTGGGGCGCACGCAGCTGGGCACAGGGAGGCCGGGGTCGACGGCGGCGACCACTTAGGCGGCGGCCGGAGCTCGGGGGTTTGCGGGACCGGCGCTGCGGTGTGCAAACGAGACGGTTGTCGTGCTAGTTTTACTCTACGGGACGTTGCGAGTGCAACGGACGCACGCGTGGGACCAAAAGGTCACCGGGGCTTCGCCGGCGACGAGCCCGTGCGGCGGAGCATCTCGGCTCCGGTGGAGGGGGCGGGTAGAACTCGAAATCGGACATGGAGTTAGGGGGAAATGAAGCAGGGGCTCATGGAGATCACGATGAGACGGTCGGCGTGCTCGGGGAAGGCCTGGGGCGACGGGACGGCGACGGCGATCTCCGGCGACCGAAGCTTGAAGACGAGTCGAGGCGGTCGAGTTGGGGCGTCCGAGCGCTCGGGGCTTGCTCGAGGCGGCGTAACGGGCAGTGGCGGAGCTTGCAGACTGCACGGGAAGGCGAGAGGAGCATGGTGGGCATGGTGGCAGCGAACGACGGCGGCGTTCGGGCGCGAGAGGGGAAAAGAGCAGAGAAGGGGGAAAGGGTCGGGGGAGAGTGAGAGAGGGCCAGGGGCTGCGTGGCGCTCCGTGGCGTTGTCTAGGACGGGCCGGGGAAGCAGGAGGTGGCCGGGGAAGCAGGAGGTGGCCGGGGCAGCATCGGCGCTCGCCACCGAGCTGCTTTGGGGCGAGGAGAGGAAGACGACAGGAGGAGGCCTGGTGGGCTGGGCCGTGCTGGGCCGGTTGGTGGCGCCAGGTAAGTGGCTGGAGGAGCTGGGCCGGGTAGGTTTCTCTCTCTCCTTCTTTTTTTCTCTTTTCTATTTTCTGCAATTGGTTTTGATTTGATTTAAAATATCAAATCATTTTTCTAAAACTTTCTGTAAAGTGTATGTGAGCTCAGGAACTAGTCCAAGTTCACAGGCAACTTACGAAAATATTTGAACTTTATTTCTTATATAATAGAAATAAATTCAACTCAAATATGTCATTGGTTTAAGTCAAAGGCCCAAAAATAAATAATTCCGTGATTCCAAAAATATTGGTTTGAATTTTACCTCTTACCAATATTTTCACAGAGTAACAGGAACATTTCTTTGGACTCATTTGATGAGATTTAAATGTTGGTTATTTTTAGAGGTCTTCTGAGGCTTTTGAAAATTCCTCAATTCAAATTTCATTTGAATTAAAACATGATGCTCACATGAGGGTCTAGCCTAGTGCATAACGGGACCAGGGATGTGACAACTCACCCCCACTAAACAAAAATCTCGTCCCGAGATTCAAGCGTAGGGTAAGGTGAAGGGGGAGCGCAAACTAGCACAATCTTCACGATCCAGGTTGCACTTCAAATGTACGTTGATTCGTTCACCATCATTGTCTCGAAGTCTTGCTCTGAGAACTCCAACTATCATGACAACGAGAGGAAAGGAAAGACCCTAAAAGAATTGTTCTTCTCGAAGGTCGAACAACTCAGGATTAACCCACGGAATGAGACATAGCAACATCTCTCGAGCCGAGAGACGAAGCACACCTCTAGAGGGATGGAGTGGAACAGATGACGAGGGTTCACTAGGTAGACAACAATTCCACACTTAAAAAGGTGGTAAACGATTGTCAACGTAGCGAGGAGTTGAGTTGCCATGATACCACAACGATGCACCTTAGGGATGGTGACTCGTAGATATAACCCCTTAAGTGGCAAAAAGAATTACCTTTGATTCAGAGATCATTGAAACTCTTTAAACTAGCCTAAGGCAATTCTCGAGCGATCGTTTGGAGGGGGTCAGTAGAATGGCATACTCGGACTTGGATGATGTGGATTACCTTGTTGAAGACAACGTAATGGATGAATTTGCTTACCACCGGAAATGGAAGAGACCCATGGTAGAAGGACACATTGGCGGTGCAAGCTGGGAACAAAATGCAAATGCTGGGAAGGATTCTGGTAACCGGGGAAGAACCCAACAATAGAGAGTGAATTCACTGTTTGAAAAGGTCATAGCATTGCCGAGGAAACTGAGAGCACTATACAGTTAATGCCGACGATCAAACCTAGCACTTGCGCGTGCTCTCAAGAACTTGAGCATTTCCATAATCATCAAGATTTTACCAATATCCGTGTCAAGGATCCTGGCAACACAACTTGCTACCATGATGAATGATGATGGATGATGCAGATGCAAAGGAAGATAACACTTTCTTAGATTTCACCCTTGGCGGGGCCAAGGAAATAAAATCTGGATGATCGACCGAGAGACATTTAGCACTCCGCTTCTAATGCTCTCCTTAATGTGCTAGCGTAATCCATTTATTGAAATGGTTTGGTAACCAGACCATCAAGTAAAAAGGTCGGACTTCGGGAGCACAAAAATCCATAAGGAACAACTACTAGAATAAGTTCTACGAGATCCTTATGGGGAGGTGGCCAACTTCTTCAATCAAGATACTACAACAATAGGTCTTCCGGCGGGGTGTGTTGGCCACGACATCCACTTTACCGGTTATCGCGAGACCAATATTATAGTTCTTGGGAAATGTTCCAACCATCACATCTGCCTGAGATTCAGATCTGGTTGGTGTCAGGATATTCCAGACTCATCGAGTCTAGGAAGAAAAATGAAAGTTTGCAACACAAATCGACGAGATGACGTTGCAAGATTCTCGGGAAATGAATTACGATAGCAAGCTCCAAAACATGAGCTGGTTCTGCTACAACATGTGAACATGTTGTCCAAGACAAGCATGACCACAAAGTAGTCTTATAATAAAACACTACTGAGTTTAGGAGGGGGAACCATCAGCGAGGATATCGAAGTTTTGTACAAATCCATCTGGTACCTTCAGGACTAGCACTTAGAACTTATTAACCTTGAACAAATCAATCAGTGGCTTGGTGTGCTAGGGACACATATAGAATGGAGGTTGCAAGTCTCCGAACCACAGAATACTTCGCACGTATGCATGACTGATTTGGGATGATTCCAAAGGAAACAACATTGACTTTCTCGAATCCACGGCGGCAACTTGCATCAAATGCACGTGAACTGGAGGAAGTCACTTCTTACATCCGAACATATGCTTCATGAACTAGCATGAAGAAATGCTTTCAAAAGTTTCCAACACTAGCTTAGTGTTCAACAAAATCATGGAGGAGATAAGGATGTTGTCAATGGGCTCAACACCAATTCATCCGGGTTTCCTTTTAAAAGGAATTCCACAGTTATGTGAACACGGTGATAGCATTGGTTAGACCAAAGAATATAATGGTGTATGCTCGAGGGAAAACCACGAGTAAGACAACATTACGAACATCGTTGGTTCTGACTTGATTTGAGGATAGCCCACACCCAAATCAAAGGTTGGACAAGATGATAGGTCCATTAACTGATCACGAGGGTCAGTCGATGAAGATATCATCCTTCTTCAACACACACACACACACACACAAGAAGATATCCCTTAACATGAACTAAGTCAGACAAGCTTTTATCTCCCAACTCTCCAAGTTGTTGTCTAGCTCAACCAACTAGCTCAGGAATATCCAACACAGATTCTTGGAGAAGGAGTGATTTATAAGAAAACCAACTTGGTCACGAACTCAACATAGCGGTCAGATGACAACCTGGTAATACTTCCGAGAAGATATTCGGAAAATCACGAACAACCGATATGTTACTAAGCTCGAGAACAATCTCGCTTTCCAGAGCAAGACGATATGATCATATAAGCAAGGATTGGCACTATCCTAACTCATTGATCGGAGAGTGCACCAGAGATAAGGACTAGGTAGCACAATCAACCTTAGGGTGACGATTCGATAATCAACACGCTAAGAATGAGGTTATTGTCCATTTAACTACCAAGCATCAAGGTTGCTAGGAGTATTGATTTCACACATCACGATTCACTTGTCGACATTCCGGTTATAACAACACAGGAACCGACAAATGAATAATGATGGAGAGAAGTATCACTGCACCAAGAATTCATAGGATGGTGTGCAATTCCCATGATAATCTTCATATAAAGATGGTAACACTCCAGGGTGGAACAGAACAAAAACTGGATTAGTATTTTGATCTGCGGAGTACAATTGTTTTGACCCAATCCTAGATATGGATGAGGTACTAGAGTTTGTTTCTCCTAGTCATTCTGGAATAGAATGGCTTGACGGACCATAAGAGTAATAGGCATCGATGAATGAACGCACGCATACTCTTGACTATCAAATGATAGACCAGGGTTAGAAGACAACTAAGAGGGACAACTCAAAGAACATATAATTTTCTGAGTTGTGGATGCATAGATTAGTATGTCGAACCAAGTTCAATATGTTTCTTCCGGATAACCCATGCAGAGAGGTAGGACTGGCAGAGTCATGATTTATGAATGGAGAACTCCTCAAGAGTACTCTGATTGTGATCTTTTGGTTCAAATAACTTCTGCCTGAATGGTTCATAGTATTTGGAAGAAGGAAATACCATGGACCTCGAGGACTATCGCAAAAGTTACTAATTTCCTAAAGGAACTAGCAACACTATCAACATGAGGTAAATGGGGTGAATCTCGGGTTCAGAACCTAGAAATAGAATGCCTACTAACCAAATGGCATCACGGGATGCTTTCGATAATGACGGCCAGAATCATCACACTGGAAACACAGATCATGGCTAGACCACTAGATGATCCTCTAAGCACTTAGGGTCATAATTATAATTCCAACATATATGTCGAGGCAATAAATTACCTCAACGCTCCGGTTAGTGTGCTTATTCTGACCATAAAGGACATCGGAAACGGAAAGAAAGGATTTGCAAATGCATCAGACTGTTTAGAAACCTGGGATGACTCGGACAGCATAACGGCTATAAATGCTCAAAAAGATTTGAGACATGCTACAAAAATGGTGGCATAGCCACTCAAAAGCACAATATCAAGGTTTCGAGATCATCAGTTAACAGACAGAAGTAGTAGGAACTGGACTGAGGCTTACGTCCAACAATCTTACAATTCTACAGATTAGTAACACGTGATCCTGATAGAAAGAAGAGATAGCCTAGTTCTTTAACCCCGTAGAAAAGATAAGATGACTCAAATAAGAAGGGCATGAGGTATAAGGAGGAAAAAGAGCCTTACGTTCCATCCCACAATCAATTCCCTTACATAACTAAAGCATTTCTAGACTCGACTTCGACCAGTTTGGCTTGGAGAACCTACAGGCAGTCAGGCTCTGATACCAAAGCTGTCAGGACCCCGACTCAATGCCACATCGATCTAGCATGTAACACCTCATATCACTTTGCGGCCTCACGCACGGTATTCCCACGGGTGTCGCCTTACCTTTGCCCGGGACCGTTTGCGTCTTTTGGCACACGTATATGATAGTGTCGCTAGCATCCATATGATAAGGAGCCCGGGCTGACATGGCTAGTCGTAAACCCAAAGTGGCACAAACTTACAGGGACAGGCATCCATGACCCAGCATCGAACGTGTCGGTCATCAGCGAGTGAATCCAGGCTGTAGCACTGGGCTAGCAGGACTCCGGTAAACCGGGCTGTAGCGGGCTAACAGGACTTCGATATTCATCGTGTGACATTTCCCCGAGGGGACAGACACAGGAACGAAGAAGGACACATGTCGGCCAGCCTAAGTGTTCCGGAGCAGCAGCAAGCTACCATGGGAACACTAGGAGACATTTCCCGGTAAGAGAGGCTACTAAGGATAAACAACTAGATAGTCAGATCCCACACATACCAAGCATTTCAATAACATACACACAATATGCTCGATATGTGCAAATACAACATGGCATCACAACATGACTCTATAACTCAAGTATTTTATTCGATAGGCTCCGAGGAGCGAGATATTACAAACAGGGGTCTCATGACCCAACATTCAGAGCATACAAATCAAAGCACAAGCGGAAGCTATCATGTCTGAGTACAGACATCTATAAATGAAAAAGGCTGAGAAGCCTGACTATCTACCAAATTCTACCGAGGCACAAGATCGTAGCTGAGGTAACAAGCTAAACGTCGAAGTCCACGTGGAACTACTAGCGAGACCGAAGTCTCTCTGCAAAAACATAAAATAGGCAAACGTGAGTACAAATGTACCCAGGAAGACTTACATCAGAACTAACTACATATGCATCATTATCAACAAAGGGGAATGGTGGGGTTTAACTGCAGCAAGCCAGCTTTGACTCGGTGGCTATCCTAAACTACGACTGCAAGTAACTCTTTTGAGGTGGCGCACACGAGTCCACATATTCACCATATCAATACACCACTATGGATCCGCTCCCGTCTCCCTACGAGAAAGGCCATCCATAGCACTCACACTTATCTTGCATATTTTAGAGTATCCACTTTCACTTGTCTATGAACTGATATAAGCAACCCAGAAGTCCTTTACCACGGACATGGCTATTCGAATAGATGATGTTAACCCTGCAGGGGTGTACTTCTTCATACATGTTTCCACCACTTAGCGTCTGCACACGACATGTGCTCGGCAGACTTCAAGCGAAAGCCGACGTGGGTGTAGACCACGACCTACCTAAACACTCAAGTCTCTAGTCCAGGTTTATCGCCTATTCGGGTTCCATCCATGAGGAGATCCGGCCGGAGTTTCGCTCACAGCCCCAAACGATGTGTACAGGGTTCCCGAGACAACAAACGGGCATCCGGTACACCCGGCCACGTACCTACCGCATCACAGCCCACCCCTACGGTCAGCGCTGTCCACGGCCTCCAGTAAGCTACAAACACCAGAAACTACTTGCAACTCCTGGACAGAGGACTAGGGTGAATAAGAAGTCGAGCGGGGTCATATTTCAGGGCCCAATGCATGGTAGTAGCTGAATCATGGATCACAAACACAGAACTCAGTTCCTAAGGACGGCTTCAATGAGACAACCCACCATGTACTCCTACATGGCCTCTCACCGCTACCTTTACCAAATCGTGTTCACCACTTAGCTCACACATAGTAGGACATGTTCACACACCTCTGATTCATCCCCGATGAATCAGACCTGACTCAACTCTAAGCAATAGCAGGCATGACAAACAAACATGAATGAGTAGGCACAACAGGGCTCAAGCAACTCCTACTCATACTAGTGGGTTTCATCTATTTACTGTGGCAATGACAGGTCATGCAGAGGATAAAGGGGTTCAGCTACCGCAGCAAGTAACAAATGACTCGTTGTTGTCCTAATGCAGTAAAAGAGAGCAGGGCGAGAGAGTAGGATTGTATCGGAATGAACAAGGGGGTTTTGCTTGCCTGTCACTTCTGAAGATAGCATTGAGTCTTCATCAGTGTCAACGATCACATCGTCGGTACAACGTCTATCGAGGGGGAACAACACCGGCAAACACAGAAGAAACACGATCAATGCAATGCACAATATGATGCATGATAATGTCATGGCAATATGTTGTTGATTGAGCTAATGCAACTAGCAACCATATTAAATGGAGTTGGTTTTAATCCAAGATTCAAATTCAAACTCCATATGTGGATATTTAAATGCCATTTATATGATTTGACCTAAACAGTGAACAAAGTTGTTCTAACATGCATGAAAATGGTACAGATGGATAGATTGGATTTTTCTGATCATTTTGCATATATAATTTGTTTCATTTGGAGTCACGGTTGATTTTATATGATTTTTAGAAGTTTAGGGCATTTTCTGGAATTTCCTATAAAAGAATAAATCCAGAAAATGAATTATTGCGTCAGCAGTGCGTCAGGGTGACGTCAGTGGTCAACGGGGCTGGTCCAGGTCAAACTTGGCCAGTGGGGTCCACACGTTAGTGTCTCAGACTGGTTTGTGTCGCTGACATGTGGGCCCAGTCAACGGCCACGTCAGCGCGGTCAAAACTGACGCGTGGGGCCACTGCGATTAGATTAAACTTAATCTATTTTAGTTAGCCGGTTGGTTAGGCGGTGGGGCCCGGCTATCTGTGACACGGTGCGGTGATTAGTGGCTAATTAAGCCAGCCACGTTAGCAAGTGACGCCAGCGACGACGGCGTCGGCGAGACCTCGCCGGAGTTGCTCGGGACGGTGCTACAACCCGCGGCTGGTCGCGCTGAGGGCACCAAGAGGGAGCCCGTGCTCCCGCGCATCTAGGGGCGCACACAGCTGGGCACAGGGAGGCCGGGGTCGACGGCCGCGACCACTTAGGCGGCGGCCGGAGCTCGGGGGTTCGCGGGACCGGCGTTGCGGTGTGCAAACGAGACGGTTGCCGCGCTAGTTTTACTCTACGGGACGTTGCGAGTGCAACAGACGCACTCGTGGGACCAAAAGGTCACCGGGGCTTCGCCGGCGACGAGCCCGTGCGGTGGAGCGTCTCGGCTCCGGTGGAGGGGGCGGGTAGAACTCGAAATCGGACATGGACTTAGGGGGAAACGAAGCAGGGGCTCGTGGAGATCACGATGAGACGGTCGGCGTGCTCGGGGAAGGCCTGGGGCGACGGGACGGCGACAGCGATCTCCGGTGACCGAAGCTTGAAGACGAGTCGAGGCGGTCGAGTTGGGGCGTCCGAGCGCTCGGGGCTTGCTCGAGGCGGCATAACGGGCGGTGGCGGAGCTTGCAGACTGCACGGGGAGGCGAGAGGAGCATGGTGGGCGTGGTGGCAGCGAACGACGGCAGCGTTCGGGCGCGAGAGGGGAAAAGAGCAGAGAAGGGGGAAAGGGTCGGGGGAGAGTGAGAGAGGGCCAGGGGCTGCGTGGCGCTCCGTGGCGTCGTCTAGGAAGGGCCGGGGAAGCAGGAGGTGGCCGGGGCAGCGTCGGCGCTTGCCACCGAGCTTCTTTGGGGCGAGGAGAGGAAGACGACAGGAGGAGGCCTGGTGGGCTGGGCCGTGCTGGGCCGGTTGGTGGCGCCAGGTAAGTGGCTGGAGGAGCCGGGCCGGGTAGGTTTCTCTCTCTCCTTCTTTTTTTCTCTTTTCTATTTTCTGCAATTGGTTTTGATTTGATTTAAAATATCAAATCATTTTTCTAAAACGTTTTGTAAAGTGTATGTGAGCTCAGGAACTAGTCCAAGGTCACAGGCAACTTACAAAAATATTTGAACTTTATTTCTTATGTAATAGAAATAAATTCAACTCAAATATGTCATTGGTTTAAGTCAAAGGCCCAAAAATAAATAATTCTGTGATTCCAAAAATATTGGTTTGAATTTTACCTCTTACCAATATTTTCACAGAGTAACAGGAACATTTCTTTGGACTCATTTGATGAGATTTAAATGTTGGTTATTTTTAGAGGTCTTCTGAGGCTTTTGAAAATTCCTCAATTGAAATTTCATTTGAATTAAAACATGATGCTCACATGAGGGTCTAGCCTAGTGCATAACAGGACCAGGGATGTGACATCTGTTGCTCGCTCCATAGTTCCGGAGAACGGCGTTGTAGTCATCTTGCCCATAAGGCATGGTTCGCAAGTACCAAGTGATTCATAATCAAGTGATTCCAAAAGTCCATCAGTATGGAGTTTCTTCATGCGCTTTATATCAATATGACCCAAACGGAAGTGCCACAAATAATTTGCACTATCATTATCAACTCTGCATCTTTTGGCTTCAACATTATGAATATGTGTATCACTACTATCGAGATTCAACAAGAATAGACCACTCTTTAAGGGTGCATGACCATAAAAGATATTACTCATATAAATAGAACAACCATTATTCTCAGATTTAAATGAATAACCGTCTCGCATCAAATAAGATCCAGATATAATGTTCATGCTTAACGCTGGCACCAAATAACAATTATTTAGGTCTAGAACTAATCCCAAAGGTAGATGTAGAGGTAGCATGCCGATAGCGATCACATCGACTTTGGAACCATTTCCCACGCGCATCGTCACCTCGTCCTTAGCCAGTCTTCGCTTAATCCATAGTCCCTGTTTTGAGTTACAAATATTAGCAACAGAACCAATATCAAATACCCAGGTCCTACTGCGAGCTCTGGTAACGTACACATCAATAACATGTATATCACATATACCTTTGTTCACCTTGTCATCCTTCTTATCTGCTAAATACTTGGGGCAATTCCGCTTCCAGTGATAGTCTGTTTGCAGTAGAAGCACTCAGTCTTAGGCTTAGGTCCAGACTTGGGTTTCTTCTCCTGAGCAGCAACTTGTTTGCCATTCTTCTTGAAGTTCCCCTTCTTCTTCCCTTTGCCCTTTTTCTTGAAACTGGTGGTTTTATTGACCATCAACACTTGATGCTCCTTCTTCATTTCTACCTCGGCAGCCTTTAGCATCGCGAAGAGCTCGAGAATAGTCTTATTCATCCCTTGCATATTATAGTTCATCATGAAGCTTTTGTAGCTTGGTGGCAGTGATTGAAGAACTCTGTCAATGACACTATCAACAGGAAGATTAACTCCCGGCCAGTTGAGTCAAGTGATTATGATACCCAGACATTTTGAGTATACGCTCACCGACAGAACTATTCTCCTCCATCTTGCAGCTATAGAACTTATTGGAGACTTCATATCTCTCAATCCGGGCATTTGCTTGAAATATTAACTTCAACTCCTGGAACATCTCATATGCTCCATGACGTTCAAAACGTCGTTGAAGTCCCAGTTCTAAGTCGTAAAGCATGGCACACTGAACTATCGAGTAGTCATCATCTTTACTCTGCCAAACGTTCTTAACATTGTCAGCAGCATCTGCAGCAGGCCTGGCACCCAGCGGTGCTTCTAGGACGTAATTCTTCTGTGCAGGAATGAGGATAATCCTCAAGTTACGGACCCCCGTCCGTGTAACTGCTACCATCATCTTTCAACTTTGCTTTCTCAAGGAACGCATTAAAATTCAACAAAACAATAGCACATGCCATCTATCTACAACAACATAGATAAGCAAAATACTACCAGGTACTAAGTTCATGATAAATTTAAGTTCAATTAATCATATTACTTAAGAACTCCCACTTAGATAGACATCCCTCTAATCATCTAAGTGATCACATGATCCATATCAACTAAACCATAACCAATCATCACGTGAAATGTAGTAGTTTTCAATGGTGAATATCACTATGTTGATCATATCTACTATATGATTCACGCTCGACCTTTCGGTCTTAGTGTTCCGAGGCCATATCTGCATATGCTAGGCTCGTCAAGTTTAACCCGAGTATTCTGCGTGTGCAAAACTGGCTTGCACCCATTGTAGATGAACGTAGAGCTTATCACACCCGATCATCACGTGGTGTCTCGGCACGACGAACTTTGGCAACGGTGCATACTCAGGGAGAACACTTTTATCTTGAAATTTAGTGAGAGATCATCTTATAATGCTATCGTCAAACAAAGTAGAATAAGATGCATAAAGTATAAACATCACATGCTATCAATATAAGTGATATGATATACCATCATCATCTTGTGCTTGTGATCTCCATCTCCAAAGCACCGTCATGATCACCATCGTCACCGGCGCGACACCTTCATCTCCATCGTAGCATCATTGTTGTCTCGCCATCTATTGCTTCTACGACTATCGCTACCGCTTAGTGAAAAAGTAAAGCAATTACAGGGCGATTGCATTGCATACAATAAAGCGACAACCATATGGCTCCTGCCAGTTGCCGATAACTCCGTTACAGAACATGATCATCTCATACAATAAATATAGCATCATGTCTTGACCATATCACATCACAACATGCCCTGCAAAAACAAGTTAGACGTCCTCTACTTTGTTTTTTCAAGTTTTACGTGGGTGCTACAGGCTGAGCAAGAACCGTTCTTACCTACGCATCAAAACCACAACGATAGTTCGTCAAGTTGGTGTTGTTTTAACCTTCTCAAGGACCGGGCGTAGCCACACTCGGTTCAATTAAAGTTGGAGAAACTGACACCCGCCAACCACCTGTGTGCAAAGCACGTCGGTAGAACCAGTCTCGGTAAGCTTACGCGTAATGTCGGTCTGGGCTGCTTCATCCAACAATACCGCCGAACCAAAGTATGACATGTTGGTAAGCAGTATGACTTGTATCGCCCACAACTCACTTGTGTTCTACTCATGCATATAACATCTACGCATAAAACCTGGCTCGGATGCAACTGTTGGGGAACGTAGTAATTTCAAAAAAATTCCTGCGCACACGCAGGATCATGGTGATGCATAGCAACGAGAGGGGAGAGTGTCGTCCACGTACCCTCGTAGACCGTTAAGCGGAAGCGTTATGACAACGCGGTTGATGTAGTCATACATCTTCACGATCGACCGATCCTCAGTACCGAATGTACGGCACCTCCGCGTTCAGCACGCGTTCAGCTCGGTGATGTCCTGCGAACTCACGATCCAGTAGAGCTCGGGGAAGAGTTTTTTCAGCACGACGGCGTGGTGATGATGTTGATGAAGCTACCGCAGTAGGGCTTCGCCTAAACACCGCTACAGTATGACCGAGGTGGATTATGGTGGAGGGGGGCACCGCACACGGCCGGGAAATCTTTGTGATCAACTTGTGTGTCTAGAGGTGCCCCCTGCCCCTTTATATAAAGGAGCAAGGGGGAGGCCGACCGGCCCTTGTTGGCGCGCCTAGGAGGAGGAATCCTCCTCCTAGTAGGAGTAGGATTCCTCCCTTCCCTACTCCTACTAGGAGGGGGAAAGGCAGGGAGAGAAAGAGAAGGAAAGGGGGGCGCCGCGCCCCTTCTCCTAGTCCAATTCGGACAGGGGGAAGAGGGCGCGCTGCCTGCCCTAGGTCGGCCCCTCTCTCTTTCCCTTATGGCCCAACAAGGCCCATTAGCCCCCGGGAGGTTCCGGTAACCCCTCCGGTACTCCGGTAAAATCCTGATTTCACCTGGAACTATTTCAATGTCCAAATGTAGGCTTCCAATATAGCAATTTTTATGTCTCGAGCATTTAGAGACTCCTTGTCATGTCCGTGATCACATCTGGGACTCCGAACTACCTTCGGTACATCAAAACATATAAACTCATAAAACCGATCGTCACAGAACTTTAAGCGTGCGGACCCTACGGGTTCGAGAACTATGTAGACATGACCGAGACACGTCTCTAATCAATAACCAATATCGGAACCTGGATGCTCATATTGGTTCCTACATATTCTACGATGATCTTTATTGGTCAAACCAGACAACACTATATGTTGTTCTCTTTGTCATCGGTATTTTACTTGCCCGAGATTCGATCGTCGGTATCCAATACCTAATTCAATCTCATCACCGGCAAGTCTCTTTACTCGTTCCGTAATACATCATCCCGTAACTAACTCATTAGTTATCATGCTTGCAAGGCTTATAGTGATATGTATTACCGAGAGGGCCCAGAGATACCTCTCCGACAATCGGAGTGACAAATCCTAATCTTGATCTATGCCAACTCAACAAGTACCATCGGAGACACCTGTAGAGAACCTTTATAATCACCCAGTTATGTTGTGACATTTGGTAGCACACAAAGTGTTCCTCCGGTATACGGGAGTTGCATAATCTCATAGTCATAAGAACATGTATAAGTCATGAAGAAAGCAATAGCAGTAAACAAACGATCAAGTGCTAAGATAATGGAATGGGTCAAGTCAATCACATTATTCTCCTAATGATGTGATCCCATTGATCAAATAACAACCCATGTCTATGGTTAGGAAACTTAACCATCTTTGATCAATGAGCTAGTCAAGTAGAGGCATACTAGTGACACTATGTTTGTCTATGTATTCACACGTGTATTATGTTTCTGGTTAATACAATTCTAGCATGAATAATAAACATTTACCATGAAATAAGGAAATAAATAATAACTTTATTATTGCCTCTAGGGCATATTTCCTTCAGCCACGACAATGACAACGAAAATGGTGCCATGGCAACATTCTGGTTCTAATAGCTCACGGAGATACCTGTGCAAAAGGAAAAGTGACGGGAGCGTGACATGCGATAGAAGGTGGGGTCGTCCCGGTTACCAGGTGTCCCAAGTGTCGACAGCATGGAAGCGAGAGACACTATGGATACGGTGCAGACAACGGGTGCATATCATACAACACATGCAATCATTCTCGGATGGTCTTCTCTAGGTTATACCTTCGAAGCGTGCGTTTTGAAGTGGATCGGTTCGTACAGGAAGTAGTCGTTCACGGGTGGTCGAGGGAAGTAATGGTTCATGTCCCTAGATGTTCGGGGTCTCGACACAGAACTTGACGTCCATGGGGTCTTCAGCGATGGTCGTGGTACATGTTTCGTAGATGTTCGGGCGACGGTAGTGGGACATGTTTTGGAGGGGAAGTAGAGGTTCACGTTTCATAGTCGTTCGGGGTCGCCGATAGTTGTACATAGTCGTTGTTGGACTTGACGGATCCGATGCCTCCGGACTTAGTGGTACATGTTCGATTTTCGGAGAGGTACTTGGCATTCTTCGGTCATAGGTACTTGACGTTTTTGCTAACCAGGTCTTTGGCGACGGTAGTTGTACACATGATGTTGGGGTACTTGTCGGTCCGGTCTTGACGGAGTAGATGTACACATTGTCGGGGCTTGTCGCATCACCGGGTGTAGTCGTACACGTATGGAGCGGAACTTGGCGTGTCCATGTACTTGGCCGTCTCCGATTGCACGAAGATGTAACATGACGACGAGGGTAAGTGCAGTGTGACCCCGGGTCTACCGAGGTTTGGGAAGAGCCAAACGAAGTAGCACCACTGCTAGGTTTTGGCGTTCAACGAAGAAGGCCGGCCAGCCTCGGTCTTGCAGGCAGCAAGGGAAGGAGTAGGGGCTTGCTGGGCTTTAGCGTAGGTTGCAGCCCACGTCGAAGCAGAGAGGAGACGAACGACACTACGGGGTCGAAGCAGAGGACGTGTTCGCGGGGGGGACTTGTCCATGGCGCCCTGACCTTTGGTGCACAATGGGGCGGCGAGGAGGGGTCTCTCCGGCGAGCTGTGGGCGGCCAGTGCTCGAGGAGAGGCCGCGGGCGGCTGGATTCAGCCGGAGGCGACACACTAGGCGCAGGGATGAGAACAAGAGGGACTCAGAGGTGGTGCAGGGCAGTGTAGGACGGCGCTTGGCAGTGGCGAACTTAGAGGTGGGGCGGCATCGGGCGCGCAGGAGATGAAGGAGGCGGGCCACGTGTGAGGAAGGAGGTCGAGGCCGGCGCTGGTCATGGTCGCCGGCAGCGACCGGACACGGCGGTGGGGCTTGTCATGGCACACTGGTGGCTGTGGACGGGCGGCATCGCCATGGGAACAGAGGAGGCGCGAGCGAGGACATGCTCGAGGTCGCGAGGAACAAGGACAGCGCTCCTGCTCAGGGCCTTGGGCGCGCGAGGCTGCAGGAGAGGATGGAGGAGGAGGCGATGTGTGTGTGGTGGCACTGGATGAGGACGAGAGGGAGAGGGTGAGTGTCGATCGGGAGTGCTAGGGTTCGGCTTGGCCTTGGAGGGCAGCCCAGTAGAGATGGAGGGCTGCGCGTAGGGAGGCCGGCGGCTGGGCCTTAGGCCAATTAGGTGGGGAGGGGAAAAAGGCCAGGAGGCTGAACTCCACTCTCTCCACCATTTTTTCCCATTTTAAAACAAAACAGAAAAAGAGAAAGAAAAGAAAGAGAAGGTAGGGGGAAGAAGTTGGACACGCGGATAAATCTCCCGTACTCACAAAAATGTGCTCGTTCCAAGAAAATAGAAAAGGCGAAGATTGACAGATGTAAAATTCAAACTCATTTGAATCTAATTCAAATGGGTTTGAACTAGGACTTGGTTTTAGAGGTGTCCAAAAATGTTGAGAATTTAGGTGGAGCTCTGGAAAATGAAGAAAGGATATATGGCAAAGTTAGAGACCAACAGTTGTGATAACAAAGGCATTGGGATTTTTGCAAGTGTGTTAAGGTGAATTCCAAAATAGTGGAATATTTATTATAGCTCCCTAATATTGGGGTATATGTTGTAAAGAGAATCACGACGTGAATTCCCTCAGTTTAAATGGACCGAAGATCCATACGATTTATTTAGTTGAGCTGGAAAGATTAAAGACATGATGACATGATGCAATGCACATGATGCAATGATGAATGCAACGAACTAAACAAATAAATAACACAGCTGACACGGAAGACATGGAAGGCATCTGAAGCTCCGGTCTTGGGGCGTTACAGAAGTGACAGTTCGGACAGGAGTGAGTTCACCTTGTGTCCAATGGTGTATGGTCGAGGTCTCATTGTATGTCCTCTTGGGTCTTGGGGAGTAGTCGAAGTGTACATGGGGATGATCGTAGGTTGCTCCGCATCAGAAAACATTGTGGCGGATGCCATTTCCCGCATATGCATGCTTGTTACTCAACTTGAATAGGATGTCATTGGCTTTGAGCATATCAAAGACTTGTATGATCATGATCCTACTTTTGCTACTCCTTATGCCAAGTGTTTGACGCACACCTCTTGGGAATGCTATTACATCAAAGATGGATATCTTATGAGAGCTAACAAGCTTTGCATCCCCGAGTCTTCTCTTAATTTGTTGCTTTTGTAGGAATCTCATGGAGGACACTTAATGGGACATTTTGGACGCGACAAGACTTTTGCCACGCTCTCCAAGAACTACTATTGGGCCAAGATGTTTCGCGATGTCAACCGCTTCACCAACCGATGCGCTACATGTCGCAAAGCTAAGTCTAAAGCTCAATCGCATGGCCTTTACATGCCTCTCCCAATTCCATATCAACCATGGGAAGACATTAGCATGGATTTTGTACTTGGATTGCCTAGGACAAGAAATGGAAAGGATTTGGTACTTGTCATTATGGAACGATTCTCTAAGATGGCACACTTCATACCTTGCAACAAAATAGACGATGCTTCACATGTTGCTAATCTATTTTGTAGGGAAATATTGCGTCTACATGGAGTGCCAAAGATGATCATCTCGGACCGCGACGTCAAGTTCCTTAGCTACTTTTGGAAGACACTATGCGCCAAGGTCGGAATCAAGCTACTCTTCTCCATGGCGTATCATCCACAAACTGACGGCCAAAAGGAGGTGACCAACCGCACAGTCTCCACTCTACTTCGAGTACTCATCAAGAAGAACATCAAGGAGTGGGAGGAGTGCTTACCTATCGCTGAGTTCGCCTACAACCGAGCAAGACACTCAAAAAACCGGCAAGTCCCCCTTCAAGGTCGTCTACGGATTCAACCCATTGTCACCATTGGATACTCTTCCTCTACTACTCCAAGAGCGCATCAATTTGGACGCAAGTGCGCGTGTGACTCATCTCAAGAAGGTGCATGAAGATACAAGACATACTATCGAGCGCCAAGTACAACAACTTGCAACCAAACTCAACATCAACAAGCATCCCATGGTCTTCAACATTGGTAATCTCATGTGGCTACACCTTCGCGAGGACCGCTTTCCTCAAGAACGCAAGTCCAAACTTCGACCACGCGCCGATGGACCCTTCAAGGTGCTTGCACGCTACAACAACAACACATATAAGATCGACATCCCATGCGACAAGTACTCCGTGAGCGACATCTTCAACGTCAAAGATCTCTCCCCTACCATGGTGATGAAGAATTTGACCCGAGGACGGATCTTTCCAAGGGAGGGGAGATGATGCGAAGCATCCCAAGGTCATCCCCATTGACCTACCTACGTCCCCTACGACACCACATGGATCATGAATAGAGCCCAAGCGAAGGCTATCGAAGATAAGGTGAACTCACTCTTCTCCGAACTACCACTTTCCATGCATGAGAATTGGCTACTACCTCAAGTAGAAACCCTATGTGTGATTAGGTGCTTGGAGGAAGGCCACAGACCAACTACACGCAACGGACAAGACGGTGAGGACGCCAAGTTCACGGGACAAGAAGAAGAACTGCTCGAAGTCCCCAGGCTCCGGACGACCGACGAACCCCGGACGTCAGACAACCTCCAGGCTCCGGATGGCCGGCCCCCTCCGGACGACCGACGCTTCCACACGCGAGCAAAAAACCACGGACTTCTGACGCTCCACGGACGATTGACGCCCGGACGTCCGACCCCGACCGGAAGTCCGACCGAAGACCACCCGAGCCGAATTTACAGATGTCCGACAGGCACCGGACGTCCGGACCCTCGCGAGCCTCCGGACGACCGGTGACTCCCGAACGTCTGACGCCTGTGCGCTGCCATGTGTTGGGCCGCAGCCCATGTACCCCCCTCCCCCCCACTGCGCCCCCTTTTGCACTAAGACTATATATAGACTTCTTATTCCTCCTAGCTAGGGTTAGCATTGGTTTAGCTCATATTTAGAGATAGAGCATTGCTCATCCACATCGGATCTACTTCACAAGATAGACTGCGGCCCATCTTCGGAGAAGATACCTTTGGATTCAAGACCTCCTTGCGGAGAAGATCCCCTCGTGGATTCAAGACTTCCTCATGGAGACGACCAGTTACCTCGTGTATCGCCCGTTGTTGACTTTGGATCTTATATCTCCCTTTGTGTTCATGGATCTAGTGCATGTGTGATCATACTTGTTGGTTTGAGTGTTCTCTTGTGTTCCCCTTGTGTTTTTCCCATTGTTTCCCTCCTCGTGTTCTTCGTGTTCATCACGGGATCCGCTCCTTTCATGAAAGATCGGTCGATTAGGGTTCCTACCATACATCAAGTAGAGAATCAAGTCTTTTATGACGGAGATTCAAGTCCCGCTCTTGTTATCTCCAAGGTATTGACTCTTCAACATCAACAAGAAGAAGACTAAAGATGCCACATACTCCATACCAATGCTGGCATCAATGGAACGTCCGTCAAGGTCATCATCGATGGAGGGAGTTGCCATAACTTAGAAAGTGAGGAAGTATGCTCCAAGCTCCAATTGGCGAAGATGAAGCATCCTCATCCATACAAAGTTCAATGGCTTAGCGACCCCGGCACTATCAAAGTCGAGCATCAAGTACACGTCTCCTTCAACATCGGAGCTTACGAAGACACTTTGGAGTGTGATGTTGTTCCAATGACCGTTTGCCACCTTCTCCTTGGACACCCATGGCAATTTTATAGACGAGTCATCCACAACGGCCGAACGAACCACTACATCTTCAAGATGAAGGGAAAGGAGTACGTACTTCGTCCTATGTCTCCAAGTGATGAGGACATCAATACCATTGTTACGCCCACAGCCCCTGCTACTATACATACTGGACCAATTACTAGAGCTCGCACATTCCAATTGAATTATTAGGTACTTTCGTTTCTTGGTAAGATTCTAATGTTCATGAGAATATGATGCTGCCTAAATTGGAAACATTTGTTTTGCTTACAAATGAAGGGCCTAGCTTGGACAAGAAAGATGAACCTTGGAGCAAGTTCAAGCATGGAGATGATGGCATGCGCAAGGGGATCAAGAACGGAGTTACAAGTGATGATTTCAGGACTTTGAAGCCACTATAAGGAGTCCATGAAGCCTTGGACGAAATATACAAGATGCCACTTCATAAATTTGGTCCAGAGGCTATTCTAGGTGCTGTGTCACCTTATTATTGGGCCAGGCCCATGTATTTTCGAAATACTTAAGTATAAGCTATTTTTAGAGTCTGTATGTGTGGGGAAACAAGAGTTAGGGTTGGTTTCGGACCCCTCCTCCAAGGGCCACGAAATTCCCCCCCCTCTTCCTCCATATATACAGCTCTTAGGGCGTCGTTTAGACTTTGGGTTTTGTTTAGATCAAAAGTTTGCCATAGCTGCAACTTCACGTAGTTCATTTGTGTTCAACAACCAGACCAAGACGTCACAGAACCCCACCTTGATCAATAAAGCTTTCATCTTATATTCGCAATATCCAGATTGCAATCTCAGTTTCTTGCTTGTTCTTTGTTTGCTCACAGGAAATAGACCCTCGTGGTCAGGTTGATCGTGCTCCGGTGTGGTCAATAACCCCTCAGAAGTTGGTTTAGCGATTGCTAAGGCGCGATGTCTCGCACTATTGTAGTCGGATCGTCAAGGTCGACTCCCACAAAAAACGATATCCACCATCTCATCGAAACATCAGGACACCTTCGCCTCTGTCACCAAGCCAAGTGATCACCGACAAGCAAGACACCCATCATGGAGAGAATAGTGAGAGAGCGAGCCGGCAAAAAGAGAGTTAGTGCCACAAGCCCAAATCAAGCGCCTCCACGATGAGCGAAAAGAAGAACTTAGTCCTATTTGCCACCACACGTGAGATGAGAGAAGTGTGTGAGAACCCATCTAGTGTCATGAACTATGACCTTTCGTGCAACGACGAGGCATCATGATGTTGGGTAGAACCCTATTCGGCCGATCTTTCATGAAAGGGAGCGGATCCCGCGAAGAACACGGAGAACACAAGGGGGAAATCACAAAGGGAGACATAAGAGAAACACTCAAACCAACGAGATTAGGTCACACATGTGCTAGATCCTCGAAACACGAGAGGAGATACAAGATCCACGATCAACAAGGGACGGTACAAAGGGTAACCGGTTCTTCTCCGTGAGGAGGTCTTGAGGGTCTTCTCCGTGAGGAGGTCTTGAATCCAAGTGGATCTTCTCCGAAGAGGGGCCGCGGTCTCTCTCGTGGAGTAGATCCGGATGGATGAGCGAAGCTCTATCTCAGAAATGAGCTAACACAACGCTGAACCTAACTAGGAGGAGGTGGAGGAGTATATATAGTCTAGGTCCACGAAGGTGTAAGTGGGAGAGGGACAGGTACCGGATGTCCGGTGGGGACCAGTCGTCCAGTGGCTCATGGGCTTTCCGACGTCCGGTAGTCGCCGAACTTCTGCTCACTTTGGCTCGGTTGAGATGGCACCGGACGTCCGGTAGCTGGTGGTTGTCCGGTCGCCGGTCGTCCGGTGTCGTCGGTCTTCCGCTGATTTGGCTCGGGTGTAGATGTGTCGGTCGTCCGAAGGGGGCCGGACGTCCGCTCGCTCGGAGGGGCCGGTCGTCCGTTGATGTAGGGTAGATCCTTAATCGGCTGATCTTTCACGAAAGGAACGGATCCCGCGATGAACACGAGGAACATAAGGGGGAAACGAGGGGGAACAGAAGAGGAAATACAAGAGAAACACTAAACCAACATAAGATAGTCACACATGTGCTAGATACTCGGATACATAGAGTTCACACGGTACACGATCAACTAAGGATGATACAAAGGTAGCCGGTCTTCTCCGTGAGGAGGTCTTGATGTTCTTATCCGCGAGGAGGTCTTGAATCCAAAGGGGTCTTCTCCGAAGAGGCCGCGGTCTCTCTCGAGGAGTAGATCCGATGTGGATGAGCAATGCTCTATCTCTCAAATGAGCTAAAACCAATGCTAACCCTAGCTAGGATGAATAGGAGGTCTATTTGTAGTCTAAGTGCAATGCGGGCGAAAGTAGGGGTACATGGGCCTCGGGCCCGAATCTGGACACAGCCAGGTACCGGACGTCCGCTGGTGGCCGATCGTCCGGTGTCTCAGGAGCGGCCGGACGTCCGGCGGCTTCCGGTCGTCCGATCATTCTAGCTCGAATGCTGGTGTAGCGGATTTCCGGTGGCTGCCGGTCGTCCGCTGGAACCGGTCGTCCGCTGGCACTGGTCGTCCTCTCATTTGGCTTGGGTGCAGGGGCACCGTTCGTCCGGTCTGGGCCGGACATCCGCTCGCTGGGGTTCGGCTGGAGCATCAGGCGCCGGACGTCCAGTCCCAGCCGGTCGTCCGGCTGCTGGGACTTTTCCTGCAGCCCTCCTTCTTCTCCGTCTTCTCGTCCCTCTTCCTCTTCTTCTTGTCCTTGCTCCTTAGCTTCTCCATGATACCTGAATATGCACAATGTGTCCATATGAGGTAGTAGCCATGTCTCATGTGCATCGAAGTGGAAGTGTGAGAGGAGGGATGTCACCTCGGTTTCAAGAGCTCTTGTACGTGCTCGTGTCATGGGTCCAAGAGGTGTCGTAGGAGATGTAGTTGGGTCCATGGCGATGGCCTTGGGATGCTCTGCATCATCTCCCCTCCCTTAGGGAAGATCCGTCCTCGGATTAAATTCTTCATCACCATGGAAGGGAGAGAGATCTTTGACGTTGAAGATGTCGCTCATGTTGTACTTGTCGCGCGGGATGTCGATCTTGTAAGCGTTGTCGTTGTAGTGTGCGAGCACCTTGAAGGGCCATCCGCTCGTGGTCGAAGCTTGGACTTGCATTCTTGTGGAAAGCGGTCCTTTCGAAGGTGTAGCCACACGAGATCACCAATGTTGAAGACCATGGGGTTCTTGTTGATGTTGAGCTTGGTCGCAAATCATTGTACTTGGCGCTCGATAGTATTTCGTGTATCTTCATGCACCTTCTTGAGATGTGTTGCTCGTGCACTTGCATCCAAATTGATGCACTCCTATAGTGGTAGAGGTAATATGTCCAATGGTGACAATGGGTTGAATCCGTAGATGACCTCGAAGGGGGACTTGTCGGTTGTTGAATGTCTTGCTCGGTTGTAGGCGAACTCGGCGATAGGTGGGCACTCCTCCCACTCATTGATGTTCTTATTGATGAGTACTCGAAGTAGAGCGGAGAGTGTATGGTTGGTAACTTCCGTTTGGCCGTCGATTTGTGGATGATATGCCGTTGAGAAGAGTAGCTTCATTCCGAGCTTGGCGCATAGGGGTTTTCAAAACTAGCTAAGTAACTTGACGTCGCAGTCCGAGATGATAGTCTTTGGCACTCCATGTAGACGCAATATTTTCCTACAAAAGAGATTAGCAACATGTGAAGCATCGTCTATCTTATTGCAAGGAATGAAATGTGCCATTTTTTAGAAACAGTCCACAACGACAAATACCGAATCCTTCCCATTTCTAGTCCTAGGCAAACCTAGTACAAAGTCCATGCTAATATCTTCCCATGGTTGGTATGGAATTGGTAGAGGCATATAAAGACCATGTGATTGAGCTTTGGACTTAGCTTTGCGACATGTAGAGCATCGGTTGGTGAAGCGGTTGACGTCGTAAAACATCCTTGGTCAAAAGTAGTTCTTCAAGAGCATGGCGAACGTCTTGTCTCGTCCAAAATGTCCCATTAAGCCTCCTCCATGAGATTCCTGCAAAAGCAACAAACGCAGAGAAGACTCGGGGATGCAAAGTTTGTTAGCTCTCATAAGATATCCATCTTTGATGTAATAGCGTTCCCAAAAGGTGTGCGTCAAACACTTGGCATAAGGAGTAGAAAAGGTAGGATCATGCTCATACAAGTCTTTTATATGCTCAAAGCCAATGACATCTAATTCAAGTTGAGTAACAAGCATGCATATGCGAGAAAGGGCATCGGCCATAATGTTTTCTTTACCTTTGATGTACTTGATGACATATGGAAAAGATTCAATAAATTCACTCCATTTGGCATGACGCTTGTTCAACTTGGTTTGGCCCTTAAGATACTTGAGCGTTTCATGATCGGTATGAATGATAAACTCCAGAGGGCGAATGTAGTGTTCCCATTCATGCAAAACACAGACTAAAGCATATAGCTCTTTGTCATAGATGGGGTAATTGAGTTGCGCGCCGGAGAGTTTCTCTCTAAAGTAAGCTATGGGGCACTTCTCTTGTGTTAACACACCTCCTATGCCATTACCACTAGCATCGCAATGAATCTCAAAAGGTTGTCAAAGTTGGGTAAAGCAAGCACGGGAGCATGAGTAAGCAAATTCTTGAGCTCATTGAAAGCGGTATCTTGGGATGGTCCCCAAACAAAAGGCGCATTCTTCTTGCTCAAAGCATGCAAAGGTGAAGCAATGGTGCTAAAATCTTTGACAAAGCAACGATAGAAACCCGCAAGGCCAAGAAAACTACGCTCTTGTTGTAAATTGGTTGGTTTTGGCCAAGTCTTGATAGCATTGATCTTGGACTCATCAACAGGAACACCCTTAGAGGAAACAACAAAACCCAAGAAAACGAGCTTGTCAACGCCAAAAAGGCATTTCTCCATATTAGCATAGAGATGCTCTTTTCGAAGAGTTTGCAAAACGGTTCGGACATGGGTGAGCTGCTCTTTGAGAGACTTGCTAAAAACAAGGATATCATCGAAGTAGAACACAACAAACACACCAATGTATGGGCGAAAGACATGATTCATAAAAAAGTACCCGGTTCTTCTGATAAACCCATAGGTATGACTAACCACTCATACAAGGAAAACTTAAGTTTTGAAAGCTAATTTCCATTCATCATCCTCTTGTATGCGGATTTGATAGTAACCACTCTTAAGATCAATTTTGGAAAAGATAGTGGCACCGCTAAGTTCATCAAGAATATCATCAAGGCGTGGAATGGGATACCTATAACGAATGGTGATAGCATTGATACGTCTACAACCGGAGCACATGCAAAAGCTACCGTCTCGTTTTGGCACAAAGATGACCGGGATGGAACAAGGGTTCAAACTTTCACGCACATGTCCATGGTCTATGAGATGCTTTACTTGCCTTTGTATTTCTTTGTTTTCTTCGGGGTTGACGCGGTAGGGAGCTTTGTTCGGAAGCGGTGCTCCGGGCATGAGGTCGATGTGGTGCTCAATGCCTCGTAGTGGAGGTAGTCCCGGAGGTAGCTCGTCGGGGAAAACATTGTGAAATTCCTGCAAAAGAGAAGATAACACTAGAGGAAGAGTGTGAGAAGTGTTAGTTTGTGGTGCATTGTCCTTGCACACAAGGACGTAGTGTAGGACACTAGATGAATTCTCACACACTCCTCGTATCTCACTTTTGGTGGCAAATAGGACTAAGTTCTTCTTTTTGCTCATCGTGGAGGTGTTCGATTTGGGCTTGTGGCGCTCACTCTCTTTTTGGTGGCTCGCTCTCTCACTATGATCTCCATGTGGGTGGCTTGCTTGTCAGCGATCATTTGGCTTGGCGACATTGGACGAAGTACGTACTCCTTGCCCATCATCTTGAAGATGTAGTAGTTCATTCATTCGTTGTGGATGACTCCTCTATCAAATTGCCATGGGCATCCAAGGAGAAGGTGGCAAACGGTCATTGGAACGATGTCGCACTCCTCTATCAAACAAGAGCCGGAACCGGTTGTCCGCTCGTTTGGCTCGGGTGCAGGGGCACCGGTCGTCCGGTCTGGGCCGGATGTCCGCTCGCTGGGGTTTGGCTAGAGCATCAGGCGCTAGACGTTCGGTCTCGGCCGGTCGTCCGGTGGCTGGGACTTTTCCTACAGCCCTCCTGTCGGTGTACAAAAAGAGGGGTACACTTTTTGTACCCCTATAACTGTGCACGGGCAGTCTGAGCCACGGGCACCACCACACCAAGCAAGGCAAGGGAGCTGAGCCAGGGTAAGACCGAAGCTCAAGAGAACTACAACGCCAAGGCCAAGACCACGAAGAGAAAAGTGTACGAAGTGGACTCCCCCGGCAAGATCCTTGCCGACAGTTCTAGCAGCCCGACAAGACCCTTGCCGCGGCAACTCGTCCCGCGCCTACGAAGCAAATCACCATTGATTCCACTGACCCCAAAGGGCAAGGATTCGGGAGACATCCCCGTGGTGGCATGGAGATCTTCGTGAAGACATTCAAGATCAGATACGCACTAAGGAGATGACAACCCTTGGCGGGATCCCAGCCGAGGAAGACCACAAGGCCCCCGGCAAGCGCCTTGCCGGGGATGACAGCAGGCGCCCCGGCAAGACCCTTGCCGGGGCCCCGGCAAGGCCCTTACTGAGGACACCTGCGGGGCCACCATCAGGCCCACGCCGACTAAACCTCCACCACCGCATGCATGCAGCTGTCGACCCAACCAGCTGGGCAAGCACCTGTGTGGCGGCATGCAGATCTTCGTGAAGACCCACCACTGCGCCACCTTAGCTGCCTGCCTACCTATGTGGCATCGCAGGCGTCGCTGACCAGGGCGCGTGTCGACACAAGAAGGAGCGGCGACGGACGAGACAGATCTCTCCCCCGTCCCCGATAAAGCAAGGACACCTAAGCAAGACGCATTAAATGCGCCTTGTCATGTAATGTGAGGGATAACCTCGCATCACTGTACCCTTTCCACCTCCTGTGTGCCACTGTGGCAACCCCTTTTTTCTATAAAAGGAGGCCCGAGGCGACCAGGAGAAGGATTCGGCTTTTTGGAGCTCCTCATGCCCCATAGCTAGCTCAAGAACACAGATATACAATCCACCAAAGCAGGAGTAGGGTTTTACGCATCCTCGCGGCCCGAACCTGGATAAACGAATCGTGTGCTACCTGTTAGATCCGCTCTTCTCACGACCCCGTGCCCCGCTAACCGTAGTAGGGATTCATGTGATCACATAGGTGTCGTTCCCACTGACATCTCTAGCGCGTCAGGTAGGGGGCATAGTTGTGAGAATCGGCTCTAGCAATTAGCCCAACACTCCTTCGTATTCGTGGTTCTTGGGGAGGGAAGGAGGCCGGAAGATCAGCGCTCGAGCGACTACAAACAGAAGCTAAGTTGCACTGAACCCTTATTTGTTTTATCCTTTTTATATGAGGTTATTCCCCCCCCCGGAGATGTCACACCTTTGTATGAGAAACCTGCACGCCAGGGGGCTCTCCCATGATCGGCAACGCCCTTGCCCTGTTTCGAGTCTGCTCAATAGCTCAAGCGGCTAAGTCGAGGATGGCAGAGTAGCCTTCCGCAATCAACAACTTTCTCGATTCTGACTCGAGTCAAGCTCGACAGTTCGAGCGGCCGCATTCAGAACGGAAAGGTGGCTCGTCCGGCAGCACGCGTACCCAGCAGGCCCATGGGGATCCGTCCCCAAAACACCGCTAGGGGCTTCCGCGCCGGCGAGCCTACCCAATCGACGTAGGGCGCGCATACAAAGAGGAATTGAACGGGGAAATAACGTGCATGAAATTAAGAGTACTGCAAAGTTATATTACATCACATCATTGCTGCGGTTCTAACTAAAGATGAAATTTGTCTTGGTTGTGAACCTACAGCGGCGGTGAAGAACGGGATGCCTAATCCCGGCGCTGGCCTTCCACCCTCTTGATTTCGTCGATGCTACTGATGACGGGCTTGATGCGCTCCTTGAGCACCATGAGGTCAATACCGTCCGGCAAGCTATCCATCACGGCACTGAAGTCGAGGTCGGGATTCCAGTACGCCATCTTGGTGAGGACCTTGGTCATGACCCCCCGGAAAAGTCGCCGGGCTTCCCCTGCCAACGTGGCCGCTCTACTGGAGTGAAGATAAGCCAAGGCTCCAAGGACGCCCACGAAGAACAGAGTTAGCTTGGTGTTGACGGTCCCGCTGCGCTTAGGGGCGTACCTCACGTTCGACATCCCCATGGTGGCCAACTGCGAGGTGACCCTGCCGGCGACGTCCTCTAGACGGCTGATCCATCTGTTCTCGCCCGCCACATAATCCCGGTGGGAGGCGGCCTCATTCGCCCACAGCTGCTTCTCCTCCTCCAGACTCCTGGTCAAGGTCTCCTCCCGAGCCCTGATCTCCGACAACATCTTCTCGAGATCCTTCAGATTCAGCTTGAGATCTCTGACGGAGTTTTGCGCTTCGGAGAGCTCCCCAGCCCTGCTGATGACCGCTCCTTGCGCCTCCACCAAGGCGCTGTTGAGCGTGCTCTTCTCGTTGGACAGCTTGAGGGCCTGCTCCTTCAGCTCGTCCTGCGCCACCTCCAACTCCCTTACTTTGCCGGCATGGGCCAGAGCCTGGGCATCGAGTGCCTCCTTGTGCCTCTTCTCTAGCTCGCGAGTCCGCCGCGCGACAAGGGCCTCAAGCTCCTCATCCTTGCCATGGAGCGTTGCGGCAAGCTTCGCCTCATGCACAGTGAGGTCCTCTTCCTGGGAATCCAGTGCAGCTTGATGCTCGTTCTGGACGGCCTCGGCCGCGGCAGCCAAGTTCGCCACCTTTTCCTAGGCCTTCTCGATGTCAGCGATCTTCATGGTGAGCTAGACATTGCACTTGGCCAATTCCTCCTGAAAGGCCCTCTGCTCCTCACGAGTCTGGTGGAACCAGGTCTACGTCTCAGCAACGCGCGCCTTGAAATCCACCTCCGCCTGGTCCACCGTTGCCGTCCTGGACTTAACCTTGTCCAGATGGACATGGTAGAGCGCCTGGAGTTTTCAGAAGTTGGCCCCCATAGCGCGGAAAAGCTGCTCTTCTAGAGAATCATCACCGCCAATGCCCGGCTCATCGACAATCTTGAGCCCGGTGGCGGCAAGCACCTCGCCGTCAAAGACTTCCCCTTCGGCGGGAGCCCGGGAACTTGACGCCCCTGGGAGTTGGACGAAAAGATCGTCGCCCACCTTCAGATACCTGCCGGGGCCCGAGGTTGGGGAGGAGGGAGGCTGATCATCAACCGCCTCTTCCTCGGCAGTGGCCTTGCCGGCTTCCCCAGCAGGCCCACCGTTGGTGCCCTCGGCAGAAGCCTCGCCGGTTGCCTTGGCGGCCCCCGCAGCGGTGTCCTCGGTAGCATCCTTGGCGGCCTCATCAGCGGCGACCTCGTCAGCATCCCTGGCGGCCTCCTCAGCAATGTTCCCAACAACAGTATCCATGTCCTCCATACCTATTGAAGGAGGGCCTGGGTAGTAATGGGAGCATTGAAACCAAGAAAAAGAATAAGGGAAAAACAGAGACGAAGGAAAGGTGACTCACCAGTGCCAGGCTGTGAAGCAGAAGTCCCCTCCCCGCCAGCATCCGGCGCCGTGGCAGAGTCACCAACGCTCAAGTTCCCCTCTTCCTCCATGGGTGTGGGCTCCGTGCTTGATGCCCTTGCCGGGGACGCCCCTCGCGGTGGCGTATTCGATGGGGGTGGTGTGTTGGGGGTAGCCCTCTGCGGCTCCTCCTGCTGCCGCTCCCCTCCTGCAAACCCGGCAAGGTCAACACCATAGCATCGAACGCCTACCACATGTCGAATGAGAGGAGGGTGACGAACTTACGCTGGGGGCTGCTGTCCGGGCTGCTCAACACCACCAGTGGCATCTTTGAAGGCCCAACTGGGGGCTGACTGCTCGCCGAGGCCTTCGCCCTCTTCACCCTCTGGGCCAACGTCTCTGCATCCCTGCAAAAGCAAAAACGGATCAAGATGAGTGACTTAATTCAGAGGAATGGAAATGGCAGTAAGGAACGGAGTACTTACTCGTCATCCACCTCCTCCTCTTCCACCACTTTCCTTTTCTCTTCGGGCTGAGAGGCCCGAGATCAAAAGTGACCTCCGCGTCAACCTCCGAGTCGACATCTGCCGGAGGAGGCGAAGACGGCGGGGTTTGTGCGCGCCCAGATGAGGAAGGGGCTGTTGTCTTCTTCTTCTCAGCGGCCTTCGTCAGCCTCTTGGCTGCCGTGGCCCTCGTGTGACGCCCAGACCCCTCCAGGGTCAATTGAGGCCGCGTAGCCCTGCCGGGCCGGACCGGCTCGCCGGAGCCAACCTGCCGCAGGATTCACTCTCTTCCCCTGGTTGGCGTCGAGTCCGCCGCCAGGTCCTCTTCCTCCGACGACTTGTCGGCCGCGTCTTCAACGAGCGGAGCTCCAGTGTCGGCGCTGCTGACCTCCCCAGAGGCCGCCGCCCACTGGGTGAGCTCCTCTTCCTCCGCAGCCGTTGCGGCCTTGTCCTCCACACCCCCGGCGCTGCCGGCCTCCATGGAAAGCTGTGCCTCCCTCGCCCTAGTGGCAATGTAGTCCAGCTCTGCCTGGGTGGTGTCCATGACAAGCCATCGCTCGGTGTCAGCATTGACATACACCTCGATCAGGGTGTGAAAGAATTACTGCACATCAGCATCCTTCGGCTCCTTCCAGCTCGGGACAGGGCCGTGCGCGTTACAGTCCGGCATCATGGCGATGATCTCGGACCGACGTGAATTGTTGCACAATGGGACCACCCCCGCTGGCAGCTTGAAAAATGACCCCTTGAGGGCCTTGCCAACCTTTGCGGCAGCCCTCGCGGCCTTGCCAGTCCGTTCGATCTCGCCATCGCGACCCACATCCAGCTGGAAAAGCCGCTGGCAGAAGTAGGCATGCGCCAGCACTGTGAAGTTGTGATCGAGGCCGGGGCGGAGTCCCATAATGTTAGCCGGATTCGTAAAGAGCCAGGCTGGCCTCCCCTTGTTGTGCAACGGGGCGATCCGGCGACGAATGAAGTCCGCCCCGATCATCTCAAGGGTGAGTCCGGCCCGGGTGAGCCGGAGAATCCTAGTAGTGGCAAGAGTGAGCCTCCCGTCGGCGGCATCGACATCACTCCAATCGCTGCCATGGACCGGCGGCACTCGGCGGACCTTGCAGAATTCCGGCGGGTCTTCATCTTCAATCCAGCACCACCGGCCACGCCATTCCTCCCACCTCTCCCTCACGGCACCATCTGGGTACGCCCCCTTGGATCTTGGGATCCAGGTGACGCAACCAGAGATGGCACCTGCTGGCTGGATCCGAGGGAAGAAGTAATGGCGGAAGAGCGCCGTGTTGGGCTGCACCCAGGCAAAGCCTTCACAAAGATGCGCGAAGAAAGCCATGCACTCCACCGCATTCGGAGTAAAATCCAAGAGGCGAAAGCCAAAGGTGTGCATAATGTCGTAGAAGAAATCAGAGAAAGGAGGGCATAACCCGCAAGAAAGATAATCGACGAAAAAGGGATACCGGTTTGGAGCAGGATCGACGCAAGCAGCAAGAATGACGCGCGTCGCCGGGTGTCCCAATTTCTCTCCCCCCGTCTTCGCTCCCCATTGGGGCCTGAAGGAGGCCCGAAGCTCTTGAACATCAACCGTCGAGGGGAAGAAAAAGGCGAACTTCGTCCGGTCCCTCGACAGCACGCTCTCCGGCGGCTCCACAGTCCCAGCGCCCTTAGCCACCCCCTTGCCCTTGACGGATTTGGGCGCCATGGCGACCAAGAAGTTTAGAGGGCTGAGGAAGGGGATGGCGAAGCAACGACGGCGGGCGACGGCCGAAGCTTAGGAAGGAAGGAAGAGAGGAAACGGCGGCCCTGAGATTGGAAAAGGCACGAGGAAAGAGGAGAAAGTGAGCAGCGCGCCCGCGGTTATTCCTTTCTTATGGGGGAAAACATGGGCCGCCTCCTTTCACATTAACTGTGGTGTGACGCATGCCCGCGGGAACCAACCCCACGCATGCTGCCCATGTCACACGCACCTCCCCACGCCGCGCCACGCGCGGGAGTCATGGGAAGCGCAGCGCGCGAAGAACCTTACCACGGTAAAAACCGCCCCTCCTGCCCGCGCACCATTTTTGGGCCTAGCCCAACAACGCGTTGCGCTGATGTGTGGCCCAGGCCCGGGGGCTCCTGTCGGTCTACAAAAAGAGGGGTACACTTTTTGTACCCCTATAACTGTGCACGGGCAGTCTGAGCCATGGGCACCACCACCCAAGCAAGGCAAGGGAGGTGAGCCAGGGTAAGACCGAAGCTCAAGAGAACTACAATGCCAAGGCCAAGACCACGAAGAGCAAAGGGGACGAAGCGGACTCCCCCGGAAAGATCCTTCCCGGGAGACAGTTCTAGCACCCTGACAAGACCCTTGCCGCGGCGACTCGTCCCGCGCCTACGGAGCAAATCACCCTTGAGTCCACTGCCCCCAAAGGGCAAGGATTCGGGAGACATCCCCGTGGCGGCATGCAGATCTTCGTGAAGACATTCAAGATCAGATACGCTCTAAGGAGACGACAACCCTTGGCGGGATCCCAGCCAAGGAAGACCACAAGGCCCCCGGCAAGCGCCTTGCCGGGGATGACAGCAGGCGCCCCGGCAAGACCCTTGCCGGGGCCCGGGCAAGGCCCTTACCAAGGACACACGCGGGGCCACCATCAGGCCCACATTGACTAAACCTCCACCATCGCATGCATGCAGCTGCCGACCCAACCAGCTGGGCAAGCACCTGCGTGGTGGCATGCAGATCTTCGTGAAGACCCACCACTGCGCCACCTCAGCTGCCTGCCTACCTACGTGGCATTGCAGGCGTCGCTGGCCAGGGCGCGTGTCGACACAAGAAGGAGCGGTGACGGACGAGACAGATCTCTCCCCCGTCCCCGATAAAGCAAGGACACCTAAGCAAGACGCATTAAATGCGCCTTGTCATGTAAAGCAAGGGATAACCTTGCATCACTGTACCCTTTCCACCTCCTGTGTGCCAGTGTGTCAACCCCTTTTTTCTATAAAAGGAGGCCCGAGGCGACCAGGAGAAGGATTCGGCTTTTTGGAGCTCCTCACGCCCCATAGCTAACTCAAGAACACAGATATACAATCCACCAAAGCAGGAGTAGGGTTTTACGCATCCTCGCAGCCTGAACCTGGATAAATGAACCGTGTGCTACCTGTTAGATCCGCTCTTCTCACGACCCCGCGCCCTGCTAACCGTAGTAGGGATTCTTGTGATCCCATAGGTGTCGTTCCCGCCGACACCTCCTTCTTCTCCGTCTTCTCGTCCCTCTTCATCTTCTTCTTGTCCTTGCTCCTTAGCTTCTCCATGATACCTGAGTATGCACAATGTGTCCATATGAGGATGTAGCCATGTCTCATGTGCATCGAAGTGCAATTGTGATAGGAGGGATGTCACCTTGGTTTCAAGAGCTCTTGTACGTGCTAGTGTCATGGGTCCAAGAGGTGTCGTAGGAGATGTAGTTGGGTCCATGGGGATAGCCTTGGGATGCTCTGCATCATCCGTTGTCGTCCGGACATCTGCTCGCTGGAGCTTCATCGGCAGCTCTTCTTCTTGCGTCATCATTTCCACGCTTCCCGGATGGTGTAGTTCTACATTGGCGCTTGCACTCCTCGTCATCTGTGAAGTTCCGACAATACATATGGATGCACACGAGAGGGGTGCCAAGTAGTATACCATCCTCGAAGGGGCCAAGTGAGCACGTGTAAAGGAGATGATTCACCTTTGTGTATGTGAAGTAGATGTCGCATGTGTCACTTTCAAAATGGACTCTTGCCATGGTGATGCCCATAGGATGCTTTGCATCATCTCCCCTCCCTTGGGAAAGATCCGACCCCGGATCGAAAACCAAATCACCATGGGAAAGAGATGGCTTCGCCGTGTAGAAGCGGACGTTCACCAAGTAGTCATCATCTTCAAGCTTGAAGTGGGCACTCTCCAATGTCGCATCATCTAGTGATTCCTTCAAAATGAGCAAGGACAACAAACACTTGGAGAAATAAATGTGGTTAGCGTTAGTGCAAAACCAAGCATTCAAGAGGTGATTCACCAAACAAGTGTCGTCATCATGCAAAGCATATGGTGTGACAAAGGATTGTGACATGGCATGTAAGCATATCAATCTAGCACAAGCAAAGAAATCATGGGGACAAGCATGTGAATGTGAGGTAGTGATACAAATATGTGTGGCAAGAGAAGAAGCATCTACCTCAAGTTCATAGCAAGCATTCACAAATTGCTCAATGAAAGGTCTATGGTAGGCATAGGATTCATTCACAACACCAAATCAAATGAAGTGTCTAAACACATGGGTCAAGTGCAAGACAATCCAAGCATAATGTGCATGGAGTGTAGTGAATATAGTGTGGAACTCAACACAATAGAAAGAGCAATTGTTCATCATGTGTGAGGTAATCAAGGCAAGCATATAGAAATTAATGGGACATGGCATATGTGAAGAAACGACATTGTTGCAACCAAACATGTGATAGGAGCAAGTAATCCAAGAATTGCATGCAGCACACAAGGCATATATATCATGGTGCATGGAATTGTGAAAATGACAAGTCGAAGCAAGATCTCTAACAAGTGTGCAATCAGGTGGTCCAAGATGAACAATAAGTCTCATGGTGCAAGCAACACAAGTAGTATGATCCGCAATATACATGCTCAAGAAATATGTCACCTGGAAGACGTGTGCTTGTGCATTCTTCACATTGCCGAAGTGGTAGGAAAGGTGGTGTAGAAGCGAGTCATGGTCGAATGTATGAGGCTCGCTCTCAAGAGGTCGAATAGTCAACTCATGTGACATGGAAGTTGACAGAAAGTCCAAGTATCCTACACATGCACACAACAAAACAAAGAACGTATGCGCATGGTAGATAAACACATCATCCATCATGATGGTTCTCTTCTCTTGCACATAACCATTAGAAGCAAAAGTGCATGAATAATATGATGCAACAATGGCTATATTCATGGCACTAGATATCTGGTGCAAAGAGGCAAGACAAGCATGCTTCACAAGAAAAAATGTCAAAATCTCCAATCATATGTGAGAATGCTATGGGGGCAAACTCATTATCAAGACTAGGGGCAACATATGGAGGTATATGACAAGAAGAAACAACAATCATGTGCAAAGCATGTAGATGGTTGTCATCAACCGCATGAAATTAGCAAGTATGAATCATTGGTGATGCAACATAAGCAAGCATAGTAATCAAGTCGTGCAAGCTAGTAGTGCGAAGATGCAACATACTAGAGCAAATCATGGCAATCATGTCATGTGAGCAAATAATGGACATAGACAATGCACATGACATATCACAAGCACGAACACAAAGCAAGATGAAAGTATCATCATAGGCATGGGGCACAAAGCAAACATGGCAATAACAAGCAATATCTCCACCAAGCTTGCAAATACACATACAAGTATGAGAATCAATCATCATGTGTAATGCAAAGCATGGGTCACAAATGCATGGCAAAAGCATAGGAATGAGCATATCATGCAAAGTGAACATGGCAAGGTGGGCAAAGGATATATAATGGACAACAACCCATAGGCAAGTGAGGGCCAGGTAGAAGAAATGCGCGAAGTGTTTGCGCGAAGAGAGCGGTGGGAAAGACACTCCATGGTATCCCAAGTCATCGTTGCTCTCTAGATCTCGTTTGTCAACTCGTGGGATTGCGAGGTTGACAAGAACTCATGGGTACCTACACAAAAGAGACACAAACGAAAGAGATTGTGTGTGTGGTAAATGTACAGATCATGCATCATGATGTGTATGTGCACATGAGTGTTAGCACAAGATAAGCATCACTCAAACAAATTTGATGCATGGTATAACAACATGTCATCCATCATGAAAGAAAAGTTATTGTGTATAACACGATGGGGATGCAAATTGAGCATACAAGTATAAGGCACAACAATAGCATTTTATTCATGGGGAGCATATGGTGCACACAAGTATTGGGATAATGCAATGGATGGGAGTGATCAAAATCTCCTAAAATGTATGAGGAAACTATTGGGGTCTCCTCATGAGCAACATTGGAAACATCATATGGAGAAAATGGACAACATCCAAAACAATGCATATCCGAAGCTAGGAAGTTATGGCATGGCATATGAGATAAATGATGCAAAGGTAGCATGTCAACATCATCACAAGAGAAACAAATGCCAATAACCATAGGCTTGTCATCTATGCCATATGTGCAAATTGGTTTTATTTTAATGGCATATGCATAGTCACTATGATGTGATTTTTGCAAATATGACATATGATTGATCTCATGCATAGCATATGATAAGTCAAGCGGATTAGCATACATGATGTGACTGAGAGAATTAGCACAAGAAATCCTATGTAACATGGAATCACAACTAATAGACTCCACATGGCTATCATCATACTCATCATAAATGGGTAAATCACCGCATGGGGAAGTCGCACTAGCATGAAGCATGGTAATAGGTTTATCAACATCATGCAAGCAATCAATGTCAAGAATGTCCACTAGTGGGACTAGAGCATCACCTTCACCTATGTTACCTTTGTCATTCCACTCATGTGGTGTAGGTGAGGTGGGAAAGACCAAATGGTGGTCATCTTCATCTTGATGGAACCATGTGGGGGGCGCATCATATTCCACCATGGCCATCGTCTTGTCCAAGGGGAGGACGAAGTCATTGCGAATCGGCACGTCATCATAGATGGGACCTAGCACCAAATAAGAATACACAATAGAGGTAGAGGTCAAGTCGTTAGTGTTGAAAGTGGCCTCACATGACCTGTCAACTATCTCACTCTCTCTATATGGTGGTTCACTCACTCTCTCAAGGTAGGTGCACTCAATATCACGTATGGTGGAGTCACTCATCTCAATCAAGTGGTGGGGGTTGTGGCCCTCCTCACATGGAAATTGTGGCAACACATCATATATGGGGCTAGTGGTGAAGTCACTCTCGCTCTCAATATGGTGGCTAAAGTCACTCAAGTCATCATATGTCGCTGTGGTCGAAGTGAAATACTCGACCATCTCATCAATGTCGCCATGGATGAAGGCCAAAGATGGCACATCATCACTCTCGCCTCCTAAGATAGAAGCATCATCCTTGCTCGTCACCATGTCGCTTGCCTCGAAAGCTTGGTCCTTGAATGGCTCCATAGTCATAGTCCTTGCCGCACCATCTTGAAAAAGAGTCAAAGTAGACTCGGCATCGTCAATTCCACAAAGAGGGATGGCGGTGAAGTCAAACTTGGGATCATCGTCTTGGAGCTCTTCGGGCTTGGACATCGTGGTGGTACTAGACTCATGCTCGTTCTCATGGAGCTTGGTCATCGCGAAGTGAGCTTGGGGTGGAGAAGCTTTGGCCTTCCTGAGTTCTTATTCCGCCTTGAGAACACCAATTTGTTGTCATCGAGGGACTTGTAGTTCTCAAGGAAGATCGTCTTGGAGATGTCATTGTGCAATCCCATCATGAAGTGGAACTTCATCGAAATGGGGTCGTCCACGCCGGCTCATCACAAGGCTTTCTTCATCTCCTTGAATTACTCGTCGATGCACCTGGCTCCTTGGGTGGTGAGGGAGTCCTGGATTAGGGGGTGTTCGGATAGCCGAACTATACCTTCAGCCGGACTCCTGGACTATGAAGATACAAGATTGAAGACTCCGTCCCGTGTCCGGAATGGACTTTCCTTGGCGTGGAAGGCAAGCTTGGCGATACGGATGTTCAGATCTCCTACCATTGTAACCGACTCTATGTAACCCTAACCCTCTCTAGTGTCTATATAAACCAGAGTGTTTTAGTCTGTAGGACAACATACACATCAACAATCATACCGTAGGCTAGCTTCTAGGGTTTAGCCTCTCTGATCTCGTGGTAGATCTACTGTTGTACTACCCATATCATCAATATTAATCAAGCATGACGTAGGGTTTCATTGAGAGGGCCCGAGCCTGGGTAAAACTTCGTGTCCCTTGCCTGCTGTTACCATCCGGCCTAGACGCACAGTTCGGGACCCCCTACCCGAGATCCGCCGGTTTTGACACCGACATTGGTGCTTTCATTGAGAGTTCCTCTGTGTCGTCGCCATCAGGAAGGATGCCTCGTCCCGTCTTTAAAGACGGCACCGTTGCTAAGGGAGCTTTGGCTGTCGGCCAAACCCTCCGGCTAGGCGGTTTTCTTATGACCACCTGTTCGGCTTCTGCGCCGACGATGACCTCTCGAGCCATCGAAAACAATCTTCATGTCAACTCAGAACTTGCCGAGCAGTTAGATCCAATAGAGCTTTCCTCCATAAACGAGCTCTTGGATCGCTTTGCCGCCCTGGGAATCGCTACGGATTACGACCAGATTGGGCCTAAAACCGATCTGAGAGAGATTAACTCTCCCCAAGCCACCCATCACGTTGCCGTGGTAGAGGGACAGTGCGGCGACCATTCATCTATCTTAAGGACTCGCTACGTCCAGATTCCCGATCCCTCCAAGCCGGATGTCCGCGGAGGGGAGGATATCACTCAAGACTTGAACCTAGAATCAGGCGAGGGACTGGATTCATTGGACGATATCCAGGAATCCAAATTTTCGAGTTCGGAAATTCCTCGGCCTCTGAGCCTCAGAAGTGGTAAGGCTTCGGATTTAATTCCACCTACCCACCCAAACCTTTGCGATCTATCCCAAATCAGGCAAGAGCCCAAAGAAACAGTACATCATTACTGGGCCAGATTCCTCCTGGTTATGAACAGGATAAAGGGCTGCCGCGAGGAAGACGCAATTTCATTCTTCTGCAATAATTGCACGGACAAGGGAATACTCAATGCCATAAGTCGCCGTGATATTACACGCTTCGCTGATTTAGCGTCCATAGTACGAAAGTACTATGCGATGGAAAGCGCTCGAAAAACCGAAACAAAATTTTGGGACAATCCGGCCCTTAAGGCAAGCCCAGTCCAAAATAAAAGGGTGCATCATCGCCAGAAACCCGGGTCAAACACCAAAAGGAAAAAACCCTCTATAGGGCATGGAACCGTACTGGAAGGATGGCTTAATGGACCCTGTAAAATTCATAGTACAGAGGACTCCACACCAACTCACAGCCTTAGAGCATGTTGGATACTCCGGCAGGTGGCCAAAATTGGCGAAAACCGTCTAATTCCGGAGGCCACAGAAAGCCACCCCAGAGACACCAATACAGTATTAACAGTCTTCGATACTTTCACATCAAATAATATGCGAAAAAGGACACTCCGCGGCCTTGCCGAAGTTTACCAAGTAGCAACAATAAACCCATGGAGTGACACGGCCATTACCTTTAACGCCAGTGATGAACCTATATTCCGAACAGCCCGAGAACCAGCTGCATTGGTCCTCAGTCCAATAGTGGATGACTTTCGCCTTACCAAGGTACTCATAGACGGCGGCAGCGGATTGAACCTCATCTATGAGGAAACTCTTAAAAAAATGGATATAGACTGGAACCGCATCACGCGAAGCAGCACAACCTTTAGAGGAATAATCCCTAGTCAGGAAGCGCGTTGTACAGGAAAAATCACACTAGATGTGGTGTTTGGCACGCCGGACAATTACAGGTCCGAAGAGGTCACGTTCCAGGTGGCCCCGTTCAGCAGCGGTTACCATGCTCTGCTAGGGCGGGAAGCATTCACAATCTTCCAAGCAATACCCCATTACAGGTACATGAATCTCAAGATGCCCGGGCCTAACAGGATCATTACTCTCGCTAGTGATCCGGACGTAGCACTCCGCGCCGAAAACAAGACAGCCGCATTGGCCCTCGAGGCATTATCCGAAGCCCTAGCGGCTGAGGAGCTGACTGCGCTGCGCTCTACGGTGAATAGGGACGATGTGGTACTCGACAAACGATCCAAATCTACCTCCTTTAAACCAGAGGATGAAATAGTCAAATTCCAAGTCCATCCAATGGACCCCAATAAGACAGCTTCCACCGGGGCACAGTTAAACCCTGATCTCGACGCCGCATTGCGAGAGTTCCTACGAGAGAACTGGGACATTTCGCCTGGCACCCTTCAGACATGCCAGGAATCCCACGTAGGCTGGCCGAGCACAGCTTAAATATCCAAACAGGATTCAAACCTATCAAACAGGCTCTTCGGCGTTTTTCCGTACCTAAGATACAGGCTATGGGAGAGGAGCTAGCAAAGCTATTAGAGGCCGGATTCATCAGAGATATAAAACATCCGAACTGGCTAGCAAACCTGGTGATGGTACCAAAGAAGGACAAATCCTGGCGCCCGTGTGTTGATTTTAAAGACTTTAACAAGGCTTGCCCAAAGGATCCCTTCCCCCTCCCCCGCATCGATCAAATTATCGATGCTACCGCAGGACACGATTCGTTGTGTTTCCTCGACGCATATTCTGGCTACTATCAAATCAAGATGGCAGAACCAGACCAAGCCGCAACGGCATTTATCACACCATACGGGCCATTCTGCTTCAACATGATGCCCTTCAGGCTCAAAAACGTCGGCGCAACATATTAGCGCATGATTCAGACATGTTTGGCAAGCCAGATCGGTAAAACAGTGGAGGCATACGTAGATGATGTGGTCGTCAAAGCAAGACATGTTGAATCTCTAGTAGACGACTTGAGGCTCACATTTGATAATCTCCGAACATACGACATCAAGCTCAACCCGGAAAAATGCATTTTCAGCGTTCCAGCCGGAAAGCTCTTGCGCTTCATCGTATCCATTAGAGGAATTGGAGCAAATCCAGCCAAGATCCGAGCTCTATCGCAACTGGATATCCCAAAGGACCTCAAACAAATACAGAAGTTAACCGGATGTGTGGCGGCTCTAAGACGCTTTACCTCCCGCTTGGGAGAAAAGGCCCTTCCCCTTTACCGCCTCCTTCGGTGCACCGAACACTTCAAATGGACGGACGCAGCCACGGCTGGACTCAATGAAATAAAAGCCATACTGGCAACAAACCCAGTCCTGGCCACGCCAAACACCAGCGAACCAATGCTATTGTACATCGCAGCAACACATCAGGTTGTAAGCACAGTGCTCGTCGTCGAACGATAAGCGGACGGACACAAATTCCCCCTTCAAAGGCCGGTCTATTATGTGTCCACTGTCCTCACTCCCTGCAAATCACGGTACCCGCATTATAAAAAGATTGCGTACGCGGTATTCATGGCATCTCGGAAGCTACGACACTACTTTCAAGAGTGTTCAATAACAGTAGCCTCAGAAGTACCACTTAACGACATTTTAAACAATCGTGACGCAACGGGCCAGATTGCGAAATGGGCCATCGAGCTCCTCCCGTTCGACATAATTTATAAGCCACAACGAGCAATCAAGCACAAGTTTTGGTCGACTTCGTCGCGGAATGGACGGAGGCCGAACTCCCTAGAGAGTACGACACATATTCAAATTGGATCATGCATTTCGACGGCTCCAAAATGTTGGCTAGACTGAGGGCTGGCGTCGTTTTGACGTCCCCCACAGGAGACACGGTTCAATACGTACTATAGATTCTGTACACGGACTCCAATAATGCAGCCGAATATGAGGCCCTTCTACATGGTCTCCAGATGGCAGTATCCATGGGCATCCAATGCCTAGAGGTGCGCGGGGACTCGAACCTCGCAATCTCCCAAATAAATGGAGACTTCGGTGCCAAGGATCTGAAAATGGCAGCTTACCGCAACGCCGTCCTAAAAATGTCAGCTCGGTTCGAAGGACTAGAATTTCACCATATAGCCTGGGAAAATAATCAGGTGGCAGATGTCCTGGCACGCATCGGTGCAAAACACGATGTAGTCCCCCCCCCCCCACAACATCTTCTTGGAAGGGCTTTTCAAGCCATCCGTGGAATGGGAAGGGGAGCCGAACAATAACAGCCCGGACCCAACCGCACTGCCCGACACCGAACATTCTGACACAATCGGAGGCTCTGCCATTGAAATAACACCTTCAGCCCACGTAATAATGGCCGTCATCGCCCCATGGACAGAACCATTCCTCGCCTACCTTACTAGGCAGGAACTCCCCGAGGACCAAAATGAGGCACACTGCATAGTGCGGCGATCCAAAGCCTACAGAGTCCACGAGGGAGAGCTTTATAAGAAAAGCACTACCGGAGTCCTTCAAAGGTGCATCTCCGAAGAGGAGGGGCGGAATCTCCTGGCTGAAATCCATGCCGGACTCGGCGATCATCATGCTGCAGCCCGGTCCCTGGTAAGCAAGGCCTTCCGTATAGGCATTTATTGGCCGACGGCCTGGGCAGACGCTCAGGACTTAGTCCAACAATGCGCCGGCTGCCAGCTCTTTGCAAACCAAAGCCATATGCCACCCACCGCCCTCCAAACTATCCCCATCACTTGGCCCTTTGCAGTCTGGGGGCTTGATATGGTTGGACCCCTTAAAGGTGGAACTCACAAGCACAAATACTTACTGGTCATGGTGGATAAGTTCACCAAATGGATAGAAGCCAAGCCTGTTAAGACGGCCGTATCCGGACCTGTGATAGACTTCATATCCGGGGTTGTACACCGTTACGGCGTCCCCCACAGCATCATCACTGATAACAGCACAAACTTTATGGCCGACGAGGTAAAACTATGGTGCAAAAACATGGGCATAAAGCTCGATTATGCTTCCGTCTATCACCCACAAACTAACGGCCAGGTCGAACGTGCAAATGGTCTTATCATGAGCGGCATCAAACCCAGACTAGTGCGGTCCCTCAAGGAATCTAACATGCACTGGGTAGAGGAGCTCGACTCCGTACTCTGGGGGCTGCAGACCACGCCGAATCGCACCACCAGATACACACCATTCTTCATGGTGTACGGCGCAGAGGCAGTTCTGCCTTGCGACATAATTCATGACTCACCTCGAGTGCGCATGTACGAGGAAAGAGAAGCCGAGCTCGATCGGCAGGACAGTTTGGATGCATTAAAGGAGGAGCGTGACGTGGCGAAAGCCCGTTCCGCATTCTATCAACAACAAGCTCGAAGATACCAAAGCAGAGAAGTACGGGCCAAAAATTACAATGTTGGCGAATTAGTTCTACGCCTGCCAAACAAGAAAAAGGACAAACTCAAGCCCAAGTGGGAAGGTCCCTTCATAATTGACCAAGTCCTAACTTGTGGAGTGTACCGCCTGCAAAACGCATCGGATAACCGACTCGAGCCGAACCCATGGAACGCAGCCCGTCTCCGAAGATTCTATGCCTAGCGCCGGATCCTGTGTTTGTCTCCTTACTCTGTCCATTTTTTATATACTGTCCGTCTTACATTTCTCTACTTCTCCCTTTTTCTCTCTCTTATAACCTTTAAAGGCTCACAAATTAACGCGCTATCCGCGCTCAGTAAACCTGGGGGCTTCTTTAAACAGAAGCTTATTTATACGGGCTTCATGCCTAACACATGTGTCAAACTTTCGCATGTACCTTTTATTCACCATTATATGCATAGATATGACTTAAGTTTTGGCCAAGCTGGGTTGCCTGGCTCCTGTGCTTACCCCTACGTTCCCGATTATTCGGCTAGGTGGTAAAGGGAGCACCTCTGCGATTGTTACAACCGGATAAGCCAGACGTGTACCTCAGACTGGGTGAAGCCGAAAGCTAGCGTTCTTAAGAGAATATTCGGTTGGTAAACTAAAGATGATCTTTTTCTTTATCTATGTGCCCCCAGGCATTTTTCCTGCGTTTCTTTTCGCAGCATGGACATGCACTTTAGGGCATGCCCCCCAGGGAAAGGAACCCCTAACGGAACTATTCTCCCTGGAAGATGTTTCTTACTAACCATGTAATATAACATAACTAGTCGGGCACTTGTCTGTTCACGCACTAATGACCCCTACGCCTGGTCTCCACGCATTCCCCGGTTCCTATATAATTGCATGGGAATTCGGACACACTCCGGACCGTCAGGTCCCGAGGTTGAAGCGAAAAGGTCGGCCATGACAATCCGGCTAGAAGGCATTATAAATGTCAATTCAATTACATAGTCATTTTGACTGATTGTATTCCTCTTCAATACCATCTAATAGGCTATCTAATTTACATTCCTGCTGGGAGTACTTTGCAGCCAACTCTACTTGGCCGTACACTAAGCTTACAGGGATCTCCTTCCCATCGGGCCCTATAGGACCGACCTCGGCCATGTGGTTGGGGTCAGTCTTTGAGTACCGCGTCTTCACCATGGCCCAGGCCTCCCTAGCGCCTTGACGGCAGGTTGATATCTTCCACAATTGGAAGTGCCGCCGTGCTCCCTTTAGCTTCTCCGCAAGCTCTCCAATACATTCGGGCATGGAGACGGATGGCCACAGTGCCTGGGCGACACCTCGCATCGCCTGCCGAACTCGATCGAGCAGTTGCGAGAGCTCGGGAAGAAGGTCACCCGTGGAACCGGGCATCTCCTCCGTCGGACAACCTGTTAACACACCTACAGACATTCCTCTGTTAGTCGACTTCCCCGCCGAACTTTCTTTCAAAAGGTTCGTTCAAGCACTTACTAAATATGCCGCGCCGAAGCCGCTGATTCTCCTTCACGGAGTCTGATAGCTGGGCACGAACGTCTTTCAGCTCGACGCCCAGCCGGGTGTTCGCATCTTGGAGAACGTTCTTCTCCCCCATCACCTTTAATAGCACCCCCTCGCCAGCCTTTAACTGGCGTAGGAGATGTTGCTTTTCCGGATTCAATCCGGCGCCATCTGCAATTTTATTTGTCAGATTCACACCAAAGCCGTGCTTCGCAAAATACTTATCTCTCGAAATGTATATTACCAGAGGGGGCCTCCTTAGGCTCCCCTGCCGTGGCTAGTGCGGCCTCCAGTTGGGCTTTGCACTCTTCCAGCTCCTGGGATAGTAGAGAATTCTTTTTTGTAAGAACCTGCATATCAAATGATCCTTAAACCAGTTATTCTAACTGTTTCAAGTCTCGGGGGCTGCTGCTACATATATATTTACCAAAATTTTCTTACCCGTATGTCTTTTACATATTGCTCCGTGGCTCTGGCTAGACCATTTTGAGCGGCACGGAGGTGCGCATCTCCCGAATTGAAGGGATCTAACGCCTCTTGGGAGAAGCAAGCATCGCGGAGAATTGTCTGGCGACGCCTGTGGTTCATGGCGCTTTCCACCTCAGAGTTGGTGGCAGACAACCCGTCCACATCCTCCGTCGGAGGAACGTCCGACACACGCCTTGCGTTCGCCTCCGCCCCGGACCAGGCTTTGGAGCCTGGCTGGTGGAGGCGCGATTGGCAGCCTCTCCAGATATAGTCCGGCAAGGTCTCTTTGTCTTGAAGAGGGCATGAGTGTCAATGTGCCTCGAAGGTATAACAACTGGGGTAAAGGGGCGCGCCATACCTTTGCGCTGATGCCTCGGTCCGGACTGCACCTCTTTTCTGCCCACGGGGCCATGCGGCCCCTCGTTGGCTTGTCGCCACAGGTTCGGCCTTCCGCCTCAAAAATCTCCCCTGCAGAGTTCGGTTGCAGTCAGAAATTGAACACGCGTGGACGGACCCCTATCCAGGGTACTGGGACTTCGATCTCAAGTACCTGGGGCATCAGGATTAGCCTTGGGTAATCGACCGTAATGGCCACCAAGGCGTTGTCCTCGCTCAACTGATGGAACACTCCATCAATCAGCTCCACAGATATGTCCGGATCCTCTTGAGAGGCCGGGTCGAGAGACCGTCCTGGGTCCTCGGGTTGTGGAGGCGGGCTGCTTATTTCCTTAACAGCCCGGCGTAGTTCCTGCGTTGAAGCCATCAGACTAAGTATTTAACAATGGGAACACTAAAGGGATGAGCAAGTAAATGCGACCACTTACCCAGCTTGGGGGATTGTGCATAGAGAATCCACCCTGGGGGTTGACGCGGAGAAATTCCTCCTCTTCTCCCTTGTACAAAGTCGACAAGATCTTTAATAGAGCGGCAACAGAATCCGGCCCTTTACGGCCATAGCGGGTGGCGTCGTCCTCCCCGTTGAAATCCCACATGGGGTGACTTCTATACTGAAGCGGCTGCACCCCACGCATGATGCATTCGGCCATAACTCCGATCATGGTTAGTCCGGAATGGGCCAACAATCTTATTCGGCCCATCAGGTAAACGATGTCCCTGTCACTTTCCCTTTGAGGGCTCCGTGGATGCTAGCTTAGGCGCTTCTTTAAGGGAGTACTATCGAATTCTGGGAGGCCGATCCGGACAAGATCCGGTAGTGGGACGTCTTCTATATAGAACCATTCTGAGGGCCAATCTTCGGATGCCTTCTTTGGGGTTCCAAACAGATATTCGGTCCCGGTGATGCGCCATACTTCGGCTCCGCCCACTTGATACATTGACCCTTTCTTGGAACGGGGCACGAGGCAAAATAGCTCCTTCCATAGTCCGAAATGAGCTTCAATACCCAAGAACAGCTCGCATAGGGCTACAAAGCCCGTGATATGCAATACTGAGGCAGGCATGAGATGATGTAGCTGGAGGCCGTAGAACTCCAGCAGCCCCCGGAGAAATGGGTGGATGGGAAATCCGAGCCCCCTTATTAAGTAAGGGACAAGGCACACCTGCTCTCCTTTGGATGGATTAGGGGCATTTTCTGCTTGCTCTCCGCCGTTGTAGACGGCAAGACCGACTCGAACCGGGACCATAGAGGCCGGGGGGAGAAATCCCTTGGTATGGAGCGTCACTAGCTCGCTATGCGGAGTGGAACATCTCTCCCAATATCCAGGCTTCGGGCTGGAAGGGCGAGCGGAGGAGTTGCGGCGGCTGGCCATGGTGGAATGGAACTTTGTCGGATGCACTCTGATGAACACTCGTGGAGGGGAGAAGGTGTGGATTGGATCTATATCCTCGTCCCCTTAAATAGGGCAGCTCATTTACGCGGCTAGGGGTGTGAACATAAAAACACTCAGACTTTTCATATTCGTTTGACACATGGGAGACGACCACTATTGGGTGTAGAAGCCAAGGAGCGCAACATCTACAAGAAACCGGACTTTATTCAAACAGGTACACGGAATTTGGAGGAGAACCCGCCTTGCAATGCCGAAGACAATCTACGTGCCGGACTCATCGTCATTAAAGCCTGGTTCGGGGGCTACTGAGGGAGTCCTGGATTAGGGGGTGTTCGGATAGCCGAACTATACCTTCGGCCGGACTCCTGGACTATGAAGATACAAGATTGAAGACTCCGTCCCGTGTCCGGAAGGGACTTTCCTTGGCGTGGAAGGCAAGCTTGGCGATACGGATGTTCAGATCTCCTACCATTGTAACCGACTCTATGTAACCCTAACCCTCTCTGATGTCTATATAAACCGGAGGGTTTTAGTCCATAGGACAACATACACATCAACAATCATACCGTAGGCTAGCTTCTAGGGTTTAGCCTCTCTGATATCGTAGTAGATCTACTCTTGTACTACCCATATCATCAATATTAATCAAGCAGGTCGTAGGGTTTTACCTCCATCGAGAGGGCCCGAACCTGGGTAAAACTTCGTGTCCCTTGCCTCCTGTTACCATCCAGCCTAGACGCACAGTTTGGGACCCCCTACCCGAGATCCGCCGGTTTTGACACCGACAGGTGGTGTTCTCCAATTGGCGTAGAAGTAGTTCCTTGTAGGTTGCAGGCACGAACTTGCGCTGCAAATCTCTCTTCGTCTTGGGCAAACTCATGTTGTAGGTCTCTGAAGGTGTGTGAAGCCACCATGTGGACGCGTAGTCGTGGAAGTTCCTTGTGGCGCACTTCACTTGATCTTCGGGAGGAACTTGATGAAGCTTGAGGTAGTCGTCCATCAAACGCTCCCACTCGAGATACTCCTCGGGTTCTTGAGTCCCATAGAAAGGAATCGCGTGGTTGATGTCGAGGTCGTAGTAGCTCATGGAAGTCACGGACTTGAGCTTGGGGAGCTTCTCTTGAGGTGCTTGTGGGCGAAGATGTCATATGTCCGTAGGCAAAGATGCCTTGAAGTCGCTTGGCGAAGATGCCAAGGGAGATGGTGAAGTCGTTGAGAGGTTGTTGGTGTTGATCTCTTGACCTTCACGTCCTTGTTGGTGATGGTGTCGATGCTGATGTGATTTTGTCAGAGATGGTAGCTCGGAGACATGTGCTCTTGAGCGTCTTCTCGAAGATGAGGAAGACCGCTTGTAGGACTTGATGAGGTCTTTGATAGCCTTCATTTGAGCTTGCATCTTGGCGTCGTTGGAGTTGTTCGTGGCATCGAACTTGTCGTTGTTGTTGTAGACCGAAGATGAAATGCCTTGCCTATCCATCACAAGACTCGAGAAAGTATGAGTGGGAGAAAGAGAAGAACTTATACCAAATGTACCTTGACCGATGTTGAAGATGGATCAATGATCACTCAATGATGTAACAATGAAATAGCACAATTGGTACCAATTCTTGTCGGTTTCTCACACCTACACAAATAAGGCTTATGGTGGAGCTCAGTGAGGATAGTGGCACAAAAATTTAATGCAAAATGTTAGCAAGAGTCAATAAAGTTGAAACAGATTCACAAATTTGCAAGTGAAACAAGTAGACCAATAGCAATATGTGGTACACGGAAACACACACACGGATAGATAAATGGGGCCGTGCAACCAAGGAGTGAGCACAAAATGTGGAATCCACGAAAAATTCTCTTGTTGCACAACTCTAGAGAGATGCTAGCACGATTGCTCAATAGGCGGATACGTCACTTGTGCACAACTTATAGGAGACAAAAATGCAACGACTTCTATCCCAAGTATGCTATGTATATGATGTTCCGGTGGTATGATCCAAGATGATCGGATATGACAATCTTATATGCAATGTTGTATGATGCTATGGCTATTGCTTACAAGCTTCTTTGCTCTTTCTCTTTTGCTTAAAAGCTTATTGATGCGGAGCATCCCAAGGCCATCCCCATGGACACAACTACATCTCCTATGACACCTCTTGGACCCATGACACGAGCACGTGCAAGAGCTCTTCAAACCGAGGTGACATCTCTCCTCTCACAATTCCACTTGGATGCACATGAGACATGGATACTAACTCATATGGACACTTTGTGCATACTCGGGTATCATGGAGGAGCTAACGAGCAAGGACAAGAAGAAAAGGAAGATGGACAAGAAGAAGGAGGGCTGCAGGAAAAGTCACAGCCACCGGACGACCGGCCGGGACCGGACATCCGGCACCTGATTCTCCAGCCAAACCCCAGGCCGGACGACCGGTGCCCCTGCACCCGAGCCAAACGAGCGGACGACCAGTGCCAGTGGACGACCGGCGACCGGATGACCGGTAGCCACCGGAAATCTGCTACACCGGCATCCGAGCCAGAATGAGCGGACGACCGGCAGCCACCGGACGTCCGGCCGCTCCTGAGACACCAGACGTCCGTTACCTGGTTGTGTCCAGATTCGGGCCCGAGGCCCATGTACCCTTACTTTCGCCCCCATTTGCACTTAGACTATAAATAGACCTCCTATTCATCCTAGCTAGGGTTAGCGTTGGTTTAGCTCATTTCAGAGATCGAGCTACGCTTATCCACATCAGATCTACTCCTCGTGAGAGACCGTGGCCTCTTCGGAGAAGATCCCTTTGGATTCAAGACCTTCTTGCCGAGAAGAACATCAAGACCTCCTCACGGAGAAGACCGTTACCCTTGTATCGTCCTTAGTTGATCGTGTACCGTGTGAACCCTATGTATTCAAGGATCTAGCACATGTGTGAGTATCTTGCGTTGGTTTAGTGTTTCTCCCGTGCTTTCCTTTGTGTTCCTGATGTAGGGTAGGAACCCTAGGGGCCGATCTTTCACGAAAGGAGCGGATCCCATGAAGAACACGAAGCACACGGGGAAGAACGGAGAGAAATCACAAGGGGAGACACTCAAGAACAAGTCCAATCACACATCCACTAGACAATCAAACACACAAGATCCACAAGGTACATGAACAACAAAGGGAAAGATACAAGGTAAGGTTCATCTCCATGAGGAGGTCTTGAAGGGGGCCAGCCAATAGGGGGTCTTGAATCCAAGGGGATCTTCTCTGAAGAGGGGCCGCGGTCTCTCTCTTGGAGTAGATCCGTAATGGATGAGCAAAGCTCTATCTATAAATGAGCTACTACTTTGCTAACCCTAGAAAGGAGGTGGGGTGGTCTATATATAGTCTAAGCCATGAAGGGGTAAGTGGGAGAGAGATACAAGGCCAAAGGCCCGGCTGCGCACAGGCAGGGCGGTAGTACCGGTCCCTCGGGCGGTAGTACCGGACTTGTGCCACTCGATCACATGAGTTTGTCTGGTTGAGCGAAAGTAGAGCGGAAGTTGGCCGGTAGTACGGCTTGTGGGCCTTCAGCGGTAGTACCGCTTGGTGTGGACGGTAGTACTGCTCGTCCTGCGCTGGGCAGATCATCTTCTTCCTTCTCTTCCATGCTTCTCTCACGGATGGTGTAGTTGTACACTTGTGCTCGCCCTCCTCCTCCTCGTCCATGGTGTTCCAACAATACCTATGTATGCACACGAGAGGAGTGTCAAGTAGTATACCATCCTCGAAGGGGTCAAGTGAGCACGCATAAAGGAGATGATTCACCTTTGTGTATGTGAAGTAGATGTCGCACGTGTCGCTTGCCGAACGGACTCTTGACCTGGTGATGTCCATAGGATGCTCCGCATCAGTTCCCCTCGTTTTTCCCCTTGTGTTCCTCGTGTTCATCGCGGGATCCGCTCCTATCGTGAAAGATCAGCCGATTAGGGTTCCTACCCTACATCATCTTGGTATCATGAGCCACGTTGATCACGATTTCAGAGATTCCCCATTGTGTTTCTAGCCTACTTTTTGTTGTTTTTCATCCTAATTTGAAAATTCCCAATGAAAATAGCCCCAATTTTTTTTGTGATTTGTTGGTGTGTTGAAATTTTGGTGGTTTGGATCAGTGGATTTGCTCTGTTTTGAGTGGATCTAGCTTTTTCCCCCTTGTCTCCACCCTTTCCATCCACTAAATCTCCCACAATCGACAAATTTCACATCATCCTCCCCGCCCACGAGAAGTTCTTCCCGTGCCCGAGTAGTGCCCAGGCACCGGAAGTCCGCTAGCCACCAGACGTCCGATGACCGAACGACCGCTCCCCCACCGGACGTCCGAAGTTCCCTGACGAAACTGAATTTTTTTCAGTTTAGTCACCACCACCGCCCCACATTTTCGCATACGCTCTCCTAGCACCTATACACCATCACCACTTCCGCAAACCACCAGCATTGCTTTTCTGTTTCGCTCCCCAACACGTTTTCTACTTCAAGCTTTGAGAATTTGAGTTGCAGTATCGTCTCCTTTTGTGTTTCGGCTATTTAAGTACGGTTCGACATCAACATCACCGCCGCTCATCTTCGCCACAGACGCTTCATCAACAACGACCACATCGACTACATCTTGGTATTCGTGTCACCATTTTGACACCATACGTAAGCAAGAACAGTAACCTCGTCTTGGTATTGGAAATATCACTCTTGCCATTACATTGCTAGCCATCATAGCCTTGCTCCTTTGCGTTGCTTACCCATCGAGACTAGCCATTAATTATTGCCGGCAACAAGACTTGTGCACATTAGTGATCATAGTTCCCATAGCATACATACATCATTGTGTCAAATATTGGTATCATCGCTTGTGTCACAAAGTTGTCATCGCATACGCAATTGCTATCATGGTTCGTCAAGCATTGCATGAGAAAAGAGCTCAAACATCAAAGAGCCAAACAAGCTTTTAGGCAAAGTGGAAAGATAAGCAAAGAGCTTTTAAGCAAGAACCATAGCATCATACAACATTAAGATTGTCATACTAGATCATCTTGGATCATATCATAGAAACACCTTGCATAGAGCATACTTGGGATAGAAGTCGTTAAATTTTTGCTAAGTAGGTTGTGCACAATTTCTTTGTATCCACCTATTGTGCAATCGTGCTAGCGTCTCTCTAGTGTTGTGCAACAAGAGCATTTTGTGGATTCCAAAGTTTGGCTCATCCTAGGTTGCCCGACCCCACTTATCTCTTTGCGTGTGTGTTTCCGTGTACCTTATATGCTTGGTCTACTTGTTACATTGCATCTTGCGAATCTTTTCCAACATTATTGAACCTCACTTACTATTGCATCAAATTTTGTGCCACCATCCTAACCAAGCTCCACCATAAGCTTTTACTTCTGTAGGTGTGAGAAACTGACAAGAGCTAGTACCAATTGTGCTATTTCCTTGTCCTACATTGCAGTGATCATCGATCCACTTTCAACTTCGATCAAGGTTCATTTGGTATTCATTATTCTCTTTCTAACACTCACATTCTGTATCTTGGAATGATGGATAGGCCAAGTACTTCTACCAACCCACTGTTCATTGAGAACGACGACGACATGAACTACTACGTCACCAAGAGCCACCTCTTTGGTGCACAACGTGCTTTGCATCAAGAGCAAAAAGCACTGAGTGAACGGATCGACAACCTCGCCGCCGACTTGCGACTCTCAGAGCAACGTACAAGGGACTACTTCGACAACAAGCTCGACGATCACAAGCAAGAGAATGACACAAGGATGGACGAGATTCACGGTTTGTTGCTCAACTGCTCTTCTTCCACTTCACCTTCATCAGGAAGGACCCGCTCAAGTCGACACTCCAACTTCACCCTCTCTGGCTCAAGTACACTAACATCGAACACTCTACGCCATTCCGCGTGCAATCATCGTCAAGCAAGCTTCAATCCTGTACGCGACACCGACTCTCAAGAGCACCGACAACACCAAACACAAGAGGCTTTTGCACTAGCACGAGAACGGCAACGACAACGCCAACATGAAGAGGAAGAGCGAGTGCATGTACACCAAGTTGCACAAGATGCCGAGTCACAACGCCAAGAACAACAACTCCGTGATGCTCAAGTAGTTGAGGCGGAACAAGCCCTCCAAGATTCAAGTAGAGTCGTATCCAATCGAGGCCGACAAGCTCGAGAACAAGAAGAAGCACTTTGTGAAGAAATTCAAGAACGAAAATTTCAAGCTCGCATGCATCATAAAGTTCCCCAAGTTCCTCCTCGAGCTCGACAACCTCCTCCACAAGCTCGCCAAGAACACCACGTTCATCAAGAGCATGACGACAATGGAAATCCTCCACGCCAAGAGCAATATGAGGTTGACAACCGTCCTCACCAAGAGCGACACGAGCTTGACAATCATCTACAACACGGGCGTCATCATCCCCGACCCCAACACAATGAAGAGCAACGCTACGGAAAGCTCAAGTTCACCATGCCCAAGTTCAATGGAAGCAATGATCCCGAAGAGTACCTTTAACGGGCATTCAAAGTCGACAAAATCTCCCGTTTGCACAACTATGAAGAAGACAAGAAGATCACAATGGCATCCCTTGAGTTCCAAGACTATGTCCCCATTTGATGGGAACAAGTCATAGAGCGCCGAGAGGCAAGAGGTGAACCACCCATCACTACTTCGGCGCAAATGAAGGATGTCATGAGAGCATGCTTTGTGCCTACCTACTACAACCGCGACCTCTTCAAGAAAGTCCAACTACTCAAGCAAGGAATCAAGAGCGTTGAAGAGTACTACAAGGAGATGGAGATTGCCATGATACGAGCCAATGTCACGGAAGATGATGAGCAAACAATGGCACGTTTCTTGAATGGACTCAACCATCCTATCAAGAAGATCGCCGACTTCCAACCATACTCAAACCTCATCGAGCTAGTGCATCAAGCTACCAAAGCGTAACGTCAAGTGCAAGACGATTACAAGTATGCCAAGTTCTCATCCAAGTCATACGGCTTCTCAACACCCAAGCTTCTACGACTTCAACACCGTATACCAAACTTATACAAGCAACGTCGACAAGTCGAGTTGCAAGAAAGATTCGTCAACTCCAAGTCATCCTCCTACTACGAGAAACTTCAAGCCGAGAGCTTCAGCCTCATCCACTCCAACTGATGAGACCGTCATGACAAGTTCCATGAAATGCTTCACATGCGGAGGCTGAGGCCACAAGTCCTATGAGTGCACCAACAAGCGGACCATGATCCTCAATGATGACGGCACCTACGACTCGATGAGTGAAGGAGAAATGGACGCTCTTGAGCAAGTTGCAATGCACCGACAAGTGAATGGTGAAGAGGAAGAGGTCTTTTGTGATGAAGATTCAAGTATCGTCTTGTTGTCTCCAAGGTCTTGACTCTCCAAGATCACCAAGAAGAAGACCAAAGATGCCACATATTCCAAACCAAGCCCGACATCAATGGACGATCCGTCGAGGTCATTATCGATGGAGGGAGTTGTCATAACCTCGCAGGTGAAGAACTTTGCTCCAATCTCCAATTGCCTAAGACGAAGCACCCACATCCATACAAAGTGTAATGGCTTAGCCACTCCGGCACTATCCAAGTCGAGCACCGAGTACAATTCTCCTTCAAAATTGCCACCTGCGAAGACACCTTGGAGTGCGACGTTGTTCCAATGACCGTTTGCCACCTTCTCCTTGGACGCCCATGGCAATTTGATACAGGAGTCATCCACAATGGCCGAACGAACCACTACATCTTCAGGATGAAGGGCAAGGAGTACGTCCTTCATCCAATGTCGCCAAGCCAAGTGATCGCCGACAAGAAATCCACCCATCATGGAGATCATAGTGAGAGATCGAGACACCAAAAAGAGAGTGAGCGCCACAAGCCCAAAGCGAACACCTCCACGATGAGCGAAAAGAAGAACTTAGTCCTATTTGCCACCAAAAGTGAGATAAGAGGTGTGTGTGAGAACCCATCTAGTGTCCTACACTACGTCCTTGTGTGCAAGGACAATGTACCACAAACTAAAACTTCTCACACTCTTCCTCTATTGTTGTCTTCTCTATTGCAGGAATTTTACGATGTTTTCCCCGATGAGCTACCTCCGGGACTACCTCCACTACGAGTCATTGAGCACCTCATCGACCTCATACCCGGAGCACCGCTTCCGAACAAAGCTCCCTACCGTGTCAATCCCGAAGAAACCAAAGAAATACAAAGGCAAGTAAAGCATCTCATAGACCATGGACATGTGCGTGAAAGTTTGAGCCCTTGTGTCATCCCGGTCATTCTTGTGCCAAAACGAGACGATAGCTTTTGCATGTGCTCCGATTGTAGACCTATCAATGCTATCACCGTTCGTTATAGGTATCCCATTCCACGCCTAGATTATATGCTTGATGAACTTAGCGGTGCCACTATATTTTCCAAAATTGATCTTAAGAGTGGTTACTATCAAATCCGCATACAAGAGGGTGATGAATGGAAAACCGCTTTCAAAACCAAGTTTGGCTTGTATGATTGGTTAGTCGTGCCTATGGGTCTATCGGAAGCACCGGGTACTTTTATGCGTCTTATGAATCATGTCTTTCGCCCTAACATTGGTATATTTGTTGTGGTCTACTTTGATGATATCCTTGTTTTTAGCAAGTCTCTCAAAGAGCATGTCACCCATGTCCGAACTATTTTGAAAACTCTTCGAAAAGAGCATCTCTATGCTAATATGGAGAAATGCCTTTTTGGCATTGACAAGCTCGTTTTCTTGGTTTTTCTTGTTTCCTCTAAGGGTGTTCATGTTGGTGAGTCCAAGATCAATGCTATTAAGACTTGGCCACAACCAACCAATTTGCAACAAGTGCATAGCTTTCTTGGCCTTGCGGGTTTCTATCGTCGCTTTGTGAAGGATTTTAGAACCATTGCTTCGCCTTTGCATGCTTTGAGAAATAAGAACAAGCCTTTTGTTTGGGGACCATCCGAAGATACCACTTCAATGAGCTCAAGAATTTTCTTACTCATGCTCCTGTGCTTGCTTTACCCAACTTTGACAAACCTTTTGAGATTCATTGCGATGCTATTGGTAATGGCATAGGAGGTGTGTTAACGCAAGAGAAGCACCCCATAGCTTACTTTAGTGAGAAACTCTCTGGCGCGCAACTCAATTACCCCATCTATGGAAAAGAGCTATATGCTTTAGTCCGTGTTTTGCATGAATGGGAACACTATCTTCGCCCTCATGAGTTTATCATTCATCCCGATCATGAAACGTTCAAGTATCTTAAGGGCCAAATCAAGTTGAACAAGCGTCATGCCAAATGGAGTGAATTTATTGAATCTTTTCCTTATGTCATCAAGTACATCAAAGGTAAAGAAAACATTGTGGCTGATGCCCTTTCTCGCATATGCATGCTTGTTACTCAACTGGAATTAGATGTCATTGGCTTTGAGCATATAAAAGACTTGTATGAGCACGATCCTACCTTTGCTACTCCTTATGCCAAGTGTTTGATGCACACCTTTTGGGAATGCTATTAAATCAAAGATGGATATCTTATGAGAGCTAACAAACTTTGCATCCCCAAGTCTTCTCTTCATTTGTTTCTTTTGCAAGAATCTCATGGAGGAGGCTTAATGGGACATTTTGGACGCGACAAGACGTTCGCTACGCTCTGAAGAACTACTTTTGGCCAAAGATGTTTCGTGACATCAACCACTTCACCAACTGATGCTCTACATGTCGCAAAGCTAAGTCCAAAGCTCAATCCCACGGCCTTTATATGCCTCTCCCAATTCCATATCAACCATGGGAAGACATTAGCATGGACTTTGTACTTGGTTTGCGTAGGACTTGAAATGGGAAGGATTCGGTATTTGTCGTTGTGGACCGTATCTCAAAAATGGCACATTTCATTCCTTGCAACAAGATAGACGATGCTTCACATGTTGCTAATCTCTTTTGTAGGGAAATATTGCATCTACATGGAGTGACAAAGACTATCGTCTCGGACCACGACGTCAAGTTCCTTATCTACTTTTGGAAAACCCTATGCGCCAAGCTCGGAATCAAGCTAATTTTCTCCATGGCGTATCATCCACAAACCGACGGCCAAACGGAAGTTACCAACCGCACACTCTCCGCTCTACTTCGAGTACTCATCAAGAAGAACATAAAGGAGTGGGAGGAGTGCCTACCTATCCCCGAGTTTGCCTACAACCGAGCAAGACACTCCACAACCGTCAATTCCCCCTTCGAGGTCGTCTACGGATTCAACCCTTTGTCACCATTGGACATTCTTCCTCTACCACTATAATAGCGCATCAATTTGGACGCAAGTGCTCGTGTGACTCATCTCAAGAAGGTGCATGAAGATACAAGACATACTATCCAGCGCCAAGTACAATGACTTGCGACCAAACTCAACATCAACAAGCACCTCATGGTCTTCAACATTGGTGATCTCATGTGGCTACACCTTCACAAGGACCACTTTCCCCAAGAACGCAAGTCCAAACTTCGACCACGAGCGGATGGACCCTTCAAGGTGCTCGCACGCTACAACGACAACGCTTACAAGATCGACCTCCCACGCAACAAGTAAAACGTGAGCGACATCTTCAATGTCAAAGATCTCTCTCCCTTCCATGGTGATGAAGAATTTGATCCGAGGACGGATCTTTGATACGTCTCCAACGTATCTATAATTTTTGATTGTTCCATGCTATTATATTATCAACCTCAGATGTTTTATATGCTATTTTATATGATTTTTGGAACTAACCTATTAACCCAGAGCCTAGTGCCAGTTTTTGTTTTTTCCTTGTTTTAGAGTATCGCAGAAAAGGAAAATCAAACGGAGTCCAATTGACCTTAAACTTCACGGAACTTATTTTTGGAAGGAAAGCAACCCAGGAGACTTGGAGTCCACGTAAGGGAAGCAACGAGTAAGCCACGAGGCAGGGGGGTCGTGGCCCCCCTGACGTACTTATTGCACCTATATATCTCCATATACCCTAAAACGATCAGGGAGCATAATAGATCGGGAGTTCCGCCGCCAGAAGCCTACATAGCCACCAAAAGCCAATCTAGACCCGTTCTGGCACCGTGCCGGAGGGGGAATCCCTCTTCGGTGGCTATCTTCATCATCCCGGTGCTCTCCATGATGAGAAGGGAGTAGTTCTCCCTCGGGGCTGAGGGTATGTACCAGTAGCTATGTGTTTGATCTCTCTCTCTCTCTCTCTCGTGTTCTTGATTTGGCACGATCTTGATGTATCGCAAGCTTTGCTATTATAGTTGGATCTTATCTTTCTTCCCCCCTCTACTCTCTTGTAATGGATTGAGTTTTCCCTTTGAAGTTATCTTATCGGATTGAGTCTTTAAAGATTTGAGAACACTTGATGTATGTCTTGCCGTGCGTATCTGTGGTGACAATGGGATCCACGTGATTCACTTGATGTATGTTTTGGTGATCAACTTGCGGGTTCCGCCCATGAACCTATGCATAGGGGTTGGCACACGTTTTCGTCGTGATTCTCCAGTAGAAACTTTGGGGCACTCTTTGAGGTTCTATGTGTTGGTTGAATAGATGAATCTTAGATTGTGTGATGCATATCGTATAATCATACCCACGGATACTTGGGGTGACATTGGAGTATCTAGGTGACATTAGGGTTTTGGTCGATTTGTGTCTTAAGGTGTTATTCTAGTACGAACTCTAGGGCTGTTTGTGACACTTATAGGAATAGCCCAACGGATTGATTGTAAAGAATAACTTTGAGGTGGTTTCGTACCCTAACATAATCTCTTCGTTCGTTCTTTGTTAGTGACGTTGGAGTCACTCTTTGTTGCATGTTGAGGGATAGTTATATGATCCAATTATGTTATTATTGTTGAGGGAACTTGCACTACTGAAAGTATGAACCCTAGGCCTTGTTTCAACACATCGCAATACCATTTACGCTCACTTTTATCATTCATTACCTTGCTGTTTTTATATTTTCAGATTACAAAAACTATTATCCACCATCCATATACTACTTGTATCACCATCTCTTCGCCGAACTAGTGCACATGTACAATTTACCATTGTATTGGGTGTGTTTTCTGACAGAAAGACTGTAAGGGAACCCCCTACAGTATAATTGGTGCCGGCAACATTACCGTTACCCTTATATCGTCCTTAGTTGATCGTGTACCGTGTGAACCCTATGTGTTCGAGTATCTAGCACATGTGTGACTATCTTGCGTTGGTTTAGTGTTTCTCCCGTGCTTTCCTTTGTGTTCCCCTCGCTTTTCCCCTTGTGTTCCTCATGTTCATCGCAGGATCCGCTCCTATCGTGAAAGATCGGCCAATTAGGGTTCCTACCCTACATCACTTATTCTCTCTTTTTTTGTGTATGGCCACTTCGGCACAATGCACAAACCAGGATAGCAATTGTATATATGCAGGAACAAACTTGTGGCACAAAGGATGATATGGTACCAAGATGATACCGATATGGTATTGTATGTATGCAATGTATGGTGTAGATCACTAATGTGCATAAGTAATGTTGCCGGCAATACTCCAATGGCTACTCTCGATAGGCAAGTAACGAAAAATAGGCTAGGGGTTATCAATGGAAAGGGAATATACAAAGGAGGGATACCACGATACCAAGATGATATGGAGGTTACCTCCGTGTCGATGATGAGCGGCGGTGATCTTGATAGAGACACCAAGATGATGGAGACTCATCCCTAAGTAGCGAAAACACCTTAGGAAACAGAAAAACCGCGAACTCAAAATCTCAAATGTCAAATGGTGGTAGCTGGAATGCGGTGGTGGTTGCGGAAGCTTAATGGGATTGCGGAAATGCAATGATGGGTTTTGCGAGTAGGCAATGCGGAAATGGAGGGTAAGGTGGTGGACTGTACATAAGTCGGGGTGGCAGAAGTGTATGGTGGGTAGGCCTATGCGGTAGTGGTGGTGGTGGTTGATGAAGAAGAAACCGTCCCTAAGTAGCCTAGACACCTTAGGAGACTCGAATGACTCCTCAAGCAACCACTAATGTGACCGGTAACAAAATTGGTTAGGTTGCGGAAGTCGGTTGTGGTGTAGCCGATGATGTGGTGGAAGCCCTAGGCAAAGATGCCAAATTTCAAAACATTTGATGGAGTCAAAACCCTATTCAGACGATCTTTCACGAAAGGAGCGGATCCCATGAAGAACACGAAGAACACAAGGGGGAAATCACAAAGGGAGACACAAGAGAAACACTCAAACCAACAAGATTAGGTCACCCATGTGCTAGATCCTCGAAACATGAGAGGAGATACAAGATCCACGATCAACAAGGGACGATACAAAGGGGAACCGGTTCTTCTCCGTGAGGAAGTCTTGAGGGTCTTCTCCGTGAGGAGGTCTTGAATCCAAGTGGATCATCTCCGAAGAGGGGCCGCGGTCTCTCTCGTGGAGTAGATCCGAATGGATGAGCGAAGCTCTGTCTCACAAATGAGCTAACACAACGCTGACCCGAACTAGGAGGAGGTGGAGGAGTATATATATTCTAGGTCCACGAAGGGGTAAGTGGGAGAGGGATACATGGGCCTCGGGCCCGATCTCTGTACGCAGAGAGGTACCGGATGTCCGTTGGGGACCGGTCGTCCGGTGGCTCGTGGGCTTCCGGACGTCCGGTAGTCGCCGGACTTCCGCTCACTTTGGCTCGGTTGAGGTGGCAGCGGACGTCCAGTAGCTGGCGCTCGTCCTGTCGATGGTCGTCTAGTGTCGTCGGTCTTCCGCTGATTTGGCTCGGGTGTGATGCGGAGCATCCCACGTTCATCCCCATGTACACTCTGACTACTCTCCAAGCCCTAAGAGGACATATGACGAGACCTCGTACATACATCATTGGACACAAGGTGAACTCGCTCCTCTTCGAACCATCACTTTCCACATGTGAGACATGCTACTACCTCATATATATGTGCTATGCATGACTAGGAACAAAGAGGAAGACCATGGACAAGATAGCGAGGACACCAAGTACAAGAACTACCGAAGAAGCTCCAACAAGCGGACGTCCGGACGACACGGGACGACCGGCCTCTCACAGCGAGCGGACGTCCGGCCAAGACCGGACGACCGGCGACACCGCACCCGAGCCAAACCAGCGGATGTCCAACGCCATCGGACGACCGGCCACCTCCGTAAATCCGGTGCCTCCTCAACCGAACCAGATCGAACGGAAGTCCGGCGACTACCGAACGTCCGGACGCCCGGGAGCCACCGGACGTCCGAAGCCTGTCTGTGCACAGTCTATCAGGCCCGAGGCCCATGTACCCCCTCGCTCCTCACTTACCCCTTCGTGGCTCTAGACTATAAATACTCCTCCACCTCCACCATTTGAGGGTCAGCATTGGTTTAGCTCATTTTAGAGATAGAGCATTTTATGTAGGGTGGAAAACTAATCGTCCGATCTTTCATGAAAGGAGCGGATCCCACGATGAACGAAGAACACGAGGAGGGAAACGAGGGGAAAATCACAAGGGGGACACAAGAGAACACTCAAACCAACAAGACTGATCACACATGCGCTAGATCTATGAACACAAAGGAAGATACAAGATCCAAAGTCAACAACGGACGATACATGTCACATCCCTAGCTCTGGTATGACCTAGACCAGCTAGCCATTTGTGCGTCATGTTTAATTTCCATTTAAATTTGAAATGGGGATTTGTGAAACCCTCAGAATCATTTCTGGAAATAATCTAGATAAAAATTTCTCCAAAAAGGTTCAAGAAAATGTTCATGTTACTCTCTGAAAATATTGGTCAGAGGTAAAAATCAAACCAATATTTTAAGGAACTCATAAATATTTATTTTGGACATTTGGAGTTAATCCAGTAATTATTTGTGTTGGATAAATATTTTTATATATATGAAATATTGTCCAATAATTCCGAATTTTGGTGAGGGGCTTTGGAATAATCCCTTAGGCCCTTGCAAAAATTGTCAGAATTAAATAAAATGATTTCGTATTTTTATCAAATCAAAACACATGTTAGAAAAATAGAAAAGAAAACAAATAAAGGAAAAGGCCTACCTGGACCTTACCTGCAGCCAGGCAGCCCAGTGGCCCAACAGGACGGCCCAGCTGACTGGCGCTGCCAGTCGTCGTCTCCATCGCGCCAGAAGGACGCCGAGCGCATGCTCGCCACGTGCGAGCACACGCCGGCCACCTCCTGCTTCCCCGCTCGCTGCTGGAGGCCCCCGATGACGCCACGCACTCCCCTCGGCCTCTCTCACTCCCTCTCGCTCTCCCTCCTCCCCTGGATCCCTCTATCTCACCC
>NC_041380.1:242612474-242613077 GCF_002162155.2 Triticum dicoccoides | reverse complement strand
ACGGCTCGCCGTTGCCGCGCCCACCGCCACGGCCTCGCCCTTGTTCCGTGCCCAGACGCTCCGCGCCGTCGTCCTCGTCCTCTCCACCAAGTCACGCACCACGGGAGGCCCTGGAGCGCCGCCTCGCCATCGTCTTCACTTCCGGCCGCCGGAGATCGCCCTCGCCATTCCGGCTGCACCAAGCCTTCCCCGAGCTCGCCGACCCCGCCGTTGGATTCGCTGTGAGCCCCACCGTCGAACCCCCCTCTCCCCTGCTCTTCTGGCGTCCTCTAGCCCCATCTGCCACCACGGCCGTAGCACCTCGCCGCCGGCCATGGCGCCACGGTGGCCAGAGCCCGAGCCAGCCACTCCCGCGCGCGTCATCGTGCTCCTGGTGACGCCAGGAGGCCGTAGAGGCCCTCCGCATCCCCTGCCGTGCACCTCAGCGCTACGCCCACACGCCACCGAACTCCAGCCACCGCCCCGAGCTCCGCCCCAGTGAGCTCCGGCCATTCCTGCCTCTCCCACTTGCTCCAGATGACGCGGACGAGGCTCAGCTCCTCGCCCGTGGTCTCCGCTGCCCGGATGGTCGCCGGAGGGTGATTCCCGTGCCCTCCGCCGCCT
>NC_041380.1:242611774-242612370 GCF_002162155.2 Triticum dicoccoides | reverse complement strand
CTGACAGTGGGCCCCGCGCCCTAATCTGTTAATTAGATTAGAAATAACCCCTCTGTTAATTAACCTATGAAACTGACATGTGGACCCCACATGTCAGGTTTGACCGGTCAGCCACGGTTGACTTGCTGATGTCATGCCACTGTCATGCTGACGCAATTATCCATTTTCTGGTATTAAAATAAATCAGGAAATTCCAGAAAAATATTCAAAACTTCAAAAATTCATAGAAATTCAACCGTAGCTCAGATTGAAATAATTTATATATGAAAAATCATCAGAAAAATGCAATCTATCCATCTGTACCAGTTTCATGCATGAAAAACCAAGGTATACCTGCTGTATAGGTGAAAACACATGAATGGCAATTATAAGAGCTTATGTTAAAGATGCATTTGAATCTTTGGTTCAAATGGACTTTAACCAAATGAATGCTAGGTGCTTTAACTCAAACAACAACACATATTCATGCCATGATCATGCATCATATTGTTGCATATACTTGTGTTTGATTTTCAACACCGTTCCTTCTTGATATGTCCTGCTCCGGAAAGTGTTCGGGAGCACCTATCAGTGGAGCAGTGCCCCCCTATTGATCT
>NC_041380.1:242602669-242611556 GCF_002162155.2 Triticum dicoccoides | reverse complement strand
AATCCCACTTTCTCGCTCTTGCTCTCATTTATTGCATTAGGACAACAATGATTCAAATGCTACTTTATGCCGCGGTAGTTGAACCCATTCCTCTGCATGACCTATCATTGCCACAGTCAATAGTTAAAACCCACTAGCATGTGTAGGAGTTGTTTGAGCCATGTTGTGTTCCTACCATTCCATGCCTGCTATTGCTTAGAGTTGTGCCAGGTCTGATTCATCGGGAATGAATTGGAGTGTTATGACATGTTTTGGTGCTGAGAGTTAAGCGTGTGAACACGATTTGGTAAAGGTAGCGGTGAGAGGCCATGTAGGAGTACATGGTGGGTTGTCTCATTGGGACCGTCCTTAAGAACTGAGTTCTGTGTAAGTTGTCCAATGACTAGCTACTACCACACATTGGGCTCCGGGCGCTCCAAGCTCTCTCAGCTTATTAACCGCCTTGATCTCTGTCTAGGAGTTGCAAATAGTTTCTGGTGTTTGTAGGTAGTGCTATTTTTCTACCGAGTGGCACCCGGCAGGGTGGGCTCGGGACAGACTAGGCACAGGTGGCACGGTGTACGAAGTGGCACCCGGATGGTGGGCTTGGGAACCCTGCTCACATCGTTTGGGGCCGTGAGTGACACCCCGGCCGGATCTCCTTGCGGATGGAATCCAAATAGGCGATAAACCTGGACTAGAGTCTTGCGTGGTTAGTCAGGTCGTGGATGACACCCTCGCCAGCCTTCCGCTTGAAGGTTGCCGAGATACATGATGTGTACATGGTGATAAGTGGTGAGAGCGTGTGTGATGAAGTACACCCCTGCAGGGTTATCATGATCTATTCGAATAGTCGTGTCCTCGGTTATGGACTTCTTGGATGCTTACATGGTACATAGACAACTTAAAGTGGATACGCTAAAATACTCATGACAAGTGTGAGTGCTATGGATGGCTTTCTCGTAGGAGAGACGGGGATGAATCCATATTAGTGTATTGATGTGGTGATTAGTGGACTCGTGTGCGCTGCCTCACCTCGAAGAAGTTTCTCATTATCGTAGAACAGGATAGCCACTGAGTCAAAGCTGGCTTGCTGCAACTAAACCCCACATTACCTTCTTGATACAAATGCATGTATGATAGGATCTGATGTAAGTCTTGCTGAGTACCTTTGTACTCACGTTTGCTTTATTTATGTTTTGCAGATGAGACATCTGTCTCACTAGTAGTACCGCTTGGACTTCGACGAGTAGCTTGTTACCTCAGCTAGTCAGGCTTCTCGGCCTTTTTCTTTTGTAGTTGTCTGTACTCAGACATGTAATGCTTCCGTTGCTTGTATGCTCTGAATGATGGGTCATGTGACCCGTGTTTGTATTTATGCTATGTGGCTCTTCTGAGCCTTTATCTATAGGAGTTGCGTTATGTTGTGATGCCATGTTGTACATCACATACTTGCATGTTATGTGTACGTGTGACGTGTATTGCTATGTGTGGGATCCGACAATCTAGTTGTTTGTCCTTGGCAGCCTCTCTTATGGGGAAATGTAGTCTAGTGCTTCCTTGAGCCATAGTAGTCCGCTACAGCCGGGTTCACCGGAGTCCTGCTAGCCCAGCACTACTGCTCAGAACACTTGACTGGCCGGCATGTGTTCCACTTCATTCCTATGTCTGTCCATTCGGGGAAATGTCACGCGGTGACTTCCGGAGTCCTGTTAGCCCCGTGCTACAGCCCTGATTCATATGCTGTTGACCGACATGCTTGATGTGATTCATGTATGCCTGTCTCCATAGGTCTGTGCCGCTTTGGGTTCATGACTAGCCATGTCGCCCCGGATTCTCTGTCATATGGATGCTAGCGACACTATCATATACGTGAGCCAAAAGGCGCAAACGGTTCTGGGCCATGGTAAGGCGACACCCGCGGAGATACCGTGCGTGAGGCCGCAAAGTGATATGAGGTGTTCCATGCTAGATCGGTGTGACTTAGAATCGGGGTCCCGACAGTTTTGGTATCAGAGCCTGACTGCCTATAGGATTTCCAAGCCAACCTGGTCGAAGTTGGGTCTAGAAATTCTTTAGCTATATAGGGGAATTGATTGTGGAAGGGAACGTAAGGCTCTTTTACTCCTTATGCCTCATGCCTTCTGATCTGAGTCATCCTATCTTTCCTACGTGGTTAAGGAACTAGGCTTTCTCTTCCGTCTATCAGGATCACGTGTTACTACTCCATAGTCTCTAAGGTTTGGTTGATCTGAGTCATATTCCAGTTTTTGAGTACCTCCGGTGTAGCCTGTTTAGCAATATCCCGGAACTTTGAGTGATGATGTTCAGTATGGTGTTACCCCGTCTTTGGCAGAATGTCTCATTTCGAGCATTTTACTACCGTTATGCTGCCGGAATTGTCCTAGGAGTTCAAGAGATAGTATTTTTTTTCTCGTACTATATTCTACATCCTTATGATGATGTTGAATCCATCCTTGTTTCCTTGGTTGGTTCTTCAGGATGTTGCCGGTTAACCGAAGTTCTGTTGCTCGTATCCGGAACCACGGAGATGGTAGGGATGAGGATCCTCTCCACCAGTCTTCGTTGGGAGAGTTCATGTTAGAGGTTGAGAAGAACAAGCGAGAGTCTAACCGCTTGTTAGCATGTATTGAGGAGAACACCTCCCGTCAGCACAAAGCGTCAGATGATTGGCTCCATAGTATCACACACATGCTGCGTTCGGCGAACGTAGCTGAAGTAACAAGGTCACCTACGCTGCTTATCATCTGGAAGGTCCTGCTAGTATTTGGTGGCAGAACTATGAGGCTATGCTTCCAGCTGGCCAGAAAACCACCTGGAGAGATTTCACTGAGGCTTTTCGCAAGCATCACATTCCTCAGGCTCTCATTGATCGCAAGAGAGAAGAGTTTTGTAGTTTCACCCAGAGTAAGATGTCTGTTGATGCTTACAGCAGAGAGTTTGAGAACCTTGCTCACTATGCTACAGAAGAAGTGTCCACAGACGCCAAGAAGCAGGCTAGGTTCCGGAAGGGTCTCAACCCCAAGTTGCGTCGTGATCTCCACTTGCACCATTGCAATACATTCCAGGCTCTTGTGAACAAGGCCATTAATGCAGAGACAGCTCAGCTCACTTACGAGGAGTCTCGTAAGCACACCCGTGATTTGGTTTCTTTCTCTGGTTCTAGTTCGCAGAAGCGTCGGATTTGGGTTCCGAACTCCGCTCTTCCACCCGGATATTCACCGAGGCCATCTTATGTGGTACCTCACCCAGTTCCGTTACATACTCAACTCAGGCCTGCTAGTAGACCGCTTGTCAAAGCGGGTCCACGTCCTACTACAGGGACTTGTTTCACATGCGGAGAGCCAGGACACTACGCCCGTGACTGCTCTCAAACTAACTATGTTCCATCCCAGCCTGAGAAGTCTGTTGGCCGTGGTAAGCCATCACACAAGATGATTAGTGTCAAGTCAGCTCCCACTGAATGTGGATGTGTGCATCACGTCTCAGCTAAAGACACTCATGATGATCCGGATGTCGTTCTTGGTACACTCCTTGTCAACTGTCATCCAGCTTCGGTTCTATTTGATACCGGAGCATCTCATTCCTTCATTTCCGAAAGTTATGCCAGCTTGCACAACATATCCTTTTGTGATATGCCCTCTCCACTAGTAATTCAAACTCCTGGATCCAAATGGCAAACTTCTAGTGTAAGCCATGGTAATGAAATCCTTGTCGACAGACTTGTATTCCTTGCATCACTTATAGCCCTCAAGTCTACAGATATTAACATCATCTTGGGTATGGACTGGATGAAAGCTCATTATGCCAAGATTCATTGTTACACCAGGTCTGTTCAGCTCACCCATCCATTTGGCAAGATAGTCACCATCTCCACTAGGGTTGCAAAGCGTCAGCTCTATTCTCTTAATGCCAACCCTCTTCCTGACCTTGAAGATATCCCGGTAGTCCGTGACTTTCCAGATGTCTTTCCAGAGGAACTGCCAGGTATTCCACCTGACAGAGATGTAGAATTTGTCATAGATCTTATCCCAAGAACCGCTCCAATCTCTAGGAGACCTTACAAGATGGCACCCTTAGAACTAGCTGAGCTTAAGAAACAACTCGATGAATCCTTGCAAAATGGTTTCATCCATCCTAGTTCTTCTCCCTAGGCTTGCCCCATCCTCTTCGTCAAGAAGAAGGATGGTACGGACCGGATGGTTGTAGATTATCGTCCCATTAAGTTGGTCACGATAAAGAACAAGTATCCGCTCCCCAGGATCAACGATTTGTATGATCAGCTTGCTGGATCCTCAGTCTTTTCCAAGATGGATTGGAGGTTAGGCTACCACCAAATCAAGAGCAGAAATGGGGATATTCCTAAGACGGCTTTTGTCACTCGTTATGGTCAGTACGAGTACACCGTCATGTCCTTTGGTCTAACCAACACTCCAGCTACTTTCTCTCGCTTGATGAACTCGATCTTCATGGAGTACTTAGATAAGTTCGTCGTGGTTTACCTCGATGATATTCTTATTTACTCGAAGAACGAGGAAGATCATGCCGAACATCTTAGACTTGTACTAGAAAAACTCAGAGAGCACCGCCTTTATGCCAAGTTCTCCAAGTATGAATTTTGGTTGCCAGAAGTGACCTATCTCGGCCACGTAATCTCTGGTAAGGGCATTATTGTCAATCCCGAAAGAGTGCAGGCCGTTCTTGATTGGACTCTGCCTGAAACAGTTAAGCAAGTTAGGAGTTTCCTTGGTCTAGCCATTTATTATCGCCGATTCATTGAGAACTTCTCCAAAGTGGACAAACCTCTCACGGAACTTCTCAAGAAAGATAAAAAGTTTGAGTGGTCCCCACAGTGTGAGCACAGTTTTCAGGAACTGAAAAGACGCCTGACTTCTGCTCCCATACTTGTGCCACCGGATTTCACTAAGGACTTTGTTATCTATTGTGATGCCTCACAACAGGGACTAGGTTGCATTCTTATGCAAGATCGCCATGTGATTGCCTATGCATCTCGATAGTTGCATCCACATGAGGAGAATTATCCTACACATGATCTAGAGCTTGCAGTCGTAGTCTATGCACTTAAGACATGGCGACATTACCTTCTCGGTAAACGTTGCGAGATTTACACCGATCACCAGAGTCTCAAATATATCTTCACCCAACCAGATTTGAACCTTAGGCAAAGACGTTGGCTGGAGTTGATCTCAGATTACTACTTAGGGATTACCTACACCACAGGCAAGGGGCATGTCATGGCTGATGCGCTAAGTCGTAAGTCCTATTGCAACAATCTCATGTTGCAGCAGGGCCAACCACTTCTCCATGAGGAATTATGTAAGCTTAACCTCCACCTTGCTCCTCACGGATTCCTTTCTACCTTGGTGGCGAAACCTACTCTTGTGGATCAAATCATCTCTGCTCAGAAGCAGGATACGGGAATTTCCCGGATCAAGAGAAACATTAACAAAGGAGTTGGTGGTAGTTTCTCTATAGATGCTCGTGGTGTTGTTTTCTTTGAGAGTCGCTTGGTGGTTCCTAAGAATCAACATCTTCGACAATTAATCCTTAAGTAGGCGCATGAATCTCCTCTCACGATTCATCCCGGTAGTACTAAGATGTATCAGGACCTACGCCAGAGGTTCTGGTGGACTAGGATGAAGAGAGAAATTGCTCAATTTATTGCTAACTGTGATGTTTGTCGTCGCGTGAAGGCAGAGCATCAGAGACCTGCTGGCACCCTTCAACCTTTAGTTATTCCTGAGTGGAAATGGGATAAAGTTGGTATGGACTTCATCACTGGCTTTCCCAGGACCAAGAAAGGGTATAATGCTATCTTCGTAGTCATTGATCGTCTTTCCAAAGTGGCTCACTTCCTACCTATTCGAGAGAGTATGACTGCTAGTCAGCTCGCTGACTTATATATTTCTCGAATAGTGTCACTTCATGCTGTTCCACTAGAGATCAATTCAGACCGTGGTAGTCTTTTCACTTCTCATTTCTGGGAGAGTTTCCAAACTGCCATGGGCACCCGTCTTTCCTTTAGTACCGCTTTCCACCCTCAATCAAGTGGTTAGGTGGAAAGGGTCAACCAGATTCTTGAAGACATGCTTAGAGCTTGTGTTATCTCATTAGGTATGGATTGGGAGAAGTGTCTTCCCTTCGCTGAGTTTGCTTATAACAACAGCTACCAATCCAGCCTCAAGAAAGCTCCTTCTGAGGATCTGTATGGACGAAGATGTCGAACACCTTTGAACTGGTCAGAAACCGGTGAAAGAATATTCTTTGGACCGGATATGATCCAGGAGGCAGAAGAGCAAGTTCGCATCATTCGTGAGAATTTGAAAATAGCCCAATCTCGTCAAAAGAGCCAGTATGACCGTAGTCATAAGGAAGTGGCTTATGAAATTGGCGACAAAGCTTACCTTCGGGTTACCCCTTTGAAGGGTACCCATCGATTCGGTATCAAGGGCAAGTTGGCTCCTCATTACATTGGTCCCCTTCTCATTCTCGCTAAACGAGGAGAGGTTGCCTACCAGTTGGAACTACCCCCACATCTTTCTCGAGTTCATGATGTCTTCCACGTCTCTCAACTCAGGCGTCGCTTCTCGGATCCCATCCATGGAGTGGACCACGAAGCGCTTGATCTCCAAGATAACCTCACATATCGAGAGTACCCTGTTCGCATCCTTGATCAAGCAGAGCGTGTCACTCGACGTCATAACATCAACTTTCTCAAGGTTCAGTGGTCTCATCATTCCGAGAGAGAAGCTACTTGGGAGCGTGAAGATCGTCTTCGACTTGAGTACCCCACTTTCTTTCCGCCGACTCCTGAATCTCGGGACGAGATTTCTTCGAGTGGGGGCGAGTTGTCACATCCCTAGTTCTGGTATGACCTAGACCAGCTAGCCATTTGTGCATCATGTTTAAATTCCATTTAAATTTGAAATGGGGATTTGTGAAACCCTCAGAATCATTTCTGGAAATGATCCAGATAAAAATTTCTCCAAAAAGGTCCAAGAAAATGTTCATGTTACGCTCTGAAAATATTGGTCAAAGGTAAAAATCAAACCAATATTTTAAGGAACTCATAAATATTTATTTTGGACATTTGGAGTTAATCCAGTAATTATTTGCATTGGATAAATATTTTTATATATATGAAATATTGTCCAATAATTCTGAATTTTGGTGAGGGGCTTTGGAATAATCCCTTAGGCCCCTGCAAAAATTGTCAGAATTAAATAAAATGATTTGGTATTTTTATCAAATCAAAACACATGTCAGAAAAATAGAAAAGAAAACAAATAAAGGAAAAGGCCTACCTGGACCTTACCTGCAGCCAGGCAGCCCAGTGGCCCAATAGGCCGGCCCAGCTGACTGGCGCTGCCAGTCGTCGTCTCCACCGCGCCAGAAGGACGCCGAGCGAATGCTCGCTGCGTGCGAGCACACGCCAGCCACCTCCTGCTTCCCCACTCGCTGTTGGAGGCCCCCGACGACGCCACGCACTCCCCTCGGCCTCTCTCACTCCCTCTCGCTCTCCCTCCTCCCCTGGATCCCTCTCTCACCCCCCCTGAACAGCTCCGTCGCCACGGCTCGCCGTTGCCGCGCCCACCGCCACGGCCTCGCCCTCATTCCGTGCCCAGACGCTCCGCGCCGTCCTCCTCGTCCTCTCCACCAAGTCACGCACCACGGCAGACCCTGGAGCGCCGCCTCGCCGTCGTCTTCACTTCTGGCTGCCGGAGATCGCCCTCGCCGTTTCGGCTGCAACAAGCCTTCCCTGAGCTCGCCGACCCCGCCGTTGGATTCGCTGTGAGCCCCACCGTTGAACCCCCCTCTCCCCTGCTCTTCTGGCACCCACTAGCCCCGTCTGCCACCACGGCTGTAGCACCTCGCCGCCGGCCACGGCGCCACGATGGCTAGAGCCCGAGCCAGCTACTCCCGCGCGCGTCACCGTGCTCCTGGTGACGCCAGGAGGCCGTAGAGGCCCTCCGCATCCCCTGCCATGCACCGCAGCGCTGCGCCCGCACGCCACCGAACTCCGGCCGCCGCCCCGAGCTCCGCCCCGGCAAGCTCCGGCCGTCCCCGCCTCTCCCACTTGCTCCAGATGACGCGGACGAGGCTCAGCTCCTCGCCCGTGGTCTCCGCCGCCCGAATGGTCGCCAGAGGGTGATTCCCATGCCCTCCGCCTCGTTCGGACTCGCCGGCGGCTAAACGTCGGCAGGTTTGACTGAGTCAACCCCGCTAATTAACCCCCCTCTGTGACACTAGCAGTGGGCCCCGCGCCCTAATCTGTTAATTAGATTATAAATAACCCCTCTGTTAATTAACCTATGAAACTGACGTGTGGACCCCACACGTCAGGTTTGACCGGTCAGCCACGGTTGACATGCTGACGTCATGCCACTGTCATGCTGATGCAATTATTCATTTTCTGGTATTAAAATAAATCAGGAAATTCCAGAAAATATTCAAAACTTCAAAAATTCATAGAAATTCAACCGTAGCTCAGATTGAAATAATTTATATATGAAAAATCTTCAGAAAAATGCAATCTATCCATATGTACCAGTTTCATGCATGAAAAACCAAGTTATACGTGCTGTATAGGTGAAAACACATGAATGGCAATTATAAGAGCTTATGTTAAAGATGCATTTGAATCTATGGTTCAAATGGACTTTAACCAAATGAATGCTAGGTGCTTTAGCTCAAACAACATCACATATTCATGCCATGATCAAGCATCATATTGTTGCATATACTTGTGTTTGATTTTCGACATCGTTCCTTCTCGATAGGTCCTACTCCGGAAAGTGTTCGGGAGCACCTATCAGTGGAGCAATGCCCCCCTATTGATCTACCAGGCAAGCAAAGCCCCCCCCCC
>NC_041380.1:242587360-242602366 GCF_002162155.2 Triticum dicoccoides | reverse complement strand
AATCCCACTTTCTCGCTCCTGCTCTCATTTATTGCATTAGGACAACAACGATTCAACTGCTACTTTATGCCGCGGTAGTTGAACCCATTCCTCTGCATGACCTGTCATTGCCACAGTATGTGTAGGAGTTGTTTGAGCCATGTTGTGTTCCTACCATGCCATGCCTGCTATTGCTTAGAGTTGTGCCAGGTCTAATTCATCGGGAATGAATTGGAGTGTTATGATATGTTCTGGTGCTGAGAGTTAAGCATGCGAACACGATTTGGTAAAGGTAGCGGTGAGAGGCCATGTAGGAGTACATGGTGCGTTGTCTCATTGGGACCGTCCTTAAGAACTGAGTTCTGTGTAAGTTGTCCAATGACTAGGTACTACCACACACTGGGCTCCGGGCGCTCCAAGCTCTCTCGGCTTATTAACCGCCTTGATCTCTCTCTAGGAGTTGCAAATAGTTTCTGGTGTTTGTAGGTCGTGCTATTTTTCTACCGAGTGGTACCTGGCAAGGTGGGCTCGGGACAGACTAGGCACAGGTGGCACGGTGTACCAAGTGGCACCCGGATGGTGGGCTTGGGAACCCTGCTCACATCGTTTGGGGCCGTGAGCGACACCCCGGCCGGATCTCCTTGGGGATGGAACCCAAATAGGCGATAAACCTGGACTAGAGTCTTGCGTGGTTAGTCAGGTCGTGGCCGACACGCTCGCCAGGCTTCCGCTTGAAGGTTGCCGAGATACATGACGTGTACATGGTGATAAGTAGTGAGAGCGTGTGTGATGAAGTACACCCCTGCAGGGTTATCATGATCTATTCGTATAGCCGTATCCTCGGTTATGGACTTCTTGGATGCTTACGTGGTACATAGACAACTTAAAGTGGATACGCTAAAATGCTCAAGACAAGTGTGAGTGCTATGGATGGCCTTCTCGTAGGAAATACGGGGATGAATCCATAGTAGTGTATTGATGTGGTGATTAGTGGACTCGTGTGCGCTGCCTCATCTCAAAGAAGTTTCTCATTGTCATAGAACAGGACAGCCACTGAGTCAATGCTGGCTTGTTGCAACTAAACCCCACATTACCTTGTTGATACAAATGCATGTATGATAGGATCTGATGTAAGTCTTGCTGAGTACCTTTGTACTCACGTTTGCTTTATTTATGTTTTGCAGATGAGACATCTGTCTCACTAGTAGTACCGCTTGGACTTCGACGAGTAGCTTGTTACCTCAGCTACGATCTTGTACCTTGGAGGGACTTGTAGATAGTCAGGCTTCTCGGCCTTTTTCTTTTGTAGTTGTCTGTACTCAGACATGTAATGCTTCCATTGCGTGTATGCTCTAAATGATGGGTCATGTGACCCCTGTTTGTATTTATGCTATGTGGCTCTTCTGAGCCTTTATCTATATGAGTTGCATTATGTTGTGATGCCATGTTGTACATCACATACTTGCATGTTATGTGTACGTGTGACGTGTATTGCTATGTTTGGGATCCGACAATCTAGTTGTTTGTCCTTGGCGGCCTCTCTTATGGGGAAATGTAGTATAGTGCTTTCTTGAGCCATAGTAGTCCGCTAGAGCCCGGTTCACCGGAGTCCTGCTAGCCCAGCACTACTGCTCAGAACACATGACTGGCCGGCATGTGTTCCACTTCGTTCCTATGTCTGTCCCTTCAGGGAAATGTCACGCAGTGACTTCCGGAGTCCTGTTAGCCCAGTGCTACAGCCCGGATTCATACGCTGTTGACCGACATGCTCGATGTGATACATGTATGCCTGTCTCCATAGGTCTGTGCCGCTTTGGGTTCACGACTAGCCATGTCAGCCCGGGTTCTCTATCATATGGATGCTAGCGACACTATCATGTACGTGAGCCAAAAGGCGCAAACGGTTCCGGGCCATGGTAAGGCGACACCCGTGGGGATACCGTGCATGAAGCCGCAAAGTGATATGAGGTGTTACATGCTAGATCGGTGTGACTTAGAATCGGGGTCCCGACAATACAAGAGGTAACCGGTCTTTTCCGTGAGGAGGTCTGGAAGTTCTTCTCCGCAAGGAGATCTTGAATCCAAAGGGATCTTCTCCATAGAGGCTGCGGTCTCTCTCGTGGAGTAGATCCGATGTGGATGAGCAATCCTCTATCTCTAAAATGAGCTAAACCAATGCTAACCCTAACTAGGAGGAGGTGGGTGTAGCGACCAGACCTCAAACAGTCTGATCTCTGTGCTCCGGTGTCATCCCTGGATCAGTAATGCTGACACCACACAGTACTCGGAGGATTTATAGCAGAGTGGCAATCACACACTTATTACATCGAGTGTCTCAAAAGAGAACTTATTACAATAAATATGGCTTAAGGCCATCTAATAATGATAACAGCGGAAGGCTTGGAAGATAAGTGAGTCCATCAACTCCAACGGCATCACTGAGTATAGAACCATGACCTAAAAACTCCTTAATCGTCGTCTGAAAAGTCTGCAACATTAACATTGCAGCCCGAAACGGGTCAGCACATGGAATATGCTGGCAAGGTAACACATAGAGAGTAATGGAATGAAACAGCTATACTATATGCATATTTGGCTGGTGGAAAGCTCTATGGTTATAGTTTTGCGTAAAGCCAATTTTTCCCTACTTCAAAGGAATAAAATTTATTTAACTATCATGGTAGTTGTTAAACATTGAGAATGGTTGACAGCATTCTCAATCCCAATTAAGCATCATCATTAAACATAACCCAACAAAATTTATTTAGAGTAACATGTTGAGATTCACATGATAATCCAAGTACTAGATACTCAAGATGTCCATAACCGGGGACACGGCTAACCATGATTAGTTTATTACACTCTACAAAGGTTTGCGCACTTTTCCCCACAAGACTCGATCGCCTCCATTTGGTTTCTCGCACTACATGGTGTTTGAGAAGACGGATGACCGAGACATAGTCTTTCAGAAGCGCTAGCACCTTACGATCGAGTAGACCGTACCACCTACATCCCCTACATCTGCTAGTCTACCACTGTAAGAGTTCGCACGACTTACTCAACTATGCTAGAGCCCATAATAGCTTGTGGCTGCACACGGAAGTTTCTAGTATGAATAGTCTCATGATCCCTTTGAGTCTGGGTGGCGGTCCAAAAGAAAACAGGAAAGTCCTGGAATCCCCAGGTGCCTCAATCCACCCAGATGTGTGTTTAAGTTGCCACCTTAGATAAACCATTAATTAACAATCTCACATCTGTCATGGATATCACTCACCCAATCCACGTCTACTGGCATAGCATGGCATAATAAGCAAACGTAGAAGTAACTCCCAAAGGTTTGATAATAAACAGGTAATAGGTTCTACCTCATCTACTTCCCATCCCACAATTTAATTAGATCCTAATCATGCAATGTGCGAGGATTGATCTAATGCAATAAAACTGGGTAGTAGGAAAGGTATGATCAAAGTGTTACTTGCCTTGCTGATGATCCGCGAAACCTAACGATTCGAAGTAACAGGCGGCGCACTCCGGGTATTCTATCGCAGACAAATAAACAAGCATGCAATAAGTACTCATCTAATGCACAGGTAAAACTCAAATAAGAGATCTAACCAGAAGGTTCAACTTAAGAACTCTGGTTGGCAAAAAGAATCAAATCGAACGAAGCAAGGAAAGTCAAACTGCGAAATAAAACAACTTCATTCTAGTAATCTGGATCTAGGGAAAATTTTACAGTAGCAAAATCTTGTTTAAGTTGATTAAACAGATAGAGGGTTTCGGGATGAGTCTCTAGGCGCTTGAATCGCCTGATTCCGATAAACGAGCGAAAAGTTATACGTGATCGAAAATCGGATCAGGAATCGCGATCAAAAAAATCGCGGATTTAATCCGAGATAAAAGAAAAACGACGAACGTTCGCTAGAACGAACGAACGGACGAACGCTCGTTATTTAAATAAACCGAAAAACCGATCTATTTAAAAAAACCAAAACTAGGGAAAAAATAAACCGACGAAACTGATCTATTTTAAAAAAAACCGATGGCATGAAAGTCGAGGTGCGGCGAACCTCGGGCGACGGAATCCGGCGGCGGCGGGGTCGGGCGGCTGGGGCGGGGTCGGCGGCTGGGCTAGGGTTTCCCCCGGGTGGGCTGCCCCGGCTTATAAAGCCCTGGCGGGCCGGAGTCCTAGTCGGACACTCCCCGTAGGTCGGTTTGTTTTTTTAATTATTTCGCTTGGAAGAAAAATAAAAATAAATACTAAACGGACTCCAAAAATTCCGAAATAAATTTTCACGGGCTTCTAAAATCAAGCCTCACAAGGTGAACATTTATTTGGGATGCAAATGCAATTTTGGAAAACGCACATTTTTCCTAAATTCAAATAAAACACCGAAAAACTCCGAAATAAAATCTTATTTGATTTTATTATTAAATCATCAATATTTCTTTATTTGGGAAAGTAATTTTATTCCCTCTCTCATATTTTTGTAAAAGAAATAATTGATGATAAAATAAATAAAATCAAATGATCCTATTCTCAAAATTTGAGAAAACTCAAATATGAAAATAACGAAATCCCCAACTCCCTCCGTGGGTCCTTGAGTTGCGTAGAATTTCTAGGATCAACCAAAATGCAAAATAAAATATGATATGCATTGATGATCTAATGTATAACATTCCAAATTGAAAATTTGGGATGTTACAAACCTACCCCCCTTAAGATGAATCTCGCCCTCGAGATTCGGGTTGGCTAGAAAATAGGTGAGGGTGGTCCTTGAGCAAATCTTCCTCTCGCTCCCAGGTGGCTTCATCCTCTATGTGGTGGCTCCACTGAACTTTGCAAAACTTGATAACCTTGCTGCGAGTGACTCGACTGGCAAACTCGAGGATCTTAATTGGTTTCTCCTTGTAGGTCAAATCATTATCCAACTGAATAGTCTCCAATGGCACTGTGTCTCTCGAAGGTATGTCAGCCATCTCTGCGTGACACTTCTTTAACTGGGAAACGTGGAACACATCATGAACTCCTAACAATACTTTGGGCAATTCCAACTTGTAGGCCACTTATCCCATACGCTCCAAAACTCGATATGGTCCTACAAATCGCGGCGCTAACTTCCCTTTAACTCCAAAACGCTTTGTTCCCCGAAGTGGAGATACTCGAAGATTAACTCTATCTCCAACTTCGTAAACTGTCTCCTTCCGTTTAGAATCTGCATAACTCTTCTGTCTAGACTGAGCTACCTTGAGCCTATCGCGAATCAACTTCACCTTCTATTCAGACACCTTAATCAAGTCAGGTCCAAACAACTGGCGGTCTCCAACTTCGTCCCACGACAATGGTGTCCTGCACCTCCTTCCATACAAGGCTTTGAAAGGGGCCATCTTTAAACTGGTTTGGTAACTGTTGTTGTAAGAGAACTCTGCATATGGCAGATTGTCGTCCCAACTAGATCTGTAATCTATCGCACAAGCTCTCAGCATATCCTCGAAAATCTGATTGACTCTCTTGGTCTGTCCATCTGTCTGTGGATGAAAAGCTGTACTGAATTCTAGCCTGGTTCCCAAAGTTTCATGCAACTGCTTCCAGAACTTTGAGGTAAACTGGGTTCCTTTATTTGATACGATACTCCTTGGAACTCCATGCAGACATACGATCCTGGTCATGTATATCTTTGCCAACTTAGCACTGGTGTAAGTGGTCTTTACTGGGATGAAATGAGATACTTTCGTCAATCGATCAACTACAACCCAAATCGAGTCATAGCCTGAATGAGTCCTGGGCAATCCCGTGATAAAATCAATGCCTAGCTTATCCCACTTCCATTCGGGTATCGGCAATGGTTGTAACAATCCTGCTGGCTTCTGATGCTCCGCGTTTACTCTCTGACATACATCACAAACTGCTACATACTCCGCAATATCCTTCTTCATTCTGGTCCACCAGAAAATATCCTTTAAATCCAAATACATCTTGGTATTTCCTAGGTGAATCGAATATGGTGAATCATGTGCCTCTTGTAGAATCAACTTCCTAATCTCCAGGTCATTGGGCACATAAACACGGTCTTCAAACCATAGGGTGTCGTGTTCATCCTTACGAAATCCTTTAGCTTTTCCTTTGCTCAGTTTCTCCTTTATAGCGGCAATCTCTTTGTCAGTTTTCTGAGCTTCCCTGATTCTATCCATCAAAGTTGACTGAATCTCCAATGCTGCTACATAGCCTCTCAGAACTATTTCCACACATAGTTCACGAAGATTATCTGCTAACTGCTTGGGTATTTCTCCTGTCATTAACATATTGACATGGCTCTTATGGCTTAATGCGTCAGCTACTACATTAGCCTTTCCGGGGTGATAATGCAATTTCATATCATAATCCTTGATAAGCTCCAACCATCTCATTTGTTTGAGATTCAACTCCTTCTGGGTGAAAATGTACTTCAAACTCTTATGATCCGTGTACACCTCACAATGGTTTCCAATCAGGAAATGCCTCCAGGTCTTCAGTGCATGTACTACGGCTGCTAACTCCAAATCATGCGTGGCATAATTTAGCTCATGAGGCTTCAGTTGTCTTGAGGCATATGAAGCAACTCTCCCTTCCTGCATAAGCACTGCTCCAAGTCCTCGGCGTGAAGCGTCGCAATACACCTCATAATCTTTGGTTTGGTCTGGCAAAATCAACACTGGTGTGGTAACTAAGCGTTTCTTCAACTCTTGGAAACTAGCCTCACATTCCTCTGTCCATATGAACTTGGTATCTTTCTTCAACAACTCAGTCATAGGCTTCGCAATCTTTGAGAAATTCTCAATAAATCTCCGGTAGTATCCTGCGAGTCCAAGAAAACTCCGGATCTCTCCAACTGTTGTTGGGGCTTCCCACTTGGTCATGGTATCAACTTTGGTGGGATCAACTTCTATACCTTCTCCAGATATAACGTGTCCGAGGAATCCTACTTCCTTCAACCAAAACTCACATTTGCTGAACTTGGCATATAATTGATGTTCTCTGAACTTGGCGGAATCCGGCGGCGGCGGCGGCGGCGGGGTCGGGCGGCTGGGGGCGGCGGGGTCGGGCGGCTGGGGCGGGGTCGGCGGCTGGGCTAGGGTTTCCCCCGGGTGGGCTGCCCCGGCTTATAAAGCCCTGGCGGGCCGGAGTCCTAATCGGACACGGCCCGTAGGTCGGTTCGTTTTTTTAATTATTTCGCTCGGAAGAAAAATAAAAAGAAATACTAAATGGACTCCAAAAATTCTGAAATAAATTTTCACGGGCTTCTAAAATCAAGCCGGACAAGGTGAACATTTATTTGGGACCTAAATGCAATTTTGAAAAACGCACATTTTTCCTAAATTCAAATAAAACACCGAAAAACTCCAAAATAAAATCTTATTTGATTTTATTATTAAATCCTCAATATTTCTTTATTTTGGGAAAGTCATTTTATTCCCTCTCTCATATTTTTGTAATAGAAATAATTGATGATAAAATAAATAAAATCAAAAGATCCTATTCTCAAAATGTGAGAAAACTCAAATATGAAAATAACAAAATTCCCAACTCTCTCCGTGGGTCCTTGAGTTGCGTAGAATTTCTAGGATCAACCAAAATGCAAAATAAAATATGATATGCATTGATGATCTAATGTACAACATTCCAAATTGAAAATTTGGGATGTTACCGTGGGGGAGTATATATAGTGCTAGCCCACGAAGGGGTAAGTGAGAGGGGGGATACATGGGCGCCCTTGGCCCGAGTCTTTGCACGCAGGCAGGTCGGAAGTTCCGGGTGGGGCTGGAAGTTCTGGGAAGGTTCCGGTCGGGTTCTAGGCTATCTGGAGAGTTGGCGCTCGGGGCTGGTCTGGACTCTGGGGGCCAGAGGTTCCGCACAGGCCGGAAGGATCGGGGGCAGGAAGTTCCGGTCAGAGGCCGGAAGTTTGTGGCTTTCCAGAAGCTTGTCCCTGCTTCTTCTTCCTTCTCCTCTTCCATGCTTGGCCTTGGTCCTTGGATCCTCCATGGTCGTCTCGGTTGTACTTGAGTATATTCAAGGTCCATGCATGAGGTAGTAGCCATGTCTCATATGTGGAAAGTGATGGTTCGAAGAGGAGTGAGTTCACCTTGTGTCCAATGGAGTATGGTCGAGGTCTCATCGTATGTCCTCTTGGGGCTTGGGGAGTAGTCGAAGTGTACATGGGGATGATCATAGGATGCTCCGTATCATCTGTCGGATTTCGGGTTCCGGCAGACCCTTGAGGTTCGAACACTGGGGTGTGCGTGGAGATTTCGCCTTCTACCTACTTGCGCCCCTCCGCCTCACTAAGATCTAAGCTATGGAAAGAACAACACAAGAGACACAGGGTTTATACTGGTTCGGGCCACCGTTGTGGTGTAATACCCTACTCTAGTGTGTGGTGTGGTGGATTACCTCTTGGGTTGATGATGATGAGCAATACAAGGAAGAACAGCCTCGTGAGGGTCTATTCTTGACTGGGGGGATGAACTGCTAGGAGGAGTTCAGTCACCCTTCTCTCTCTCTCTCTCTCTCTCTCTCTCTCTCTCTCTCTCTCTCTCTCTCTCTCTCTTCTTGATTCTCTCTCTGATTTCGATCTCTAGCCGATCGATCGAACCCCCTTACCCTGTGGGTGGCTGGTCCTATTTATAGAGGCACTGGTCCTCTTCCCAAATATCGAGCGGGAAGGGAGCCAACAATGGCGGGCTAATTTGAAGGGGGACAGCTAGTACCAGCTATCCTGACAAAAGTAGTCTTCGCCTGCACAAAGCTCTGGTGGTGACGCTGTCTTGGGCTCCGAGATGACCTCCTTCTTGCAGTCCTCCTGGTCTTGGTCTTGTTGCACCGAAATGGCAACCTTTTCCTGATGCCTCGGTACTCCGCAGCTGCGCTTGCCCCCCTTTGCACCAAAGTGGAAAGGAGGACACTGCGTGGCTAGCGCCCACCTGGCGCCTTTGGTCATCATGGCTTGCGTCACGGGCACCTCATGAGGTACCCCGCCTTGATCTCTCCGACTCCTCGCGAGCCAGCCTGATGAGGCCGTGCCTGAGGAAGCTCCGTGTCGTCCGCCCCGCGAGGCTTGGCCCCTCGCGAGGGTCTTGGGTCTGTGTTGACGAAGATGGGCCGTGCTGGGCCCCCTTTCGAGCCACGCCGCAGGCCGCAGGCAGGAAAGTTTGGGGACCCCCATTCCCAGAACACCGACAGTAGCCCCCGGGCCCAAGGCGCGCCCGGACTTGGCCGTGCTGGGAGGCGGAAGGGCAAGGGCGAAGCTCGCGGGCCCTAATAGCCTGCGGCCTTGGGTGCCGCGTGGCGGTTGATTGGACGTGAGCGCCTCCACTTCCCCATGGCGCCTCGGCAACTGCACGGATTGGACTAGTACCTGCATGCAAAGCGGGTCATGATTACCTGCGATCGTGGGGTCGGCGGTTGGCCTTCGCCGGCCATAATTACGGAACGGCGCGCGCCCTTCCAGTCCATCCCTTCTTGCTTCTCCTTCTTCCCGGTCCTTGCTCCGTCTTGCCGTGATGGCTCCGATCCGCCGGTTCTCGACGGCAGAGAAGGTAAAGGCTCCCCGAGAGGAACCAGACCCGCTCCCGCCGAAGAAACGGTTCGCCCTCTGCGGCCCGGACGAGGGGTCCCATCAGGTGGTGTCGAGGCCCTGGTGCGAGTGGGCACTGCCGGGGTTCCCGCTTCCCTTGCACGCCCACATCGAGGTCCCTGAAGGAGCTGATGCTGATCGCCACGGGCGGTGCCGCCGTCGGCGCCGACGTGTCATGAAGGTGTGGGTCGTCCCCCTGGGGTCCACACCGAGGGCTCCTCCCGAGAGTTCGTTCTCCACGCTGTCATGCCTCCTCGGTCTTGGATTCGCCTTCCTCCCTTCTTCGCCTCCATCATCCCGCAGGGAGAACTCCTGGAGCTTTGGCTACAGCATGCCGGCTGCAGCACCCTCGCGACCGAGGCAGAGGTCGTGGTCATTGCCCCGGGCGAGGTCTTCATGACTCGAGGCTGGGGTGAAATCGCCCGGGTTTGCAGGACAAGAGGCGCCTTCGCGATCCACTTGGAGTACGATGGTGCTTTAGTGATGTTCTTCAAGGTCTTCGACACGAATAGGCGCCGGTTGGAGTGCTGCCCCGAGAGAGGTCGTCGGGACCCTGCTGCGGCGAGGACTGGGCCCGCCGACCACTCCCTTGGCGGCTCCCCGGGCGGCGGAGGCGTCGGAGGTTCCAACGACTCCGGCGAGCTCTTCGCGACTCCGAAGACGAGCGATGACAGCTACAAGCCCCCGAGCCGGTGCCGCTCCTGGAGCAGGGCAGGCTCGTCAGGCCGTCGCCGACTCTGATCTGGATGGGGTTGGCGCCGGTGCTTGACGGCCCACTATTGATGATGGTGTCTTTTGTAGGGGCGCATGTAGTTAGCATCTTTTTAGGATCTGTTCCCTGCGAGGAATCAAAGACGCATCCCGTGGGGGCTTGTAAGGTGCTTGTGACCCTTGTCGTAGAATTGTGCGAGTTTCTCATTCCGTCTTAGCTCAGTTCCCCCTTTCGAACCTCACGAGGGCTTGGTGCTCTGCACCGACAGGTCCCAGTCCCAAGGCGGCTTCAGCCGTCGCTGGTATGCCAGGTCGCGATGCCGTGGTCAAGGCCAGGAGGTGAGCGACCCGGGGTCCGGTAAGAGCCCCTGAGTCGCGATGCTCAGGAGGTCCCCTTTGGCGCCCAAGCAGCCGTCGTTCGGTGAGAAAGGAGAGCGGCGTCTCTAACATGGGATTGCATCAGGTGCGGGGATGGTGCCACGGTAGCTGGTGCTTTCGGGTGGTGACTTATCTCGAGAATCAGGGGCCGCTCTCTGGTGTGTCACCGGGTCCGTGCATCGGCAGGCGTGAGGTTGCCCGGCGAGGTCCTCGCGTGTCCCTCCCCTCTCTCCTTTGCTCCCCTTTCTGTTCTACATCCTCGGGTCCCAGCCCTCGAGCGAGTCTCAATCGTTGCTGGTATGCCAGGTCACGATGCCATGGACAAGGCCAGAGGGTTAGGGCTGGAGAGCCAGTAGGAGCCCTGAGTGGAGATGCTCAGGCACCCCCCTTTAATGTGCAAGCGGTTCGCGCGGATGAGAGTGAAGGAGACACCGCAAGGGCCTCGCCTGACGCAGCTGTAGACCCTTCATAGAAAGAACAAGGGGTTGCCATGACAATAGACAGTCAGCCGTTGGTTGCTTCTGAGGGGCAATGAGGCAGTGAAGGCTTGACGAGGTGGCGCCATGCGGGGCTGCCGCGGCCAGAGCTCAGTCATTCAAGTTTGTCGGCGTTGCAGGGACGGACCCATGCGCAAGCGTCGTGCCGTTTGGGAGCAGTTTCATCAGTTGGCGTCAGTTGAGCGGGCAACTAGGTCAAACACATTAGCCGCGAAGGAGTGGATTCATTCAAATAAATGTTGGGAAGGCGGACATCACTGGGTCAGGCCCGAGCGACTTGGGGATGATGCAACCCGAGGGGCGCCCCCAACAAGCTAAGCTAACAACATGAAATAAAAAGGGGGTACATGCCGCAGGGACGGACCCACACGGCCTGTGAATAATGCAGCCCTGGGGGGGGGCTCCCAGCTGGAAATGAAACTTGAAAGATGTCACCTGATGATGTTGAGGATGAAGGAGTGTTGGTGTAGCAGACTCGGTGGGCTGCGGAAGCCGATCCTCATGAGCCCCCAGGCCCAGGGGCCTTGGGAGGCTCCGGAGGCGCTGGTGGCTCCTCGCGGACCATCTCCATCTCCGCTAGGGCTGCGGAACGCTTGGCCTCTTGATCCTCTATGATGTCCCTCATGAGGCGCTGGTATGTGGCAGCCGCGTTCGGCAAGCCGTAAGGCATGCGAACGTAGCTGTGGGGTGGACCTCCGCAGCGCCCCACTCGCGAGGGCCAGAGGCGCTCTAGAGAGAAGACTCGATTGAGCCCTGGTATGTCGATGCAGACGCGCAGCCCACCATCCTCGCCTCGATGGGGAGCCACTGCTGGTAGGCGGCGTCCGCCTTTCACGACTCTTGACTCCTGTAGCTCCTGAATGGCCTTGCTAACGAACTCCTGAGGGTCTAGCTCTCCTTGCCTTACTCCTTCTTAGGGAAACGTGCTTAGAAACACGCCTCCATGTGGTGCCCAAGCGCCTCCCTCGTGACCTTAGCCAGGTCGGTGGCCCTCCAGGGGTGAGCCCCCGAGCCCTGCCCGAGGAGGGCGCCGAGCGCGCTTTCCTATGCGATGGAAGGAGGTTCCCCCTGGGCAGGCGCGGGCCCAGAGGGGCCTGCCTCCTGAGGGGCCGCGCCTGACGATGTCTTCTTCTTCTTGGGGGCGGTCTCGGGAAGCCTCCTGCTTCCGCGATCTGGGTCTTCTAGTGACGCGGCCTGAAAGGCTCGTTCCAGGGAACACACCGCGTCCTTCTCTTCACAGGGCACCGTGATGACTCCGCCACTTCCTGGCATCTTGAGGATGTTGTAGCCGTGGTGAGTTACGGCCATGAACTTGGCCAGCACTGGGTACCCAAGGATGGCGTTGTACGGCAGGCGAATGTGAGCGACGTCGAAGTCGATGAGCTCGGTGCGGTAGTTGTCGCGTGCCCTGAAGGTGACAGGGAGGCGGACCTGCCCAATCGGGGCCGCGGAGCCGTCGGTGACTCCGGAGAAAGGCTTGGTTGGCTGAAGCTCGCTGTAGGGCACTTGGAGATTGTTGAATGTCTCCACGGACGGGACGTTGAGCCCTGCCCCGCCGTTGATGAGGGTCCTGGTGACCACCACGTTGTTGATGATTGGGGAACAAAGCATCGGGAGGACTCTGGCTATAGCCGCACACTTGAGCTGATCTGTTGAGCTGAACGTGATGGCGCACGCCGACCACCTGAGAGGGCGCGTGGCTTCGAGCTTGGGGAGGACTGCATTCACTTCGCGGGCGAACTGCTTGAAGATGCGTTGAGAGGCTGGGGCTTGAGCCCCGCCCAGGATGCTGACGATCGCGCGCGACTCTTGGAAGCGCCCAGCCCCCTCGTCCTGATGGCGGTCCTCATTTCTCCTTGGCTGCGGCGGCAGCGGAGGGAGGCCTGCGTTGCCTTGCAGGCGATCCTCGCGAGGCTGATCCCTCCAGTCTCCCTCGCGAGGCGGGTCTTGACAGCGATCCTCGCGAGGTTGATCGCGCCACCCTTGGCGCGGGCCACGGTCTTCCCAGCGTCCTGCGTTCCTTCCTCCTCCTCGACCGTAGCCCCAGTCACCGCGGTCGAGGCGATGGTCGATCCTTCCTTCTCGCACGGCTCGGAGCTCTTGACATTCGTTGGTGTTGTGGGTGTGGAGGTCGTGGTACACACAGTACCGACTGCCCTTGGATTCGGGCGGATCTCTGCCCCGCTTGGTGTCTGGTTCTGCCGCGAGCACGGAAGCCCCCTTGCGCTTCACATCCTTGGCCTTGGGCTTCTTCTCTTCTGGGTCTGCGGCAGGCAGCTCGAGGAGGGAGAGATGCCCTTCCTCAGCCCTGGCGCACTTGGTTGCCAAGTTGAACAGCTCCAAGGAAGTGCACAGGTCTTCATGCATCGCCAGCTCCTCCTTCATCTTGACATCACGCACGCCGTCTGAGAAGGCTGAGATGATGGCCTCCTCAGTCACCTTGGGGATCTTGCGGCATGCGTTGTTGAAGCGCTGGATGTACTTCTGCAGGGTCTCTCCAGGTTGTTGCTTGATGCGGTGCATGTCGCTCACGGCGGGTGGCCGGTCGCGAGTACCTTGGAAGTTGGCGATGAAGCGGGTGCGCATCTCGTCCCAGGAGGAGATCGTGCGTGGAGCCAGGTTCAGGAGCCAGGTGCGGGCCCCGTCCTTGAGCGCCATGGGAAACCAGTTCGCCATGACCTTCTCGTCTCCATTGGCAGCTTCGATGCCCAGCTCATAGAGCTGGAGGAACTGCCGTCGTAATGAGGAGGCAAGTCTGGCTTGAACTTGCCGGGCCACACCATGCTGCGTAGCTCGGCGGTGAAGGCACGGCAGCCTGCTGTGGCCACGGGAGGCCTTGGGTGGCGGAGAGCTTGGTCTTGCATGTCCCCAGGCGCTGCAGCTGGGAGCAGCACGGGGTCTTGACGTGCGGGAGAAGGAGCATGGTCATGACGCGCTGGAGCAGGGAGCGCCCGGGCAGCTTCTTGCGGGCGAGGGACTTCTTGGAAGCTCTGCTCTTGCCGTGATGGCATCTGACGGAGCGGGTCCCGCCCAGGGGCCACGCACCTTGGAGCCATGGCGCCTTCTTGAGGAGGAGGCGGCCGGGGCGCCGCGGAGCTTCGTCGCCCGCGCGGGGCGGGGTGCGGTGCAGTGGAACGGCCGGCGCAGGAGAGCCCCCTGCGGTGCGAACGAGCTCGGCAACACGGTCGAGCCATTCTTCGTAGACATCGTCGACGGGACGGTAGCGCAGGAGCTCGTTTGCCGTGATGAGCACAGCTCGAGCCTCCATGGGTGCGCGGAGCGCGCAGGATGAAGAACCAGCTGGGGTGAGCGAGGGAGTAGCGGTGCGGCCGTCTTGCCGCACGGACGGATGCTGAGTCGACGCTTGCTGCTCGTCCCCTGCCGGGCTGGTGGCGGCGTTGACGGCAGGTGACGGGGAATGGCAAGGACGCCCGCCGACAGGAGCCGTCTGGGCGATGCGGGAAGCGAGAGCGGCCCGGCGCTCGGCACAGGCCCGACGAGCATCAGACATGGACGCGATGGTCGGAGGAGAACGGGGCGGTGGAAGACGAATTCCGGCGCACCCCTACCTGGTGCGCCAAATGTCGGATTTCGGGTTCCGGCAGACCCTTGAGGTTCGAACACTGGGGTGCGCGCAGAGATTTCACCTTCTACCTACCCGTGCCCCTCCGCCTTGCTAAGATCTAAGCTATGGAAAGAACAACACAAGAGACACAGGGTTTATACTGGTTCGGGCCACCGTTGTGGTGTAATACCCTACTCCAGTGTGTGGTGTGGTGGATTGCCTCTTGGGCTGATGATGATGAGCAATACAAGGAAGAACAGCCTCG
>NC_041380.1:242538801-242587112 GCF_002162155.2 Triticum dicoccoides | reverse complement strand
TCTTGATTCTCTCTCTGATTTCGATCTCTAGCCGATCGATCGAACCCCCTTACCCTGTGGGTGGCCGGTCCTATTTATAGAGGCCCTGGTCCTCTTCCCAAATATCAAGCAGGAAGGGAGCCAACAATGGCGGGCTAATTTGAAGGGGGACAGCTAGTACCAGCTATCCTGACAAAAGTAGTCTTCGCCTGCACAAAGCTCTGGTGGTGACGCCGTCTTGGGCTCCACGATGACCTCCGTCTTGCAGTCCTCCTGGTCTTGGTCTTGTTGCACCGAAATGGCAACCTTTGCCTAATGCCTAGGTACTCCGCGGCTGCGCTTGCCCCCCTTTGCACCAAAGGGGAAAGGAGTACACTGCGCGGCTGGCGCCCGCCTGGCGCCTTTGGTCGTCATGGCTTGCATCACGGGCACCTCGTGAGGTACCACGCCTTGATCTCTCTGCCTCCTTGCGAGCCAGCCTGATGAGGCCATGCCCGAGGAAGCTCTGTGTCATCCGCCCCGCGAGGCTTGGCCCCTCGCGAGGGTCTTGGGTCTGTGTTGACGAAGATGGGCCACGCTGGGCCCCCTTTCGAGCCACGCCGCAGGCTGCAGGCAGGCAAGTCTGGGGACCCCCGTTCCCAGAATGCCGACATCATCTCCCCTCCCTTGGGAAAGATCCGACCTCGGATCATGATCCTCATCACCATTGAAACTATTGTTGTGTATGGACATGTAGTTGGACGAAGTTGAAGACATTGTGCAATCCGAGTACTCCAAGGTGTCGCCGGAGTGGTATACATGCAAAAAGAGCAAACACAAACAACACTTGGAAATACAGTGGTTAGCGCATACAAAGTGTCCATCATGTAAGAATGAGTCCATGCGGCAAGATTGTTCGTGACAAAGTGCATGAAGCTTATCAAGATTGTCTAGAAAGATATGCAAAGCATCCATGGGCGAAAATGCAATCATTGTGCACACATATGTGTTGTGAATGTGATCAATGCAACCATGGTGCAGAATGATGTCATAGTGAGATGGTTTACCAATAGCATGAATATGGCAATGGATGCTCAATATGAATGAGTTATTATGCAGTTGATGGTCGGCAATATGATGATGATGTATGAATATGCCATCAAGAAAGATCACAACAAATTTTCTAAGGAAGTGCACAAGCTCATATATCATGAATGACATCGAAATACAAGCTGCAACAAGGCAATCATAATGTGAGTCAATCCATGCATTAGATTGAAATTTGGCATGTGTATGATATGTCCATCGAGAATGACATGTGTGAGCACAATCATCCCCATGTACACTCGAGCATATGCCATTGGACACAAGGTGAACTCGCTCCTTTCCGCATGTAATACATGGATGCTACTTCAAGGGCGGACCTTGTGCATACTCAGGTACACCCGAGGAGACCATGGAGAACCCAAGGACCAAGGCCAAGCGTGCGCAAAAGCGATAACAGAAGAAGACGGAGACAGCTCCAGGACCCGGACATCCGGCCGTTGGAGACGAACCCTATAGCAACAACCTCTCAGCCGCCAAGTGCTACACGCCCCGGACATCTGGCGTCAACCCCGGACATCCGGCGCCTCGCCAAGTCCCGGACATCCGGCCTCGTCTCCAGAAATCCGGCACCCTCCAAATAGAGAGCAACAAAGTCAGCTCCTCCAGCCCGGACATCCGGCTCTCCATGAAGCCCCAGACATCCAGCCTGTCGCCCGGACATCCGGCCTTTCCTGCCTGCGTGCTGTACATCTGGGCCGAGGCCCATGTACCCCTTCGCCCCTTAGACTATATATACTCCCCTTCCACCTACATTTTAGGGGCAGCGTTGTGTTAGCTCATTTGTGAGATAGAGTTTCGCTCATCCATATCGGATCTACTCCTTGAGAGGGACCGCGGCCCCTCTTTGGAGAAGATCCACCTTGGATTCAGGACCCCCTCTTGGGCGGCCCCATCAAGACCTCCTCACAAAGAAGAACCGGTTACCCTATGTATCATCCTTTGTTGAATTCAGATCTTGTATCTCTTTGTGTTTCGAGGATCTAGCACGTGTGTGATCATACTTGTTGGTTTGAGTGTTTCTCTCGTGTTTCCCCTCGTTTCCCCCTCATGTTCTTCGTGTTCATCGCGGGATCCACTCCTTTTGTGAAGGATCGGCCATCTAGGGTTCCACCCTACATCATCTTGGTATCATGAGCCACGTTGATCACGATTTCGGAGCCTCCCCGTTATGTTTTCTAGCCTAATTTTGTTGATTTCGTCCTAAATTCAAAAATCCCCACCAAAAATAGCCCCAATTTTTTTTGTGATTTGTTCACTTGACGAACTTTTGTTGGATTTGATCCATGGATTTGCTTGGTTTCAAGTGGATCTAGGATACCCCCACTTTTCCCCACTTTCCATCCACGAAATCTCTCCAATTTTGACTTTGGAATCGTCCATTTTCGCCCCAATTCAAAAATTTCCGCTCCAAACAAGATCTGGAATTGTCGGGACGGACATCCCGGCCATCGGGCCGGACATCTGGGTCCCCGACCAGACATCCGGCTCCTGGAGCTCAAATTCCGCACGATTCTGGACATCAGCCCCCGGATATCTGACCCCCACCCCCGAATATCCGGCCCCTGTAACTTCAGCCTTTCACGTTTCACTGTTTTTTTACCGGAAACAGTAGGAAAGGCTCCTACTGTGTAATTGTATTAAAGCTCAAGTAACACTGTACAGGGGTGATAATTACATGGTGGGGAGGGGGGAGGCTTGGTGACTTTGTTTCCAAGCCAAGCTAGTAGAGACAATGCAAGAGGGTCTAGTGTAGTGAGTTTACAAAGTTCAGTACAAGAGGCTTATGGTCCTCTTTGACCCTATGTTGAAGGAGTTCAAACTCCTTTTTGAATCTATCAAGCCAGGACCGAAAAGAGGGATCTATTGCTCTGAAATGCTTGTTGTTCCTCTCCTTCCATATGCTCCACGCCGCCACAGTAAATTTTTCAAACAGCATAGGCATGGGGTGGTTGGCTTTTTGGACCTCGATAACTTGTATCCGACCAGGGAAGGGCTCCCAATTAATATGCAAAGTACGCTAGCATTTCCTACTGAATGTGCATGTGAAGATCATGTGCTCGACCGTTTCTTCAATGCTTAGTCCACACAAGAGGCAGTTGTGATCTTCACCAATGTTGTAGTGCCGTCGTTTTAGCATACCGGGTGTTTAGCCTGTCATTGAGCAAGAGCCATGTAAAGACATTCAACTTCATCGTGCACTTTGATTTCCACAACCATCCAAACAGTTGGTGAGATTGGACATCCTTGAACAAGAAGTGGTAGTAGTGTGTGGATTTGAAGATAGTTTTACCCCAAGTGTAGTGCCAAACGTCCGACGAGGAAGCCGTGGGTTGAAACGATGATGCAATCATTTGCATGTGTCGTATCTCGTCTAGCGCTTGTGGAGAGAGCGGTAGATGGAAGGCCGCCCCCAGTGACGTAATCCCCAAGAAGTCGCGGACGGAGACATCTTCATTGGTTGCATGTGAGAAGGCCTGGGGATGTGACTCCTGGAGTACTTGGTCGGCCCAGAGATCTTTCCATAGGAGGGTCGTGGTGCCACAGACAATGTTGATGCAAGATATCCCACGAAAGTAAGGAGTCAGCTTGAGTACAACCCTCCACCAGAATGATCAGACTGGGTTTACTATGTGCGGGATTTTTTGGTGATAGTACGTGTCCCAAGCGAGTTGCACCCAAGGAATGCCCAGCTTGTTATAAAATTTGTGAAGGAATTTCATGAGTAGGGCCTCATTCTGGATCTTGAGGTTGAGCACTCCAAGGCCTCCTCTGTTTTTTTGGTTTACATACCATATCCCATGCCGCAAGAGAATTACATTTCTCCCCTTAGTCATTCTTCTTGATCCAAAGACATCTTCTCCTGATTCTGTCCAACATTTCAATGAGTTTTGGTGGGAACTTTAACGTGCACATTGCATAAATGAGCAAGGATGTTGCTGAGGTGTTGAGCCATGTCAGTTTGACAGCATAAGACATAAGGGAAAGCATTGAGGTCAGGTTCCTTTCAACTTTACTGGCAAGTGGCATGAAATCTTGTATTGTGGGTCGGGAGGTGCCGAGGGGCAGGCCGAGGTAGGTGAAGGGCATGGAGCAAATGGAACACCCAAAAATCCTTGCAATATTGTTGGCCAGATCAGCATCCAAGTTGATGGGGATGAGTGTAGACTTGTGAAAATTGATCTTCAGGCCAATGGACTGAGCATAGTCGGTCAGAATGTTCTTGATGATCATAGCTTGTCTAGGGAAGGCAGGCATTAGTAAGATCATGTCATCGGCGTATTGGACGATAGGATAGTCCATATTGCCATTGGACGGGAAGGGCAGGTTAATTAGACCTCTCCTAAAGGCATCATTAATTGCAGATTATAGCAGGTCAGCGGCTAGGACGAAAATGAGCGGGGAGAGAGGGTCTCCCTATCGGACGCCACGTCGGCAGTGGAATTGTCGTCCCGGCACCCCATTGAGAAGTACGGAGGATCGCCCCGAGGAAAAAATTGTTCTTATCCATGACATCCATTTATCATTAAACCCCATATGTTTCATGATGTTGATCATCGCTTCATGCTCGATCGTGTCGAAGGCTTTAGCAAAGTCTAACTTTAGGAGAATTACCTGCCGCTTGGATGCTTGGCACTGATGAATATATTGGAATGTCCAGGCTAAGCAGTCTTGGATCGAACGCCCCTTGATGAAGCCGTATTGGTTGCGGTGTATAATGCGCAGGATGACCGTTTGCAAGCGGTTGGCCATAAGTTTTGTGATTAACTTAAGACAACAGTTGAGCAGAGTGATCGGGCGGTAATCATTGGCTATGGTGGGAGAACCATTCTTGGGGATTAGAGTGATTAGGCCATCATTTATGCTTTGTAGGTAAAGATCCCCCGCATGGAATTGCGCACAGAGGGTATAGAAGTCCTGTTTGATGATTTCCCAGCAAGCTTTGAGAAACATTCCACTAAAACCATCAGGACCTGGTGCTTGGTCTGCGGGCATTTCTTTGACTACCGGGTTTATTTCGTCCTTGGTGAATGGAACCGTGAGGTGGTCGAGGTTCGCAGTCGGGCGGATGAGGGAAGGGAGATCGAATAGCATCTGTGTGGGGTTCGAAGTGCCAAGTCTGTCAGTATAAGCTTGAAATAGAAGGGCTTATTTACCCGTATGATCCTCCACCATGAGACCATCTGGAGTTTGCAGAATAGCCACATTATTTTTTCTGTAACATTCTGTTGCAACAGCTTGGAAGAATTTGGTGTTCTCATCTCCGAATTTAACCCAACGAATGGTGCATCTCTTCTTCCAATACTATTTTTGGTAGTCCAACAATCTGAGGAGATGGGTTTTAATGATCTTACGGAAATTGCATTCAGGAAGAGTGAGAGCTCGTAGGTTCTCAAGATCATCCAGCTCAGTAAGGGTTTTGTTTGTGTTTTCAATTGCCACCGATAATCTAGAGATATTCTTGCTCCACACCTTTAATTCTTGATGTAACAGTTTCAATTTTCGACACAGAACTGTGGCCGCATTAGAAGAGTTAATAGGTTGGTCCTAGACTTTTTTGACCACATCCATAAAGCCCGGGTGTAGAAGCCAGTAGGATTCAAATCTGAATAATTTGCCACGAAGAATCTTTGTTTCGATGCTTACCACACAGGGAGTATGATCACAGACCGGTTTGCAGAGAGGTTTGACTATCGTGTTGGGATACGCAAGAGTCTAGTGGAGCATGGTGAAAAGCCAGTCAAGTTGCTCGAGTAAAGGATGTTGTTGCATATTGCTCCATGTATACAGACGACCCTTGAGTGGTAGTTCCACTAAGTGGTGCTTACGGACGATGTCATTCATATAGATTGTTGTTGTCAGCACGTTTCACCGTTTTGACCATAACTAATTCATCCGGAGTCCGTTTTCATGTTCTTTAGCTCGTTGAAAAGCTCTTGACATCCCCCTTCCCACAAAAATACTACCAACACCATTTGAATCCATCAAAATTTTCAAACTTTGGCATCTTTGCCTAGGGCTTCCACCACAACCTCCGCATAACCACCACCGACTTCCGCAACCTAAGCAATTTTGTTCCTTATAGCATTTGTGCTTGCTTGAGTAGTGATTCAAGTCTCCTAAGGTGTTTAGGATACTTAGGGATGGTTGCTTCTACATCAACCACCACCACCACCATAACTTTCGCATAGGCTTGACCACCATACACTTCCACCATCCCAACTTAACCCAATTTTGTTGTGTTGAGAGTTGTGTCTCCTAAGGTGTTTTGGCTACTTAGGGACCGTGCTTCCAACTCTGACACCATGTATATTCCACCACCTTACCCTCCATTTCTGCATTGCGTACTCCGCAACCCATCATTGCACTTCCGCAACCACCACCGCTTTCCCGCTACCACCATTTCATATTTGACGTTTGAGATTTTGAGTTTGCGGTTTTCCATTTCCTAAGGTGTTTCGGCTACTCAGGGACGAGTCACCATCATCTTGGTATCTCCATCAAGATCACTGCCACTCATCATCGCCTCGAGTTTGTCATCGACATTGACCACTTCACCATCATCCGTCTATGGCTTACAAACGACAAACCCTTGACGGTAACCTCCATATCTTCTTGGTATCGTGGTATCCCTCCATTGTATATCCCCTTGCCATTGCATTGATAACCCCTAGCCCATTTTGCGTCACTTTCCTACCGAGACTAGCCATTTGAGTATTGTCAGCAACGTTACTTATGCATATTAGTGATCTACACCATACATTGCATACATACCATATCATATTGGTATCATATCATCCCTTGTGCCACAAGTTTGTTCCCGCATATATACAATTGCTATCCTGGTTTGTGCATTGTCCAAAAGTGACCATACAAAAAAAGAGAATAAGCTTTTAAGAAAAAAGAGAGAGCAAAGAAGCTTGTAAGCAAGTGCCATAGCATCATACCGCACTTCATAAGATTGTCATATCCGATCATCTTGGATCATACCACCGGAACATCATATACATAGAATACTTGGGATAGAACTCGTTGCATTTTTGTCTCCTATAGGTTGTGCACAAGTGTCGTATCCGCCTATTGAGCAATCGTGCAAGTGTCTCTCTAGAGTTGTGCAACAAGAGCATTTTCCGTGGATTCCACATTTTGAGCTCATTCCTTGGTTGCACAACCCCATTTATCTATCCGTGTGTGTGTTTCCGTTTGCCACATATTGCTATTGGTCTACTCGTTACACTTGCAAATTTATGAATCTCTTTCAACATTATTGACTCTTGCTAACATTTTGCATCAAATTTTTTTGCCACTGTCCTCACCGAGCTCCACTATAAGCCTTATTTGTGTAGGTGTGAGAATCCGACAAGAATTGGTACCAATTGTGCTATTTCCTTGTTACATAATTGAGTGATGATTGATCCATCTTCAACATCGGTCAAGGTACATTTGGTATAGTTCTTCTCCTTTCTCCACTCATATTTTCTAGAGTATTGTGATGGATAGGCAAGGCATTTCACCTCCGGTCTTCCACAACAACGATGGCATGAACAACTACATCACCAAAGCATCAATATTCGATCTACAATGACAAATGCAAGGCGCACAATCAAGATTGCGAGAGCGCATCGAGAACCTCTCCATCGACATTCGTCACTCCGAAGCAAGGAAAAGAGACTACATCGACAACAAGCTTTCCGCGCACAAGGAGGAGCAAGTTGAAAGGATGGACGAAATTCAGACTTTGTTGGCCAAACGTTCTTCCCCTTCATCATCCTCAAGGCGACGGCGAGCAAGTCAATCATCTTCAGAGTGCCCAAGCGATGCAAGCGCACGTCGTCCACGTCCACATCTCCATGGGACCACCATCACATTCGTGATACACATCGTCATGAAGGGCAAGTAACCTTCAAGCACCATGTGCACGATGACGACGAATGACATCTACTACAAGCTCAAGCACAACAATGACACCATCATCATGATGATGCTCCACAAGCGCAAATGCACAAGTCCCAACAAGCCCTACTTCACGCCAATTCCATGCTTCATGAGCAAAAGAGAAGACCGCGAGACGACCACAACCAAGACGGCGCTGCGGCTACTACCACCACCACTTTAGCATCTTCGCCAAGTGCTATCAAGGCATCTTCGCCTTTGGACGTACGGCATCTTCGCCTACTTCCTACTAGTGCGCCTACAACAACTTCATCAAGTCCAAGGCGACCACCTACAAGTGAGGGTGACACTTCCATCTTTGGAAGCCCCCCTTCGATCATGGAGACGAGCTACGAGGTGCCACATCATATGGGCCTCCAACAACAAGATGGCGACAAGAAGGTCGAGCAAGGGCCAGCCCCTTCGACCATGGGGACGAGCATGAGCCTCTTCAACAACATGAAGACGACGCCCATATTGGACTCATACTCCGAGTCAAGTTATGAGACCGCACATGAGACCTTATCTTTGGTCTTAGAGGAGAGTGATGATGTGACATCTTTGGCCTTCATCCATGGCTACGACTATGACATGATTGAGCATGGAGACATTTGCACCTACATCTCTCCGACACCCAAATATGAAGAGATGCCCCAATTGCCATGTGAGGAGAGCCACAACCCCATGAGTGAGATGAGTGACTCCACCATATGTGACCTTGAGTGCATTTCCTATGAGAGGATGAGTGTGACCACCAATAGCCCCACACTCGAGAGCATGCCACACATCCTATGTGAGGTTGAGAGCCATTTGAGTGACTCCACCAACCATATGAGTGAGAGCATCATACGGAAAGTGAGTGAGCCACATAACTTAGTGAGTGAGGTAGTTGACATGGCATGTGAGGCCACTATGATTTCTAACAACCTAACCTATACTCCGAGTGTGTTTTCTTTGGTGCTAGGTCTCCTACATGACGAAATTCCAACCATCGACGAGTCCATACCTCCAACGACAACGATGGCCATGGTGGAAGAAGATGCACCCCACATGGTTCCATCAAGATGAAGATGACCACGACTTGGTCTTCGCCACCTCACCTACAACACATGAGCGATGCTCCAAAGGTAAAATAGGTGATGGTGCTTCTCTTGTCCCACTAGTGGAGTGTCTCACCAATGATTGCTCGCATGATGTTGATCCACCTATTCCCATGCTTCATGCTAGTGTGACTTCTTCATGTCATGACTTACCTATCTTTGATGAATATGATGATGAGCTTGTTAAGTTGCCTAGTTATGATGCTATGCTCCATAGGATATCATGCGAAAATTCTTTTGGTCACATCATGTTCGACCACCCTTTAAACTTGTCATATGCTATGAATGAGATTTCCCATATTGCATCATTTCAATCTCAACATAGTAACTATGCATGCCCCATTCAAATAAATTCCATTTGCACTTATGGCATTGATGACGAGATGATGGTCATTGGCTTTTTTTCATGTGATGATATTGCTATGCTTCCTCTACATGATTTGCGCAATTCATCTACTATGTCATGCCATGATCACATTGTTCCAAATATGCATTGTTTTGGATGTTGTCAATATTCTCCATGTGATGTTTCCATTAATGCTAATGAGGAGACCCCCATAATTTCCTCATACATATTAGGAGATTTTGATGCATTCCATACTTTGCATGATTCTCATAATTGCTTGCACCATATGCATTCCATGCATAGCAATGCTCTACATATTTCCCATGATGCATTACACAATTTGAGTCTCCATTATGCTATACATAATAACAAACCTCTCATGATGGATGACATGTTTCTATATCACACATCTCATTTATTTGAGCATTGGATATTTTGTGCTAACCAACACAAGCACGTGCGCATCATGATGGATGATGTGTACATATACCACGCACACACAATTTTCCCTTTGTCTTTGTTTTGTGTAGGTACTCATGAACAATCGTCAACCTCACAATCCCATGAGTTGACGAAACGAGATCTTGAGAGCAATGATGACTTGGGATCCCGTGGACTATCCTTACCACCATTCTCTTCGCGCAACGACTTCGCACATTCCTTTTACTTGGCTCTCACACGGCTTTGGGCTATATATTACTTGTTACGTTATGCCCATTTTCTCGTGTTCACTTTGCATCCTATGCCTCTTTCTATGATTTTGCCATGCAATTGTGACCCTTGCTTGCATCTACCCATGATTCACCATTATGCTACTCCTATGTGTATTTGCATGCTTGGTGGAGATCCTTGTGTTGCTTGTTGTGTTGGGAGAGTCATGATGTCCCATTGCTATTTACATATGGCCTCTCTCCAATACATTGATGATATTTTTCTCATATCTTGCCTTCATGCTTGTGATATGTCTTGTGCATTATTCATGACCACCATTTGCACACATGACATGCTTGACATGATTCCCTCTAGTATGTTGCATCTTCGCACTACTAGCTCACACCACTTGATTGCTATGATTTCTTGCTTTGTTGCATCACCCATGTTCATTTCTTACTCGCTTTCTTGGGTTGATGACATATATGTTCATGCCTCTCACATGATACATCTTGTTCATTATCGCTTGCCTCCAATTGTTGCATCTATGCTTATTGGTCTTGGAGAGTTGGACATATTACTTGTGATGCATGCTTGTTTACTTGAGCCTATTGTCTTTGGTTGTAGTCGCATCTTATGCTTTCATACCATGCCACATATTGTCATTTCTTATGATAAGCATGATGAAAACACTTGTTGGGTATCTTACCACCTGAATGATAGGTGTTGCATTTACACTAACGTCATTTGTTTTTCCAAGTGTTTGTCATGTTCTTTCATTTTGAAGGATTCACAAGGTGGCACCGTCATGAAACACCTTGGTCATGTGAAGGCGTACATGATGCACAACACCAACATTTTTGACATTCTCATAAAGGTGAACTCATTCCCTTTGAGCCATTCTCAAATGCACATATTGGATGGGTCATTCTTTCATCGTTGTCTCCTTCTTGTTGTCTACATGATACATCTCGCAAACGGAGGAGCGACATTGGAGATTGGCTCGATGGACCTTCAAGTTGAGGAGCGCTCGGACTTATTGGATGCACCTTCGAACCTCCAGTCATGCCACGACATTGAGCATTGGTACACCAACACCTCCATATGTGTTGATTGTGCTCACACATGTCATGCTCGATGGACATATCATACATGTGACAAATTTGCATCTTATGCATGGATTGACTCATATTATGATTGCCTTGTTGCATCTTGTTTTTCTATGTCATCCATGATATATGAGCTTGTGCATTTCCTTAGAAAATTTGTTGTGATATACCTTGATGGCATATTCATGCATCATGATCTTATTTCCTACCATCAATTGCATGATCACATCACATTGAGCATCCATTACCATATTCATGCTATTGATAAACCGTCTCACTATGACATCATTTTGCACCATGGTTGCATTGATCATATGCACAACACATTTGTGTGCATAATGAATGTTTTTGATCCCATGAACGCTTTGCATACCATTCCATATATTTTGGATAAGCTTCATGCACCTTGTCATGATCAATCTTGTAGCACGGACTCATTCTTACATGATGGACACTTTGTGTGCGCTAACCATTGTATTTTGGAGTGTCGTTTGTGTTTTCTTTTCTTGCATGTATACCACTCCGGCGACAACTTGGAGTACCTGGATTGCGCAATGTATTCAACTCCGTCCAACTACAAGTCCGTCTACAACAACCGTTTCCATGGTGATGAGGATCACAATCCGAGGTCGGATCTTTCCCAAAGGAGGGGAGATGATGCGGAGCATCCTACGATCATCCCCATGTACACTCGAGCATACGCCATTGGACACAAGGTGAACTCGCTCCTTTCCGCCTGTAAGACATGGATGCTACTTCCAGCGTGGACCTTGTGCATACTCAGGTACACCCGAGGATACCATGGAGAACCCAAGGACCAAGGCCAAGCGTGCGCGAAAGCGACGACGGAAGAAGACGAAGAGAGCTACAGGACCTGGACATCCGGCCCCAGGCCCGGACATCCGGCCGCTGTAGACGACCCCTACAACAACAGCCTCTCAGCCACCAAGTGCTACAGGCCCCGGACATCCGGCGTCAACCCCTGACATCCGGCGCCTCGCCAAGTCCCGGACATCTGGCCTCGTCCCTAGAAATCTGGCACCCTCCAAACAGAGAGCAACTAAGTCAGCTCCTCCAGCCCGGACATCCGGCTCTCCGTGAAGCCCCGAACATCCGGCCCGTCACCCGGACATCCGGCCTTCCCAAACTGCATGTAGTGCATCTGGGCCGAGGTCCATGTACCCCTTCGCCCCTTAGACTATATATACTCAGCGTTGTGTTAGCTCATTTGTGAGATAGAGCTTCGCTCATCCATATCGGATCTACTCCTTGAGAGAGACGGCGGCCCCTCTTTGGAGAAGATCCACCTTGGATTCAAGACCCACTCAAGGGCGGCCCCATCAAGACCTCCTCACGGAGAAGAACCGGTTACCCTATGTATCGTCCTTTGTTGGATTCGGATCTTGTATCTCTTTGTGTTTTGAGGATCTAGCACGTGTGTGATCATACTTGTTGGTTTGAGTGTTTCTCTCATGTTTCCCCTCGTTTCCCCCTCGTGTTCTTCGTGTTCATCGCGGGATCTGCTCCTTTCGTGAAATATCGGCCATCTAGGGTTCCACCCTACATCAACAAGGGAGCATTTCATAGTATGGAGGCAGATGATGCGAGTGCAACCAAATAGAATAGGTGCAATCAAGCAAGCATGCATCACAAGTAAAGTGTCCAAGTCTCCAAGATCAATAAGCATAGATGCAACAAGTGGAGGCAAGAGACAATGAACAAGATATATCATGTGAGAGGCATGAACATGTATGTCATCAACCCAAGAAAGCGAGTAATGGTGGAACATGGGTGATGTGACAAAGCAAGCAATCAAAGCGATCTAGTGGTGCAAGCTAGTAGTGCAAAGATGCAACATACTAGAGGTAATCATGTCAAGCATGTAGTGTGCATGGATAATTCACATGACATAGCACAAGCATGAAAGGATGATATGAGCAAAATAGAATCAATAGCATGAGGCATATGATAAACATGGCAATAGCAACAAGGATCTCCACCAAGCATGCAAATACACATAGGAGTAGCATAATGGTGAATCATGGGTAGATGCACGCAAGGGTCACAATTTCATGGTAAAGGCATAGAAGTAAGCATAGCATGCAAAGTGAACACGGTAAAATGAGCATGAAGTGACAAGTGGTATATAGCCCCTATCCGTGTGAAAGCCAAGTAAAAGAGATGCGCGTAGTCGTGGCGCGAAGAGAGTGGTGGGAAGGATAGTTCACGGGACCCCAAGTCATCTTTGCTCTCAAGAGCTCGTTTCGTCAACTCTTGGGATTGAGAGGTTGACGAGTAGACGTGAGTACCTACACAAAACAAAGACAGAGGGAAAATTGTGTGTGCGTGGTGTATGTACACATCATCCATCATGATGCACCCGTGCAAGTGTTGGTTAGCACAAAATAGCCAATGCTCAAATAAATGAGATGCGTGATATAGAAACATGTCATCCATCATGATAGATTTGCCGTTATGTATAGCATAATGGAGACTCAAATTGTGTAATGCATCACAACAAATATGTAGAGCATTGGTGTTCATGGAATGCATATGGTGCAAGCAATTATGGGAATCATGCAAAGTATGGAATGCATCAAAATATCCTAATATGTATGAGGAAACTATGGGGGTCTCCTCATGAGCATTAATGGAAACATCACGTGGTGAATATTGACAACATCCAAAACAATGCATAGTTGGAACATTGTGATCATGGCATGGCATAGTAGATGAATTGCGCCAATCATGTAAAGGAAGCATGGCAATGTCATCACATGAAAAACAAAAGCCAATGACCATCATCTCGTCATCTATGCCATAAGTGCAAATGGGATTTATTTGAATGGGGCATGCATATCTACTATGCTGAGATTGAAATGATGCGATATGGGAGATCTCACTAATAGCATATGACAAGTTCAAAGGATTGTCAAACATGATGGGACCAATAGAATTTTCACATGATATCCTATGGAGCATAGCATCATAACTTGGCAAATCAACATGCTCATCATCAGATTCATCATAAATAGGTAAGTGATGACATGAAGAAGTCGCACTAGGGGAATAGGTGGATCAACATCATGCAAGCAATCATTCGTAAAATAGTCCATGCTAGTGGGACAAGATAAGCACCATCACCTATGTTACCTTTGGAGCATCGCTCATGTGTTGTAGGTGAGGTGTCGAAGACGAAGTTGTGGTCATCTTCATCTTGATGGAACCATGTGGGGGGTGCATCATCGTCCACCATGGCCATCGTCGTCTCCATTGGAGGTATGGACTCGTCGAGGATAGGCGTGTCATCATGTAGGAGACCTAGCACCAAAAAAGAAAACACACTCGGAGTAGAGGTTAAGTCTTTCGAAATCATAGTGGCCTCACATGCCGTGTAAACTACTACACTCACTAAGTGTTTTGGCTCACTCACTCCCGGTATGATGCTCTCACTCATATGGTTGGTGGAGTCACTCAAATGGCTCTCAACCTCACATAGGATGTGTGGCATGCTCTCAAGTGTGGGGCTAGTGGTGGTCACACTCATCCTCTCATAGGAGATGCACTCAATGTCATATATGGTGGTGTCACTAATATCACACGTGGGGTGGTGGCTCTCCTCACATGGCAATTGGGGCATCTCGTCACATGTTGGTGTCGGAGAGATGTTGGTGCAAATGTCTCCGTGCTCAATCATGTCATAGTCGTAGCCATGGATGAAGGCCGAAGATGGCACATCATCACTCTCCTCCAAGACCAAAGATAAGGTCTCATGTGTGGTCTCGTAGCTTGACTCGGAGAATGAGTCCTTTTGGGCCGTCGTCTGCATGTAGTTGAAGAAGTTCATGCTCGTCTCCGTGGTCGAAGGGGATGCCCCTTGCTCGACCTTCTTGTCGCCGTCTTGTTGTAGGAGGCCCGTCTGATGTGGCACCTCGTAGCTCGTCTCCATGACCGACGGGAATTTCCCATGCTTGGCCATCTTCCTTGAGGGGCTTCCGAAGATGGAAGTGTTTCCCTCGCTCGTAGGTGGTCGCCTTGTACTTCATGATGTCGATGTAGGCGAACTCACGGGAAGTAGGCAAAGATGCCGTATGTCCAAAGGCGAAGATGCCTTGATAGCACTTGGCGATGATGCCGAAGTGGTTGTTGTAGCCGTAGCGTCGTCTTGGTTGTGGTCGTCTCACGGTCTCCTCTTATGCTCATCAAGTTTGGACTTGGCGTGAAGTAGGGCTTGTTGGGACTTGTAAGGTTGCGCTTGGCGAGCATCTTCATGATGTTGGTGTCTTCGTCGCACTTGAGCTTGTAGTAGATGTCGTTCGTCATCGTCGTGCACATGTTGCTTGGAGGTGACTCGCCCTTCATGATGATGTGGATCACGAACGTAATGGTGGTCACCATGGACGTGGACAACTTGCGCTTGCATCGTTTGGGTGCTCCGAAGATGATTGACTTGATCACCGTCGCCTTGAGGATGATGAAGGGGAAGAACCTTTGGCCAACAAAGTCCGAATCTCCTACATCCTTGCATCTTGCTCCTCCTTGTGCGTGGAAAGCTTTTCGTCGATGTAGTCCCTTTTCCTTGCTTCGGAGTGACGAATGTCAATGGAGAGGTTCTCGACGCGCTCTCGCAGTCTTGATCGTGCGCCTTGCATTTGTCGTTGTAGATCAAAGATTGATGCTTTGGTGATGTAGTTGTTCACGCTGTCGTTATTGTCGAAGACCGGAGATGAAATGCCTTACCTATCCATCAATCCAAGAGAAAAATATGAGTGGTAGAAAGAGAAGAACGATTACCAAATTTACCTTGACCGAAGTTGAAAGTGGATCAATGATCACTCCAATGTTGATGCGAGGCATCCTATGGGCATCACCATGTCAAGAGTCTGCTTGGCAAGTGACACGTGCGACATCTACTTCACATACACAAAGGTGAATCATCTCCTTTACACGTGCTCACTTGACCCCTTCGAGGATGGTATACTACTTGACATCCCTCTCGTGTGCATGCATAGGTATTGTCGGAACTTCACGGATGACGAGGAGGAGTGCAATCGCCAAGGAACACCTACACCATCCGCGAGGGAAGCATGGAAGAGAAGATGAAAGAAGAAGGAACTGCAAAGTCTACAGCGACCGGACGACCGGAAGCCGCCGGACGTCCGACCCTCTACAGCTGCCAGACGACCGACGAAGACTGGACGTCCGACAAGTCCCAGGCACCGGACGTCCGACGCTTACCAGAAATCTGGTGCCACCCATGCCTAATCAAAACGATGGACGTCCGACGCCCTGCAGACGACCGGACCCCCGCGAAAGACCGGACGTCTGACGTCGACCGGACGTCCGACCCTGCCTATGCGCAGTCGGGCCTTTGGCCTTGTATCTCTCTCCCACTTACCCCTTCGTGGCTTAGACTATAACTAGACCTTCCCCTCATCCTTTCTAGGGTTAGCACTGGTTTAGCTCATGTTTAGAGATAGAGCATTCCTCATCCACATTGGATCTACTCCACGAGAGAGACCGCGGCCTCTACGGAGAAGATCCCTTTGGATTCAAGACCTCCTTACGGAGAAGAATTTCAAGTCCTCCTCACGGAGAAGACTGGTTACCTCTTGTATCGTCTGTTGTTGACTTTGGATCTTGTGTCATCCTTTGTGTTCATGGATGTAGCGCATGTGTGATCATTCTTGTTGGATTGAGTGTTCTCTTGTGTTCCCCTCGTGATTTTCCTATCGTTTCCCTTCTTGTGTTCTTCGTGTTCATCGTGGGATCTGCTCCTTTCATGAAAGATCGGCCCATAGGGTTCCTGACCTACATCATCTTGGTACAACGATCCATGTTGATCACGATTTCGGAGCCTCCCCTTGTTGTTTTCTAGCCTAATTTTGTTGTGTTCTTCCCCAATTTCGAAAATCCCCACCAAAAATAGCCCCAATTGTTTTTTGTGATTTGTTGGTTTGGCGAAGTTTTGTTGGATTTGATCCATGGATTTGCTTGGTTTCAAGGAGATTTAGCATCTCCCCAAGTTTTCCCACTTTCCATCCACGAAATCTCATCAATTTTGACCCCAAAATCATGAAATTCTGCCCAAAATTGCGCCCCGGATCTCGCATCTCGCGTTGACCCTGACCCACCGGACGACCGGCCTTTCACGGACGTCCGGAGCCCCTGGAACAACCATACGTCCGACCTTTCATGGACATCCGGAACCCCTAACCCGAGCCGAATTTATGGATTTCCGAGCCCGCCCGGACGTCCGGCCCCCGGACATCCGACCTTGTCCGGACGTCCGTAACCTGTGAAAACTGATTTCGCTCAAATTTTGTTTCGGCCATAACTAATCATCCGGAGTCCGATTTTCTCGTTCTTTAGCTCGTTTTTAAGCTCTTGACATCCCCCTTCCCACAAAAATACCACCAAAATCTTTTGACTCCATCAAATTTTGTGAATTTTGGCATCTTTTCCTAGGGCTTCCACCACATCATCTGCTACACCACCACCGACTTTCGCAACCTAACCATTTTTGTTCCCCTTCGCATTAGTGGTTGTTTGAGTTGTGATTTGAGTCTCCTAAGGTGTTTAGGCTACTTAGGGACGGTTGTTCCTTCATCAACCACCACCACCACCACCATAACTTCCGCATAGGCCTACCCACCATACACTTCCACCACCCCAACTTAACCCAATTTTGTTTGTGTTGTGAGTTGTGTCTCCTAAGGTGTTTCGACTACTTAGGGACCCTGCTTCCAACTCCGACACCGTGTATAGTCCACCACCTTACCCTCCATTTCTGCATTGCATACTCCACAACCCATCTTTGCCATTCCGCAATTCCATTGAGCTTCCGCAACCACCACGGCATTCCCGCTACCACCATTTGACATTTGCGATTTTCAGTTCGCGGTTTTTCCGTTTCCTAAGGTGTTTCGGCAACTTAAGGACGAGTCTCCATCATCTTGGTATCTCCATCAAGATCACCGCCACTCATTATCGCCAAGGACGGTAACCTCCATATCATCTTGGTATCGTGGTATCCCTCCATTGTATATTCCCTTGCCATTGCATTGATAACCCGTAGCCCATTTTGCGTCACTTGCCTATCGAGACTAGCCATTTGAGTATTGCCGGCAATGTTACTTGTGCACATTAGTGGTCTACACCTTCCATTGCATACATACCATACCTTAGGTATCATCTTGGAATCATATCATCTTGTGTGCCTCAAGTTTGTTCCCGCATATACCCAATTGCTATCTTGGTTTGTGCATTTCATATTGTGGCCATATACAAAAAAAAGAAGAAGAAAAGAATAAGCTTTTAAGCAAAAGAGTGAACAAAGATATTGTAAGCAAGTGCCATAGCATCATACCACATTGCATATAAGATCATCTTGGATCATAACACCGGGAGCCATACATACATAGCATACTTGGGATAGAAAGTTCATACATTTTGCATCTTATAGGTTGTGCACAAGTATCGTATCCGCCTATAGAGCAATCATGCTAGCGTCTCTCTTGAGTTGTGCAACACGAGCGTTTTCTGTGGATTCCACATTTTGTGCTCATCCTTGGTTGCACGACCCCATTTATCTATCTGTGTGTGTGTGTTTCCCTGTGCCACTCATATTGCTATTGGTCTACTTGTCTCACTTGCGAATTTGTGAATCTGTTTCAACATTATTGACTCTTTGTAACATTTTACATCAAATTTTTGTTCCACTATCCTCACCGAGCTCCATCATAAGCCTTATTTGTGTAGGTGCGAGAAACCGACAAGAATTGGTACCAATTGTGCTATTTCCTTGTTCCACATTGGAGTGACAAGGTACATTTGGTATAGTTCTTCTCTTTCTCCCACTCATATTAGCTCGAGTCTTGTGATGGATAGACAAGGCATTTCATCTTCGGTCTACAACAACAATGAGGAGTTCGACGCCATGAACAACTCCACCGACGCCAAGATGCAAGCTCAAAACCCTCATCAAGTCATACAAGCTATCTTCCTTATCTTCGAGAAGATGCTCAAGAGCACATGCCTCCGAGCTACCATCTCCAGCTAGATCACATCGACATCGACAACATCACCAAAAAGAACGTGAGTGTCAAGAGCTCAACACCAACAACCGCTCAACGACTTCACCATCTCCCTTGGCATCTTCGCCTTTGGATATACGGCATCTTCGCCCGCAAGAACCTCAAGAGAAGCTCCCCATTCTCAAGTACACGACTTCCACGAGCTACTATGACATCGACATCGACCACGTGATTGCTTTCTATGGGACTCAAGAACCCGAGGAGTATCTCGACTTGTAGCATTTGATGGACGACTACCTCAAACTACATCAAGTTCATCCTGAAGAACAAGTGAAGTGCACCACAAGGAACTTCCATGACTACGCATCCACATGGTGGCTTCATGCACCTTCAGAGACCTACGACATGAGTTGGCGCAAGACGAAGAGAGCTTTGCGACGAGAGTTCGTGCCTCCAACCTACACGGAACAACTTCAACGTTAATTGGAGAAAACCATCCAAGGATCCAAGTCCATCGACGAGTACTTCAAGGAGATGAAGAAAGCCTTGCGACGAGCCGGTGTGGACGACCCCATTTCGATGAAGTTCCACTTCATGATGGGATTGCACAATGACATCTCCAAGATGATCTTCCTCGAGAACTACAAGTTCCTCGACGACAACTACATTGGTGATCTCAAGGCGGAACAAGAACTCATGAAGGCCAAAGCTTCTCCACACCAAGCTCACTTCGCGATGACCAAGCTCCATGAGAACAAGCATGAGGCTAGTACGACCATGATGTCCAAGCCCGACGAGCTCCAAGACGATGCTCCCAAGTTCAACTTCACCGCCATCCCTCTTTGTGGCATTGATGATGCCGAGTCTACTTCGACTCTTTTTCAAGATGGTGCGGCGACGACTACGACTACAGAGACCATCAAGGACCAAGCTTTGGAGGCGAGCGACATGGTGACGAGCAAGGATGATGCTTCCATCTTAGGAGGCGAGAGTGATGATGTGCCATCTTCGGCCTTCATCCACGGCGATGACAACGAGACGGTTGAGCATGGGATTTTCCCTTCGACCACGGCGACATGTGATGACTTGAGTGACTTTAGGCCGATATTAAAAGTGAGAGTGACTTCACCACTAGACCCATATATAATGTGTTGCATCAATTCCCACGTGAGGAGAGCCACAACCTCCACCACTTGAGTGAGATGAGTGACTCCACCATACGTGAGATTGAGTGCACCTATTTTGAGGGAGTGAGTGAACCACCACATAGAGAGAGTGTGATAGTTGATAGGGCATGTGAGGCCATTTGCATTTATAACAACTTGACCTCTACTTCTATTGTGTCTGCTCATTTGGTGCTAGGTCCCATATATGATGGCGCGCCGAGTCGCGACGACTACGTCCTCCCTTTGGACAAGACGATGGCCATCCTGGAATATGATGCACCCCACATGGTTCCATCAAGATGAAGATGACCACCATTTGGTCTTCCCCACCTCACATACACCGCTTGAGTGGAATGAAAACGATAACATAGGTGAAGGTGATGCTCTAGTCCCACTAGTGGACATTCTTGACATTGATTGCTTGCATTATGTTGATCAACCTATTTCCATGCTTCATGCTAGTGTGACGTCCCCATGCGATGATTTACCCATTTATGATGAGTATGATGATTGCCATGTGGAGTCTATTAGTTGTGATGCCATGTTACATAGGATTTCTTCTGCTAATTCTCTCGGTCACATCATGTTTGCCAATCCGCTTCACTTTTCATATGCTATGCATGAGATCAATCATATGTCATATTTGCAATATCTTCATAGTGACTATGAACATGCTATTAAAATAAACCCAATTTGCACATATGGCATAGATGACAAGCCTATGGTTATTGGCATTTGTTTCTCTTGTGATGATATTGACATCCTACATTTGCATCATTTATCTCATATGCCATGCCATAACCACCTAGCTTCAGATATGCATTGTTTTGGATGTTATCCATTTTCTCCATATGATGTTTCCGATAATGCTCATGAGGAGACCCCCATAGTTTCCTCATAAATTTTAGGAAATTTTGAATCATCCTATTCGTTGCATGATCCCAATACTTGTGTGCACAATATGCCCCCATGAATAAACATGCTATTGATGTGCCACACACTTGCTATACTTGTATGCTAACTTTGCGTCCCCATCGTGTTATACACGACAACTATTCTTTCATGATGGATGACATGTTCTTATACCATGCATCAAATTTCTTTGAGCGATGCTTATCTCGTGCTAACTCTCACGTGCACATACACATCATGATGGATGATGTGTACATTTACCACACACAATCTCTATCGTTTGTGTCTCTTTTGTGTAGGTACCCATGAATTCTTGTCAACCTCGCGATCCCACGAGTTGAAAAAACGAGCTCTAGGGAGCAATGATGACTTGGGATCCCATGGAGTGTCTTTCCCACCGCTCTCTTCACGCAAAGACTTCGTGCATTTCTTCTACATGGCCCTCACTTGGCTATGGGTTGTTGTCCATTATATATCATTTTCCCATCTTGCCATGTTCACTTTGCATGATATGCTCATTCATATGCTTTTTCCATGCATTTGTGACCCATTCTTTGCATTACACATGATGATTGATTCCCATACTTGTATGTGTATTTGCAAGCTTGGTGGAGATTTTCCTTGTTATTGCCATGTTTGCTTTGTGCCCCATGCTTACGATGATACTTTCATCTTGCTTTGTGTTTGTGCTTGCGATATGTCATGTGCATTGCGTATGACTATTATTTGCTCACATGACATGATTGACATGCTTTCCTCTAGTATGTTGCATCTTTGAACTACTAGCTTGCATGACTTGATTCCTATGTTTGCTTGCCTTGTTGCATCAGCAATGACTCAAACTTGCTCGATTCATGCGGTTGATGACAACCACCTACATGCTTTGCACATGATTGTGATTGCTTGTCGTCATATATCTCCATATGTTGCCTCTCTCATGCTAGATGATTTTCCATGTATTGAGTGCAACAATGATTTTAGTCTTGATAATGAGTTTTCCCCCATAACATTCTCACATATATTTGGAGATTTTTACATATTTCTTGTGAAGCATGCTTGTCTTACCTCTTTGCACCATATACCTAGTGCCATGAATATAGCCATTATTGCATCATATTATTCATGCACTTGTGCTTCTAATGGTTATGTGCAAGAGAACAGAACCATCATGATGGATGATGTGTTTATCTACCATGCGCATACATTCTTTTCTTTCTTTTGTGCATGTGTAGGTTACTTGGACCTTGTGTCGACTTCTGCTTCACATGAATTGACCACTCGAGATCTTGAGAGCGAGCCTCATACATTCGACCATGACTCGCTTATCCAACACCATTCCTACCACTTCGGCATTGTGAAGAATGCACAAGGACACGCCTTCAAGGTGACATATTTCTTGAGCATGGACATCACGGATCATACTACTTGTGTTGCTTGCACCATGAGACTTATTGTTCATCTTGGACCACTTGATTGCACACATGTTAGAGAGCTTGCTTCGACTTGTCATTTTCACCGCTCCATGCATCATGATATATATGCCTTGTGTGTTGCATCCAATTCTTGGATTACTTGCTCCTCTCATATGTTTGGTTGCAACAATGTCATCACTTCACATATGCCATGTTCCATCGATTGCTACATGCTTGCCTTGATTGCCTCACACATGATGAACACTTGCTCTTTCTATTGTGTTGAGTGCCACACTATATTCACTACACCCCATGCACATTATGCTTGTATTGTCTTGCACTTGACCTATGTGTTTAGAAACTTCATTTTATTTGGTGTTGTGAATGCTTCCTATGCCTACCATTGACCTTTCATTGAGAGCTTTAAGCATGCTTCCTATGACCATGAGGTAGATGCTTCTTCTCTTGTCACACAAATTTGCATCACTACCTCACATTTGCATACTTCTTTCCATGATATCCTTGCTTGTGCTCAATTTATGTGCTTATATGCCATGTCACAATCCTTTGTCAAACCATATGCTTTGCATGATGACGACGCTTGTTTGGTGAATCACCCCTTAAATGCTTGGTTTTGCACTAACGCTAACCACATTTGTTTTTCCAAGTGTTTGTTGTCTTTGCTCCTTTTGAAGGAATCCCAAGATGGTGCAACATTGGAGAATGCCCATTTCAAGCTTCAAGATAACGAGAACTTGGTGATTGGCCACTCCTACACGGCGACGCCATCTCTTTCCCAAGGTGATTTGGATTCTGATCCGAGGTCGGATCTTTCCCAAGGGAGGGGAGCTGATGCGGAGCATCCTACGGGCATCACCATGTTAAGAGTCCGTTTGGCAAGTGACATGTGCAACATCTACTTCACATACACAAAGGTGAATCATCTCCTTTACACGTGCTCACTTGACCCCTTCGAGGATGGTATACTGCTTGACACCCCTCTCGTGTACATGCATAGGTATTGCCGGAACTTCATGGATGACGAGGAGGAGTGCAAGCGCCAAGGAATACCTACACAATCTGCGAGGGAAGCATGGAAGAGAAGACGGAAGAAGAAGGAGCTGCAAAGTCTACAGCGACCGGACGACCGGAAGCCACCGGACGTCCGACCCTCTAAAGCCGTCGGACGACCGACAAAGACCGGACGTCCGAGATGTCCCTGGCACCGGACGTCCGACGCTCACTCGAAATCCGGTGCCACCCATCCCGAAGCAAAACGACAGATGTCCGACGCCCTCCGGACGACCGGACCCCCGCGAGCGACCGGACGTCCGACGCCGACCAGACGTCCGACCCTGCCTGTGCGCAGCCAGACCTTTGGCCTTGTATCTCTCTCCCACTTACCCCTTCATGGCTTAGACTATAAATAGACCTTCCCCTTATCCTTTCTAGGGTTAGCATTGGTTTACCTCATGTTTAAAGATACAACATTGCTCATCCACATCGGATCTACTACACGAGAGAGACCGCGGCCTCTACAGAGAAGATCCCTTTGGATTCAAGACCTCCTTGCGGAGAAGAAATTCAAGACCTCCTCACGGAGAAGACCGGTTACCTCGTGTATCATCTGTTGTTGACTTTGGATCTTTTATCTTCCTTTGTGTTCATGGATCTAGTGCATGTATGATCATTCTTGTTGGATTGAGTGTTCTCTTGTGTTCCCCTCGTGATTTTCCACTCGTTTCCCTCCTCATGTTCTTCGTGTTCATCGCGGGATCCGCTCCTTTCGTGAAAGATCGGCCCATAGGGTTTCTACCCTACATCAAATGTGGACTAGGAAATAGTACAATAGGTACCAATTCTTGTCGGTTTCTCACACCTACACAAATAAGGTTTATGGTGGAGCTCAGTGAGGATAGTGGCACAAAAATTTTGATGCAAAATGTTATCAAGAGTCAATAATGTTGAAAGAGATTCACAAATTTGCAAGTGAAACAAGTAGACCAATAGCAATATGTGGCACACGGAAACACACACAATGATAGATGAATGGGGTTGTGCAACCAAGGAATGAGCTCAAAATGTGGAATCCACGGAAAATGCCCTTGTTGCACAACTCTTGAGAGACACTAGCACGATTTCTCAATAGGCGGATACGACACTTGTCCACAACCTATAGGAGAAAAAAATGCAATGACTTCTATCCCAAGTATGCTATGTATATGATGTTCTGGTGGTATGATCCAAGATGATCGGATATGACAATGTGGTATGATGTTATGGCTATTGCTTACAAGCTCTTTGCTCTCTTTTTATTTTGCTTAAAAGCTTTATTCTTATTTTTTGTGTGGCCACTTTTGCACAATGCACAAACCAAGATAGCAATTGTATACATGCGGGAACAAACTTGTGGCACAAAGGATGATATGATACCAAGATGATACTGATATGGTATGGTATGTATGGTGTATATCACTAATGTGCACAAGTAACATTGCCGACAATACTCAAATGGCTAGTCTCGATAGGCAAGTGACTCAAAATGGGCTAGGGGTTATCAATGCAATGGCAAGGGAATATACAATGGAGGGATACCACGATACCAAGATGATATGGAGGTTACCGTCCGTGGCGATGATGAGTGGTGGTGATCTTGATGGAAATACCAAGATGATGGAGACTCGTCCCTAAGTAGCCGAAACAGCTTAGGAAACGAAAAAACCGCGAACTCAAAATCTCAAATGTCAAATGGTGGTAGCGGGAATGCGGTGGTGGTTTTGTGGAAGCTGAATGGAATTGCGGAATGGAAATGATGGGTTGTGGAGTACGCAATAAGGAAATGGAGGGTAAGGTGGTGGACTATACACGGTGTTAGAGTTAGAAGCATGGTCCCTAAGTAGCCGAAACACCTCAGGAGACACAACTCACAACACAAACAAAATTGGGTTAAGTTGGGGTGGCGGAAGTGTATGGTGGGTAAGCCTATGTGGAAGTGGTGGTGGTGGTTGATGAGAAGAAATCGTCCCTAAGTAGCCGAAACACCTTAGGAGACTCGAATCACTACTAAATCAACCACATATGCAATGGGGAACAAAATTGATTAGGTTGCGGAATTCGGTGGTGGTGTAGCGAATGATGTGGTGGAAGCCCTAGGCAAAGATGCCAAAATGCCAAAAATTTGATGGGTTCAAAAGGTTCTGAAACTAAGGTGAAGTCCTTGGTCACATCGATAGCTTCAAAACAAGCCAAAGAACACTCAAATCGGAGTTCGGAGTGAAAAGTTGTGACCAAAACGGTGAAAGAGGCTGATGCTGAAATTCTGTGTAATGTTTCGGTTAGCCCGGAAGTTCCGGGCATAGGGCCGGAAGTTCTGGGGGTGGCGGAAAAAGTGCGGGGAGTCTGGGGATTTTTGAGGTAAACTTTCTGGTTAGCCCAGAAGTTCCGGGGTTAGGACGGCAGTTCCGGGGGACGAAAGTTTCGGGGGAGTCCGGAAGTTCCGGGGGACGGAAGTTCCGGGGGAGTCCGGAAGTTCCGGGGGTCATGGAATTTCTTCTGGGACGAACCCTAAATTCTAGATCTGAGAATGGGGGCGGAAAAACTCGATTTTCAGGGTCAAAATTGGGAAGATTTCATGGATATAAAAGGGAGAAAAGATGGGGAAGGCTAGATCCACTCGTAACAAAGCAAATCCGTGGATCAAAATCAACAAAACATTGTCAAACCAACAAATCACAGAAAAAAAGTTTGGGGCTATTTTTGGTGAGGATTTTCGAAATTGGGGAAGAACACACCAAAATTAGGCTAGAAAACAACGAGGGGAGTCTCCGAAATCGTGATCAACGTGGCTCATGATACCAAGATGATGTAGGGTGGAACCCTAATCGGCCGATCTTTCACGAAAGGAGCGGATCCCGCGATGAACACGAAGAACACGAGGAAGGAAACGAGGGGAAAATCACAAGGGGGACACAAGAGAACACTCAAACCAACAAGAATCATCACACATGTGCTACATCCATGAACGGAAAGGAAGATACAAGATCCAAAGTCAACAACGGACGATACAAGAGGTAACCGGTCTTCTCCGTGAGGAGGTCCTGAAGTTCTTCTCCGCAAGGAGGTCTGAATCCAAGGGGATCTTCTCCGTAGAGGTCACGGTCTCTCTCGTGGAGTAGATCCGATGTGGATGAGCAATGCTCTATCTCTAAAATGGTCTAAACCAATGCTAACCCTAACTAGGAGGAGGTGGGGGAGTATATATAGTGCTAGCCCACGAAGGGGTAAGTGAGAGGGGGGATACATGGGCCCTTGGCCCGAGTCTTTGCACACAGGCAGGCCGGAAGTTCCGGCAGGTTCCGGCCGGGTTCTAGGCTATCCAGAGAGTTGGCGCGCTCGCTGGTCTGGACTCCGGGGGCCGGAGGTTCTGGGCAGGCTGGAAGGTCCGGGGGCCGGAAGCTCCGGGCAGAGGCCGGAAGTTCTGGGCTTTCCAGAAGCTTCTCCCTGCTTCTTCTTCCTTCTCCTCTTCCATGATTGTCCTTGGTCCTTGGATCCTCCATGGTCGTCTCGATTGTACCTGAGTATATGCAAGGTCCATGCATGAGGTAGTAGCCATGTCTCATAGGTGGAAAGTGACGGTTCGAAGAGGAGTGAGTTCACCTTGTTTCCAATGGAGTATGGTCGAGGTCTCATCGTATGTCCTCTTGGGGCTTGGGGAGTAGTCGAAGTGTACATGGGGATGATCGTAGGATGCTCCACATCAGCATTTCTCATCCACGTCGGATCTACTCCACGAGAGAGACCGCGGCCCCTCTTCGGAGAAGATCCCTTTGGATTCAAGAACTTCTTGCAGAGAAGAACATCAAGACCTCCTCACGGAGAAGACCGGTTACCTCTTGTATCTTCCGTTGTTGACTTTGGATCTTGTATCTTCATTTGTTTTCATGGATCTAGCGCATGTGTGATCATTCTTGTTGGTTTGAGCGTTCTCTTGTGTTCCCTTTGTGATTTTCCCCTCGTTTCCCTCCTCGTGTTCCTCATGTTCATCACGGGATCCGCTCCTTTCGTGAAAGATCGGCCGATTAGGGTTCCTACCCTACATTTGGTATCATGAGCCACGTTGATCATGATTTTGGAGCCTCCCCTCATTGTTTCTAGCAAAATTTTGTTGTGTTCTTCCCTAAATTTGAAAATCCCCACCAAAAATAGCCCCAGTTTTTTTGTGATTTGTTGGTTTGACAAAGTTTTGTTGGATTTGATCCATAGATTTGCTTGGTTTCATGTGGATCTAGCATATCCCCAAGTTTCCCCATCTTTCATTCACGAAATCCCCTTTATTTTGACCCCAAAATCCCCAAATTCCGCACAAAATCGCGTCCCGGATCTCAAATCCGGTGTTGACCCATACCCACCGGATGACCGTTACTTACCAGACGCCTGGAGCCGCAGGAACCACCGGACGTCCGACCTTACCGGATGACTGGAACCTCTAACCCGAGCTGAAATTAGCGGATTTCCGAACCGACCGGACGTCCGGCGACCGGACATCCGTCCATTTCCGGACGTCCGCTACTTGTAAAAAACTGACTTCGCTCAAATTTTGTTTCGGCCATAACTAATTCATCCGAACTCCGATTTTGACGTTCTTTAGCTCGTTTTGAAGCCCTTGATATCTACCTTCCCTCTAAAATACCACCAACATCTTTTGACTCTATAAAATTTTGTGAATTTTGGTATCTTTGCCTAGGGCTTCCACCACATCATCCGCTACACAACCACCGACTTCCGCAACCTAACCAATTTTGTTCCCCATCACATTAGTGGTTGCTTGCGGAGTGATTTGAGTCTCCTAAGGTGTCTAGGCTACTTAGGGACGGTTTCTTCTTCATCAACCACCACCACCATTACCGCATAGGCTTACCCACCATACACTTCCACCCCCAACTTAACCCAATTTTGTTTGAGTTGTGAGTTGTGTCTCCTAAGGTGTTTAGGGACGATGACCTTCAACTCCGACTCACATAACCCATTACCCTCAATTTCCACATTGCCTACTCGAAAAACCCATCATTGCTTTTCCGTAATCCCATTGAGCTTCCGCAACCACCACCGCATTCCCACTACCACCATTTGACATTGGAGATTTTGAGTTCGCGGTTTTTCTGTTTCCTAAGGTGCTTCGGCTACTTAGGGACGAGTCTCCATCATCTTGGTATCTCCATCAAGATCACCATCACTCATCATCGCCATGGACAGTAACCTCCATATCATCTTGCTATCGTGGTATCCCTCCATTGTATATTCCCTTGCCATTGCATTGATAACCCCTAGCCTATTTTGCATTACTTGCCTATCAAGACTAGCCATTTTAGTATTGCCGACAATGTTACTTGTGCACATTAGTGATCTACACCATACATTGCATAGATACCATATCATATTGGTATCATCATATCATCTCTTGTGCCTCAAGTTTGTTCCCGCATACATACAATTGCTATCTTGGTTTGTGCATTATGCAAAAGTTGCCATACAAAAAAAAGAATAAGCTTTTAAGCAAAAGAGAAAGAGCAAAGAAGCTTGTAAGCAATAGCCATAGCATCATACCACATTGTCATATCCGATCATCTTGGATCATACCACCGGAAGATCATACATATATGGCATACATGAGATAGAAAGCCGATACATTTTGCATATCATAGGTTGTGCACAAGTGTCGTACCCACCTATAGAGCAATCGTGCTAGCGTCTCTCTTGAGTTGTGCAACACGAGCATTTTCCATGGATTCCACATTTTGTGCACACTCCTTGGTTGCACGACCCCATTTATCTATCTGTGTGTGTGTTTCCGTGTACCACATATTGTTATTGGTCTACTTGTTTCACTTGCGAATTTGTGAATGTCTTTCAACATTATTGACTCTTGCTAACACTTTGCATCAATTTTTTGTGCCACTATCCTCACCGAGCTCCACCATAAGCCTTATTTGTGTAGGTGTAAGAAACCGACAAGAATTGGTACCAATTTTGCTATTTCCTTGTTACATCATTGACTGATCATTGATCCATCTTCAACAACGGTCAAGGTAGATTTGGTATAGTTCTTCTCCTTTCTCCACTCATATTTGCTCGATTATCGTGATGGATAGGCAAGGTATTTCATCTCCGGTCTTCCACAACAATGACGGAATGAAAAACTACATCACCAAAGCGTCAATCTTCGATATACAACGACAAATGCAAGGCGCACAATCAAGATTGAGAGAGCGCATCGAGAACCTCTCCATTGACATTCGCCACTCCGAAGCAAGGAAAAGGGACTACATTGACAACAAGCTTTCCGCACAAAAGGAGGAGCAAGATGCAAGGATGGAGGAGATTCAGACCTTGTTGATTAACTGTTCTTCCCCTTAATCATCCTCAAGGCGGTAACGTTCAAGTCACAAGTCTTCGGAGCGCAAAAATGATGCAATAACAAGTCGTCCACGTCCACATCTCCATGGCGACCACCGTCACATTCGTGATCCACCTCGTCATGAAGGACAAGTCACCTCCAAGCAACATGTGCACGACGACGACGAACGACATATACTACGAGCTCAAGTGCGACAACGCCAACATCATTATGAAGATGCTCACCAAGTGCAAAGGAACAAGTTCCAACAAGCCCTACTTCACGCCAAGGCCAACCTTCATGAGCATAAGAGAAGACCGTGAGACAAGCACCACGAAGACGGAGCTATGGCTACACCAACCACTTCGGCATCTTCGCCAAGTGTTCTCGAGGCATCTTTGCCTTCGGATGTACGACATCTTATCCTACTTCCCATGAGTTCGCCTACATCGACATCTTTCACCAATGAGGCAACCACCTACGAGCGAGGGCGACACTTCCATCTTCGGAAGCCCCCCAAGGAAGACGGCCGAGCATGGGACATTCCCTTCGGTCATGGAGACGAGCTACGAGATGCCACATAATATGGGCCTCCTACAACAAGACGGCGACAAGAAGGTCGAGCAAGGGCCATCCCCTTCGACCACGGCAACGAGCACGAACCTCTTCAACAACATGAAGACGGCGCCCATATTGGAATCATATTCCAAGTCAAGCTACGAGACCGCACATGAGACCTTATCTTCGGTCTTAGAGGAGACTGATGATGTGCCATCTTTGGCCTTCATCCACGGCTACGACCACGACATGATTGAGCATGGAGACATTTGCACCTACATCTCTCCGACACCCACATATGACGATATGCCCCAATTTCCGTGTGAGGAGAGCCACCACCACATGAGTGACATGAGTGACTCCACCATACGTGACATTGAGAGCATTTCCTATGAGAGGATGAGTGTGACCACCACTTGCCCCACACTTGAGAGCATGCCACACATCCTATGTGAGGTTGAGATCCATTTGAGTGACTCCACCTGATAGAGGCAAAGGTGTCCTGTCTTTCGATGAGATGGTGGCTATCGTTTTGGAGGAAGTCGACTTTGACGATCCGACTACGAACGTGCGAGGACGTTGTGCCTTAGCAATCACTAAACCAACTCCGAGAGGTTACTGACCACGCCAGAGCACGATCAACCTGACCGTGAAGGTCTGTTTCCTGCAGGCAAACGAAGAACAAGCATGAAACTGAGATTGCAATCTGGATATTGCGAATATAAGAGGAAAGCTTTATTGATCAAGGTGGGGTTCTGTGATGCCTTTGTCTGGTCGTTGAACACAAACGAAGTACACGAAGTTGCAGCTATGGTGAACTTTTATCTAAACAAAACCCAAAGTCTAAACGACACCCTAAGGGTTGTATATATGGAGGAAGAGGGGGGAATTTCGTGTCCCTTAGAGGAGGGGTCCGAAACAAACCCTAACTCTTGTTTCCCCACACATACGGACTCTAAAAACAGCCTATACTTCAGTATTTCAAAAATACATGGACCTGGCCCAATAATAAGGTGACGCAACACATAGAATAGCCTCTGGACGAAATTTATGAAGTGGCATCTTGTATATTTCGTCCAAGGCTTCATGCACTCTTTATGCTGGCTTCAAAGTACTGAAATCATCACTTGTAACTCCGTTCTTGATCCCCTTGCGCATGCCATCATCTCCATGCTTGAACTTGCTCCAAGGTTCATCTTTCTTGTCCAAGCTAGGCCCTTCATTTGTAAGAAAAACAAATTTATCCAATTTAGGCAGCATCATATTCTCATGAACATTAGAATCGTTACCAAGAAACGAAAGTACCTGATAATTCAATTGGCGTGCGCGAGCTCTAGTAATTGGTCCATTATGTATAGCAGCATGGGCTATGGGTGTAACAATGGGATTGATGTCCTCATCATCCTCCCCTTGAAATGAATTCATCCTCAACGAAAGCTCATCTTCCTCACCCAAATAAAGCTTCAAATCTGCAATGTTAAAAGTGGGACTAACCCCAAAATCTGCAGGCAGCTCAAGTTTATATGCATTATTATTTATTTTCTCTAACAACTTAAAAGGACCATCAGCACGTGGAATTAGCTTTGATTTGCGCAAATTAGGAAATCTATCCTTATGCAAATGTAACCAAACAAGATCTCCAGGTGCAAACACAACATGTTTTCTACCCTTATCTCCAACAAGTTTATATTTAGCATTCATATGCTCAATGTTTTCCTTAGTTAACTCATGCATTTTTAAAATCAATTCAACACGTTCTTTAGCATCAAAATTAACCTTCTCCGAAGATGGAAGATGATACGGAGCATCCTTCCTCCATCCCCATGGACTCTACACCAACACATCAAGCCCCACGTGGACCTGTCACAAGAGCGAGAGCACGTGCTTTGGAGACCAAGGTGAACTCCTTCCTACTTGACTTGCATACGAATACGAACGTACTTGGTTGCTACCTCACCAAAATATGCTATGTATCATTAGGTATGAAGAGGACCACTACCATGAAGCCCAGGAGCATCACCAAGGAGAAGGAGGACCACCCCAAGGCCGCGTGAACCAAGACAGAGCGCAACAGCAGCAACTCCGGAAGTCCCAGGTGACCCCATGCGCACGGGGCCCCGAGACCCCGTGCCCATGGACTGCCCAGGAAGTTGGCGCTGGAGCACCCCGTGCGCACGGGTGTGAACCGTGACCATGGGACCCCCATGCGCACAGGCCTCCCAGGATGGCCAGCTAAGATTTCACCTCGCCCTCCTCTTCATCTCATTCGACCCCAAATCTATATAAGTCGTACCTAGAACCATGTTTAGGGTAAGAAAAGTATATGTGAGACATCTGTCAGCTTTGCTCGTTGTATCCCCTCCTCTTGTAGAACTAGACCCCATTTGGGAAGAATCCTTTGGATTATCAAGCCCTCCTCTTGGAGAAGATCAAGATCAAGACCTCACCTAGTGGGAAGAACTTACCTAGTGCTATTTTCCTTGAATTGTTCATGTAATCTTGTGGATCTCATGTGTGCTACTCTAGTGGATGTGATATTTGGGTTTGTTTGAGTGTTTTGTGACTTGTGTTCTTGAGTGTTCTTCCTCTTTTCCCCCTCCAAGTGTAAAAAGACCCCCTCTATGGTTGCACGAAGCTCATGGAGGTGGACTCATGGGACATTTTGGACGCGACAAGACGTTTGCCTCGCTCTCCAAGCACTATTTTTGGCCTCACATGTATCGCGATGTTGCACATTTCACCACACGATGCTCCACATGTTGCAAAGCTAAGTCACAATCTCAATCCCATGGTTTACATATGCCCTTACCTATTCCACATCAACCTTGGGAAGATATTAGCATGGATTTTATACTTGGCTTACCTAGAACTCAAAATGGCAAGGATTCAATATTTGTTGTCGTAGATCTCTTCTCCAAGATGGCTCATTTTATCCCATGCAACAAGACAGACAATGCTTCACATGTTGCCAATCTCTTTTGTAGGGAAATCTTGAGGTTGCACGGCGTGCCAAAGACAATTGTGTCAGACCGGGACGTCAAGTTCGTAAGCTACTTTTCGAAGACGCTTTGCGCCAAGCTCGGAATCAAGCTCCTATTCTCCACCGCGTATCATCCTCAAACCGATGGCCAAACGGAAGTCACCAACCGGACGCTTGCCACTCTCCTACGCGTATTGATCATGAGGAGTATCAAGGAGTGGGAGGAGTGCCTACCTATTGCCGAGTTCGCCTACAACCGTGCAAGACACTCTACAACCGGCAAGTCCCCCTTCGAGGTTGTCTACGGCTTCAACCCTTTGTCGCCATTGGACATCCTTCCTCTACCACTTCAAGAATGAGCAAACATGGACGCTAGTGCAAGAGCCACCTACCTCAAGAAGATGCATGAAGAAACACGTTCTACGATCGAGCGACATGTACAACGACTCACCTCCAAGCTCAACAACCACAAGTCTCCAATGGTGTTCCAACCGGGTGATCAAGTATGGATACATCTACGCAAGCACCGTTTCCCCAAGGAAAGAAAGTCCAAGCTACTCCCGAGAGGCGATGGGCCCTTCAAGGTGCTCGCACGCTACAACGACAACACTTACAAGGTTGACCTCCCACGTGACAAGTACAACGTCAAAGACTTGGCCAAGTACCATGGTGATGACGATCACGATCCATGGTTGGATCTCTCCCAAGGGGGGGGGGAGATGATGCGGAGCATCCTTCCTCCATCCCCATGCACTTTACACCAACACATCAAGCCCCAAATGGACCTGCCACAAGAGCGAGAGCACGTTCTTTGGAAACCAAGGTGAACTCCTTCCTACTTGACTTGCATACGAATACGAATGGACTTGGTTTCTACCTCACCAAAATATGCTATGTCTCATTAGGTACGAAGAGGACCACTACCATGAAGCTCAGGAGCATCACCAAGGAGAAGGAGGAGGACTCCAAGGCCGCGTGAACCAAGACGGAGCACAACAGCAGCAACTCTGGAAGTCCCAGGTGACCCCGTGCACACGGTCCCCCGAGACCCCGTGCCCATGGACTGCCCAGGAAGTTGGCGCTGGAGCACCCCATGCGCACGGGCGTGAACCATGACCATGGGACCCCCGTGCGCACAGGCCTCCCAGGATGGCCAGCTAAGATTGCACCTCGCCCTCCTCTTCATCTCCTTCGACCCCAAAGCTATATAAGTCGTACCTAGAACCATGTTTAGGATAAGCAAAGTATATGTGAGACATCTGTGAGCTTTGCTCCTTGTATCCCCTCCTCTTGTAGATCTAGACCCAATTTGGGAAGAACCCTTTGGATTATCAAGCCCTCCTCTTGGAGAAGATCAAGATCAAGACCTCACCTAGTGGGAAGAACTTACCTAGTGCTATTTTCCTTGAATTGTTCATGTAATCTTGTGGATCTCATGTGTGCTACTCTAGTGGATGTGATATTTGGGTTTGTTTGAGTGTTTTGTGACTTGTGTTCTTGAGTGTTCTTCCTCTTTCCCCCTCCAAGTGTAAAAAGACCCCCTATATGGTTTTGCCCTACAACAAAAGAGGCAACAAATCAATAGGTGCACGAGGTAGGAAACCATAGACAATTTCAAAAGGGCACATCTTAGTAGTAGAATGCAATGAACGATTATAAGCAAATTCAATATGAGGCAAGCATTCTTCCCACATTTTCTTATTATTCTTCAAAACAGCCCTAAGCATAGTAGACAATGTTCTATTGACTACTTCAGTTTGTCCATCAGTTTGGGGGTGACAAGTAGTACTAAAAAGCAGTTTAGTCCCCAACTTAGCCCATAAACATCTCCAAAAGTGGCTAAGAAATTTAGTATCATGATCTGAAACAATAGTAATTGGCACACCATGCAAGCGAATAATTTCATGAAAGAACAAATCAGCAACATTAACAGCATCATCGCTTTTATGACATGGTATAAAGTGTGCCATTTTCGAGAACCTATCCACGACAACAAATATCACTACAAAAAATACACTTCCGTGATGATACGTGTTTGTCACAGTAGGTCGCGTTTTCTGTCATCCATGTACATCCATGACAAATTTATGACAGAATCAAGATAGTCATAGCTGTGCTGTCGTAGAAGTGTTCCATGACATTGCCAAAATTATCATCACGGAAGTGTCCACTTCCATGACGATAAATCGCGCGTCACAGAAGTGCTTTCGTCAAGGGTGACCGACACGCGGCATCCACCGTAACGGAACGCCGTTAAGCTGTCGGGTCAGATTTCGGATCCGATAACCCGTTAACAGCCACGACCAATGCCGATTTTCCACGTGTAAAATTCTCATTGGCTGATGGATCCATGCGTCAGCTCCGCACTGGCACAGGTGTCACTCATCCAATGGTCGAGATGGGCCTATGATATGTTGAGGCGTGGACCGGCCCAAAAGTGGCCCACAAAGATTAAATGGGCCGGCCCAACTAAAGGCCCATAAGATTTAGCGGACCATAATGGGCCGGCCCAGCTAAAGGCCCACAAAATTTAGCAGACCATAATGGGCCAGCCCAGCTAAAGGCCCACACGATTTTGAAGACCATAATGGGCCGGCCCAGCTAGTGGCCCACAAGATTTTGCGGACCACAATGGGCCGGCCCAGCTAAAGGCCCACTAGATTCTGCCGACTATAATGGGCCGGCCCAGCTAAAGGCCCAACATTCTCTGTCAAATCGGCCCGTCAACGGCCTGTCCTAAACTTGTCATCAACGCGGCCCATGGTCACTTCTGGCCCGTTAACAGTCCACTAAGTAATTGGGCCGAATTACGTCCCGGTGTATTTCCAGTCTGTTAAAGGTCCGGCTTCATTTGGGCCCATTTACAGGCCATAAAAACTTTCGGCCCATAAACGACCATGAAGGATTTGGGTCATATTCGGCCATGTCTGACATTCGGCCTGTTAGAGGCCCACTATAGCTTTGGGCCACTTTCGGCCTGTTGTCATTTTCGGCCAGTTAATGCTGGACGTAAACCATGGGCCATATGTGGCCCAACGTCATATCGGGCCCATTAACAGCCCATATAAAAATGACGATAATCTAGCCTGACCGAAGTTCCAGCATGTTAAAGGCCCGTGTATTAGGTCGGTGCATTTACGGCCCGTCCGAATTTCGGCCTGTTAAAGTCCAGTGGGTTATTTCGCACAATCAGGGCCCAATCTCACTTTCGGTCTATTAAAGGCCCATGTATTTTATGGGCTCGAGATATTTACACCTGTAAACGACCTATTTTTACTGAGGGCCCAAATTATGTTTAGGCCCGTTAAAGGCCCACTATGGGCACAGGCGTACCAGAAAAATATGAAAGCTTATGCTAATTTAGGCCCAGATATTTTTAGTGGGCTACATGCCAATTTCAGCCCATAATCGTTTTTAGCCCAATTGGAATGGGCCCGAAGAATGTTGGCATGTTGGGCTCCTATGAAGCTTTTGGCCAAATACATTACTAAGATAAACCTACACTATACAAAAATAGTGTCGTAATTACTGCAGCCTGAGGCAACATCATAAATGTTGTATCACAACAAAATAAATTCCAACCATACAACAAAAGGCCTGTTGGCATAAAGTTTACAGTCCTTCTAGATAAAAGCACCATCAGATGTATAGAAGCACAGATCATTTGACCTGAGTGCTAATGTTTCAGGCTATAGAATCTGATGGAGCAGCACGATCTCCACCTTTTTTCCGCCATTGCTCTTGAACAACGAAGCGAATGTCTGATAGTCTGGTTTCAAAACCATTCATATCTTGACGACATTTCTCAACCATTATTCTTCTTTCCAAAACAACATCCATTAGGGATTGGACTTGTGTCTGGAGCACAGATATATCACTTTGTCTAGCAGGAAGATTTTGTTCAGCAGGCGATTTGGACGAGGTTATCTTGACAACCAACCCAGAATTATGCAGGAAGGTGCTTTTTGCACTGTTAGTGGAGAGATACTGACGCACTGCAGCAAGAGCTGACATTGTGCCTGTACTAGCCTCATCACCTTTAGGTGGTTGTGGCTGTTCAATCATTTGTTCCATAGCTTCCTGAAAGTTTGAACTTGTAGATTAGTGTACCAGATAAGTTACTAATGAGACAAAAACAAAAAAAGTAGGTTAAACATTTATACATAACTTATTTTGGTGAACTACTGTAATACATTAGCATGTATTGTAGTGCCAACTACATAATAAAATCACTTTCGGAACATATGTCCATGTAGCATGCCTACTGTATTGTCTATTTCCTCACATTCGTTGACATATAAGGATAAAGAGACATGGTTTAAAGTAGGATGAACATAGTATGACATCATTCATATCATGGGCAAACAAATATAAAACAAACATGCTATTTTATCATTGTGTGCGCACGTGAACATAATAACTAGATTACAAATCAAGACCAAAAGAATATCCTTCATCTCTTTTAAACCATGTAAGGTGAAATGATACGTTAAGACAACTCTGAATAAAAGTGAACAGAGTAACTGACATTGGCTGCAAACCAAGTAGTTAAATGAACACATCAGATTACCAATCAGTTCAAGGCAGGAGGAGTAAGGACTTACAATAGCGGCTTGAACTGGTGTGCTCATGCCCTTCATCTTGCTGGTGTGGCAATCCTTGAAGATTTGCACTGCATTTGGTTCAGGTTCTTTTTGGTCCGCGCGGGATTTTCTCTGTATTTGGAACAAGTCAATATAGATACGATAATATGGGACGAACAAGAAGAAGGAAGTAGCAGCTATTTACAAGAGCCTCGCAATGTGCAATATAGCTACGAGATCCTGTGGTCTATTGGAATTTCACTTTAGAATGGTTGTTTTTGTTCTTCAAACAGTTAGCCTAGAAGAAGATACACTTGTAAGGCACATACATAAATACAAGTTCAATATGTGGTCTGATCAAATACATATAGCCTACCTGATACTTTGGATCAGACCAGTGTTTAACAAGGGCTGTCCGGTCTTCATCTGTAACATATTCCACTGGAGATGTTTGGGTGATTTCATTATTAGCCTTGCCTTCAAAGTGAGATTTTCTAAGGTGGTACTGATATTGTCGCAGAGCAGACTGAAAAACAAGAGTGCATGCTTGTCTAGTTGCATCATCTTTCGGATCCAACTTGAACCTCATCTGTTGAAAAAAGAATGTGAGTCTTATTAGGAGGAAGCTAGAAAGTATGGGACAGAGCAAGAAACTAATTGCGATGAATAACATTACTTACGGATAAATGGTCAAGGAAGGTGTCGAACTGGGTATTGTCTTTCTCATTCCTGTACTGGATCCACGTTGGGAGGATACGTGCATGACACCTAACGGCAACGGCTGCCTCTGATACTAACTTGGCTGACTCTGTAGCATCACGTGGCCTTTTTAAACCTAACTCAAAATGGATCTCCATTCTTCCTCCTTTAGATTTTGTTAATCTATCAAGCATTATCCCTGATGTCTGTTTCCGCTTGCGCCGTGGTGCAAGTTCAACAACGAATATGGAAAGTGTTAGTGTACATCAAACTATGAGAGTACATATAAAGGAGCATGCAACTGCAACTTGACTCAGTCAGGTACCGTCTTGGTGTTGATGCTCATGAGGTTCATCTGATCTTGCCAAGTCCTGTTGTGTCAGCAGTGCTTCGGAAGTAGTGTTAGGTGTGAAGGCAGCTTGGGAACTGGCCAGTTCCGGAGCAAACGAACGAGTAACTAGTTGAGATGCTGGTACAGTTGAAGCGGATGCTGCAGCTGGTGGAGCAGGTGATACTGTGTTTGTAGATTTAGCGGTGGACTTGGACCTTCTACTGCACTATAAGTACCAGCAGAATCTCGACGGTAGAACCTTTTCCGTTTCACCCGACGAGTAACAGCACTCCCTACTATATTATTTTCCTTGCTCTTTTTTGACTTTGCCATGTCAAGCTGTACCCACAACACAAAAGAATAAAATCACTCTTCAAAACTCATTGATGCATCATACAAACAAGCAATACTTTGATGTAAGACAACCGTATGAGGATGGAATATGTAAGAAAAATATGACGGCATGACATATTAACAGCTACGATGTGCAAACTAAGCAGAAGGATTTTCAAGAAAATAGAAGTAATGCAAGCTAGACACCATATGAAAGATGCAACCAATATTACTCTGCCAAGTTAAAGGTGTCTTGTCATAAGTGGCAATTCAAAAAAATAGAAGCAGTACAACATAGAAATCAATGCAAGATGCAACCACTATCAAACTACCATGTTAAAAGCGTCCAATGATGAGTGACTGATGCGGGATACACAACAGCAGTACTTTGATGTAAGAACATGGTATGATAGATAGATGCAGTGTATTCGAGACACAGAAAGCCATGTCATACGCACATGTATAACGTATAGACTCAGCATGTGCAATTTAATCAAAATAGAAGAAAAACCGGCTAGACAACATATGCAACATGAAACCAATTATCACACTGTCAACTTAGAGCAAGCACCTGCGATGGTGGAGTACGGGAGATGAACTCATCATGTAGACTTGGAACTTCAACTTCATTAGCAGTAGTAGTGGTAAATCTAGAGAGTCTCTATTTGTGTCGGTGCGGAGGACCACCAACATCCCCTAACTTACTCTTTTCCTTCCTATTTTCTGATATTGCCTTATGAAGTCAAAACCACAAGAAGATGAATAAAATTAGCTCTGCATAACTGGTTGATGCATGATACATACAAACACTACTTTGATGTAAGGCAAGCGCAGGATAGGAGGATGGAATATATACAAAAAAGACAACGTTTCATATTCACACGTACGATAGGAGGATGGAATATGTATGAAAAAACAGTAAGTGGAAGGCATTTCAACAAAATTAGAAGAAATGAAAGCTAGGCACCATATGAACATGCAACCAATATCACTCTATCAGGTAAAAAGTGTCTCGTCGTAAGAGCCATTTCAAGAAATTAGAAGCAGTACAATCTAGAAGACAATGCAAGATGCAACCTACATCACAGTCCCAAGTTAAATGTGTCCTATGGGTAACTGATTGTTGCAGGTATAAGTTGTAAGCTACGCAGATGCAATTCAACATAATTAGAAGCAATACAAACTAGACATCATACGGAAAATGCAACCATGTATAACAGTTCCAAGTAAGAGCAACCACCTATGATGGTGGAGTAGGGGAGATGTGCTCATCATGTACACGTATGTTATAGAAACAGGAACATGTGTCATATTCACAGGCATTATGTGTAAAGTAAGCAGATGCAATTCAAGTTAGAAGCAATACAAGCTAGACATCATACGCAACATGCAACCACATATAATAGTGTCAAGTTAGAGAAAGCACCTGTGATGGTGGAGTAGGGGAGATGTGCTCATCATCTACACAGCTACGTTGACTGTCCAGCCTTGTGTTGTCTTGCGAATCTTGTTGGGAGGATGGCGGAGTAGAATTTGTAGAGACCCCATGTTTGAGTTGCTCTGAAGGACCACCATCATCCACTTCCGGACTAATTTCCTTCAGATGTAATGATTTTGCTTTGTGAAGTCAAACCGATAAGAAAAAGGAATAAAATTCGCTCTTCAGAACTCATTCATGCATGATACTGACTAACACTACTCGGATGAAAGGCAAACACATGATGCGAGGATGGAATATGTATGAAAAATAGGATGGTGTGACATATTCACACCTACGATGTGGTAACTAAGCAGAAGGCATTTCAACAAAATAGAAGCACTGCAAGCTAGACACCATATGAAAGATGCAACCAATATCACTCTGCCAAGTTCCAACTGTATGGCGTTTCAACAAATTAGAAGCAGTACATGCTATAAATCATATGCAAGACACAACCAATATCACAGTGGCGACTTAAAAGTGCCTTATCATAAGTGACTGATGCGGGATATGCAAGAATAGTAGTCTGATGTAGAAATAGGAACACATGTCATATTCACAGGCATTATGTGTAAAGTAAGCAGATGCAATTCAACAAAGTTAGAAGCAATACAAGCTAGACATCATATGCAACATGCAACCACATTTAATAGTGCCAAGTGAGAGCAAGCACCTGTGATGGTGGACTAGGGGAGATGTGCTCATCATCTACACAGCTACGTTGACTGTCTAGCCTTGCGTTGTCTTGCGAATCTTGTTGGGAGGATGGCGGAGTAGAATATGTAGAGAACCTTCGTTTCAATTGCTCAGAAGGACCACCATCATCCAATGCCTTGCCAATTTCCTTCGGCTTTATTGATTTTGCATTGTGAGGTCATACTGACAAGAAAAAGGAATATCATTCGCTCTTCAGAACTCATTCATGCATGATACTGACGAACACTACTCTGATGAAAGGCAAAGTCATGATACGAGGATGGAATATGTACGAAAAATTGGACGGCTTGACATAATTACAACTATGATGTGGTAACTAAGCAGAAGGCACTTCAACAAATTAGAAACACTGCAAGACACCATATGGAAGGTGCAATCAATATCACTCTGCCAAGTTAAAACTGTCTCGTCATAGGTGGCGTTCATCGAACTAGAAGCAATACATGCTAGAAATGATATTCAAGACGCAAACCAATATCACACTGACAACTTAAAGGTGTCCCATCATAGGTGACTGATGCAGGATACACAAGAAGAGTAGTTTAATGTAAGAACATGGTGTGATAGACAGATATAGTATGTACCAAAAATAGGAAAGTGTGTCATATTCACATGTATCATGTGTAAGCTAAGCAGATGCAGTTTACACTAATTAGGAGCAATACGAGCTAGACACCATATGCAACATGCAACCAGATATCACACTACCAAGTTAGAGCAAGCACCTTGGATGGTGGAGTAGGGGAGCGGAGACTTGGACCTTGTAATGCACTATCAGTACAAGGAGAATTGGTACAGATGCTCCGTTTATGTTGCTGCAGAGGACCACCATCATTGCCTTCCTTACTCTTTTCCTTCCTCTTTCTTGATTTTGCCTTATCAAGTCAAACCCACAAGAAAAAAGAATAAAATTTGCTCTTCAGAACTCATTGATGCATGATACTGACGAACACTACTTTCATGTAAGGCAGCCGCATGATAGGAGGATGGAATATATATGAAAAACAGGATGGCGTGACATATTGACATGTATGATGTATAAAGTGTAAACTAAGCACAAGGTGCTTGAACTTGTTAGAATCGATGCAAGCTAGAAACCATATGAAAGATGAAACCAATATCACTTTGCCAAATTAAAAGGGTGCCCTAACAAATGTATTTGACCAAATTAGAAGCAATACATGGCAACAGGCTAGAAATAATATGCAACGAATAAAGGTGACTCATCGTAAGTGATTGATGCATGATATAGAAGAGAGGTAGTTTCATGTAAGAACAAGGTTAACACATAGATGTAGTGTGTACCAAAAATAGGAAGGCATGTCATATTCACAAGTATAGTGTGTAAACTAAGCAGATGCAATTTACCCTAATTAGAAGCATTACAAGCTAGACACCGTATGCAACATGCAACCACATATCACACTGCGAAGTTAGAGCAAGCACCTGTGATGGTGGTGTAGGGGAAGTGCGGTCTTCAGGTACAGAGCTACGTTCAATATCTTCATTTAGGCTTGTTGTTTCTTGAGAATCATGTGGAGAGGATGAAATTGCATTCTTTATGAGAGTATTGCGTCTCATATTAACCCACGCGCGTGACTGTCTCATCATAAGCGATAGACGCAGGATACACAAGAACAGTAGTTTGATGTAAGAACATGGTGTGATAGGCAGATGTAGTATGTACCAAAAACAGGAAGGCGTGTCATATTCACATGTGTAATGTGTAAGCTAAGGAGATGCAATTTAACAAATTAGGAGCATTGATGAGGGATACACAAGAAAAGTGCCTTATCATAAGATATAGTATGTACCAAAAACAGGAAAGCGTGTCATATTCACATGTATCATGTGTAAGCTAAGCAGATGCAGTTTACACTAATTAGGAGCAATACGAGCTAGACACCATATGCAACATGCAACCAGATATCACACTGCCAAGTTAGCGCAAGCACCTTGGATTGTGGAGCAGGGGAGCGGAGACTTGGACCTTGTAATGCACTATCAGTACAAGGAGAGTCGGTACAGATGCTCCGTTTACGTTGCTGCAGAGGACCACCATCATCGCCTTCCTTACTCTTTTCCTACCCCTTTCTTGATTTTGCCTTGTCAAGTCAAACCCACAAGAAAAAGGAATAAAATTTGCTCTTCAGAACTCATTGATGCATGATACTGACGAACACTACTTTCATGTAAGACGAACACTACATATCACACTGCCAAGTAAGAGCAAGCACATGCGATGGTGGTGTGGGGGAATTGCGGTGATCAACTAGAGAGCTACATTGACTATCTTCATTTAGCCTTGCTGTTTCTTGAGAATCATGTGGGGAGGATGACACTGCAGTCTTTAAACGAGTATGGCGTCTCACAGAAACCCACCCCGGGTGACTGTCTCATCGTAAGTGATTGACGAGGGATAAAAAAGAGCATTAGTTTGATGTACGAACATGGTTAATAGACATATGTAGTATGTATCAAAAACTGGAAGGCATGTCATTATCAAAGGTATAATGTGTAAAGTAAGCAGATGCAATTTAACCAAATTGGAAGCAATACAAGCTAGACACCATATGCAACATGCAACCACATTTGATAGCGTGAAGTTAAAGCAACCACCTGGGATGGTTGTGTGTGGCAATTGAGATCAACAACTGCAGAGCTAAGTTTATTGTCTCCAACTACTGACACTGCACCCGTTAGAGCGCTGGAACGCTTAGTGCTTATCTTCGAATTACACTAGAGCGACTTCTGTCTTTTCTTTTCTGCATTCATCAACACTGCATCAGAGTCTGAAATACCCATGCATAAAAAAACAATAGTGTGAGTATGGGTGAAGTGTGTGCACAATTAGTATAGTGTAAAGGTAGCAGATAGCAGGTCGGTGAGAAATAAATGACGGGAGACATATGATAGCTCTACAACATGCATGGCACACTAAATTACTGCAGGATTCTATGAAAATAACAGTCGACTAAAAGCAAATAGGTCAGTCCATTTTTTCTGCACCGTCCAATGTATAAAGAACGGGCAGATCGCCTTCATCTACCTCCAGCGAGTCAGTGTTGACGATCTTCCTCGAAACGCCAGCGACCACTTGCCCAGTATTCCTCCCCTGCCTGTGCCCTCCCCTCGACCTCACCACACCGCTGTGCTTGGCACCGCCCCCCGACCATCCATTCAAGCCCCATCGACCTCCAGATCAGGCGCAAGCAGCTCCTGCGCCCCACACCCCTATGATAGACACCGATGCGCCGCTTCCCCGGGGAACAGACGGACTAGGTGCTCCGCGCGCCTAAGCGGGTGCTGCTTCTTTTTATTGCGGTTTGACTGACCCTGAATTGAAATCCAGGCGGGCTACTGACCTCTAGCAAAGGTGAAATAGTAAAAGGGAGGAAACCTTGTGCATTTAGTATCACGAAGAAGATGCAGTAAGAAGCGCTCAACTAGTTTCTTTCGTGGGATGAATACGGTGTGAGCGGAGACGTAAGATTTGCACGAATAAGGGAAGAGGAGCACCTCTTTCTGCTGGCAGTGCTGTGTCCTCCTTTTGTTTTTCCGACGATCTTCTTGTTGTTCGCCAGAAACCAGAAGTTGTGGAGGACGGTGCAGCCTTGGACGAACCCATGGCCAAGTTGTTGGGTGTGGTGCGGTGGCCGTCTGTCGGCGGCGGGGAAGCAGATCCGAGGCGGCGAACGACGGCGTAGCGGGAACAGCTCCGGTGCGGTGGACGGCTGCGACAGTGGAGCCGCAGCAGTGAGGCACAGGACAGCGTGGTCGGAGTGGTTCTGGTACGGCGCACGTCGGCGTCGGCGTCGTCGAGGCAGCTCTGCCTCGGCTTTAGCTGCTAAGTCCTTGAGGGTGTTGCGGTTGCGGTTGTGTTGGACGACAACGTCGGGGTACCGGCTCCGGCGTGATGGAGGAGGACGGTGGTGGATTGGCCGCTATGGGGTGGAGGACGGAGGAGGCTGGGGTTTCGCGGCTGGTGGAGAGGGGAACTAAGGGGGAACAATGTTTCGGTTTGAGATGCGCTTGTTTGAAATTTGGGGAAAGTTACAAACTTTCCCCCCATCTAAAATTTCAGACATATTGCGGGTTGGGGGTAGGACAGTCATGTCAGGTGTCCCAAATGTTGGCGGGATAGATTTCGGCCGAGCGCATGGGTAGGCGCCCACGGCGTATGAATGCTTCTCTGGCGTCTTGGTGAAGTTAAAAACCTACCCCGATTTAGACCTTTGGACATCGGGCCGATAGGCTACACGGGCCAGAGTCAGGACGGTAATTTCCTACCACCAAAACATTAGTCTCGCGCGGTTTCGGGTGACTAGAGGCCTATTTGGCGCTTCATTCAATATTTGGGAGCAGAAGCATTAGGCCTCCTTTGGTTTGTAGGACTTTTGTAGGAATTCTATAGGATAGGATTTGCAAAGGAAAAATTCCTTTGAAGCCCTTTGGTTTGTAGGAATGGATTCCTATTCCTATGTAGGATAGGAATCAATCCTTCACGTTTTGGAGGAAAAAAACATTAGCCTAGACTCAATGGAAAAAATCCTATCCTATGCACCAAATGACATCTCTTTCTCTATAGGAATTGACATGCATGTCATCTCACTTCCTATGACTTCCCTATTCCTATAAAATACCTATCCTATGAACCAAAGAAGGCCTTAACATTTTTGGTTCTCTTGAATTGAACTTTCAGGATTTGTCAAACTTCACAAATCTTTACTCTTGAAAATCCTAAAGCTACGATTATTTTGGAATGGAGGGGGTACATTTGAATATACATTGTACATGAGTATATATTAAAAAATATGCAACTTACCTCAGTTCATGCATGGTTCCAGATATAATCTCCTTGGTTGCAAAAAAAGTTAGATATGCGTATGAATATATATAGCATGTTCAAACTCACAACAAAGATTGATGCCCCCTTTTACATATGATTTACAAATGCCATTATCTCGGATTCAAATAGATGAATGCACTTCCTATGAACTCGAATCTTCGAAGCCCCCTTTATGTTGAATTCAACATGTATTCTATTTCATAGCTAGCAATTTGGAATGTATCCATGCAAGTGACAAATGTATAAAGTGCTTCACACTAACAACATGGAGTGCACTAATTAATGTTTATATATGAATTGCAAAAGCATCCATTGCCTGTATTTCAAACCGCTCTCACTCTATGGATCGATAATATGAAATAAACACATGCACATGCTAGAATTCAATTGCAGTTGAAGAAAGAGCCTACTCATGGTACTGTATATTAGTGATAGGGGTGTGTACAAAGTACTCGTGAATACCAGGCATTGTGCGTGTGTGTATATTATCGACGAACTAGCCCCCAAGCTTGTATAACATACTAAGGGCCTAGGGTTACAAATCATATGTAGTCGGCTTATCACCAGTGGGGATAGAGTCCTCCGCGACTCTGGTAGCTTCGTGTTGTACGCCGAGTCCTCCACATGGTTCTTTGTATAACACGTCTCGGTCCAACCTATATGTGGCGCGGGATGGAACCGACCCATGAGTCTTCATGGTGACCCACCACAACTAGAAATGATGTGCCCACCACACCACACACGCAATCGGCTACTAATAAAATAAGCATATACAATAGTACAACGGTATCTAGCTCATGATGCGTATCCATATTTTGTTGATGACACTGACGGATATTGCATTTGATGCGTGCTCCGTATTTTGTTGATGACACTTACAGTCATTTTATTTGAAGCGTAAGCACGATATGGTCACTGGACTTCAGAATAAGCTCATCATGGTCACCACATACATTTTGTCATGCTAACCAACATGTGGTTGGATGGTTAGAGGACAGTGGTTTCTCGAGCCCACCAAGGTTAAAGTCCCGGTGCTCGCATTTATCTTGTGTTAATTTCAGTATTTTCCGGCGACGTACGTTCAGTGGGAGGAGACGTTCCACTCGACTACGAGGCACCTATGGTGACTTCATGAAATCTCAATATCATATATGCTGGCCCACTCTCTCAAAGGTGCTCATAGGGGTAGGGTTCGCGTGTGTGCGCTTATAGCAGTGAGTGCTTGCGCGTATATATGAGCCCTTGTGTCTGTACCGTGTTAAAAAAATACATATCATGATTATACGGTCACTGGCTCACCCGTACATCTCCGTATTTTGTGGATGACACAATCAATTGACCAGTCAAACGTTCCACGTAGCGCAACTAGTGTTGCACCATCGGGGCGCGTAACCGTGGGGCCAGTACTGTGTTAATAAAATAGGAGTACATTTTAGGGTGATCATACAGTAACTGGCTCACCATATAGCTTCACAATTTGTTGATAACATGATCAATTGACCAGTCAAATGGTCCACATTCAGCAGCGCACATTACCATAGGGCCCACCCATCACCGCGTATATGATGGATAGAAATGGTAATAAATTAGTGGTCGGTGGGTATTCGATGTCGTGAGACCTCTGGTTGGCAGTCACTGGCAGTTGGGGGCGTTCATTGTGC
>NC_041380.1:242526939-242538500 GCF_002162155.2 Triticum dicoccoides | reverse complement strand
GATGGTCGCTAGCGGCTTAGGGGGGTGGAGTTTGATGATAAACTGGAGGCCCTTGATTTCGTATCCAATGGCTGGAAAATCTAATGACCAGAGATGAAAAAGTCAGTCGACTAACGTGTAGCCTCACCCCGCACATACACATGCACGCACGCAAGACACGCACGCATGCAGGCGTGCAACATTGACATGTACACACGCACGCATGCTGGCGTGCAACACTGACACGTACACATGCACTCACGAACACACGCACGTACGCACCCATGCATGCAACACTGAAACGTACCCTTGCACGCACGCAACACTCTCACGCCTGCATGCACACAACACACGACGCAAGACACACGTTCAACCTATACGTGCATGCACCCTTTGTTAAGGACATGGATTGTTACGGGTATTAATCAATCTTATCTGTGATAAGCAGAACATTGATGTTTGCAGCGGTCTTTATGAATCACAACGTATCAAATGGGCTATCAACATAGTAGGCTTATCTACATGAAAAAGATGACGTCACACTCAATGAACAATCATTGCTTTATGAAATGCCCGCTTCTGACCGCCCTGGCCCACCAAAGGTTCCTCTACTATGCGATGCCTGCGTTGGGTCACTGACATGCATGCCATGCACCCAAAGAGCCCACATGTCAGTGGAAGAACAGCGTGGTGTCCTAGCTCAGAGTCGAGGGCGCCACTCGCGGCACGCCCGGCTGAACACGCCTCTGTGCCGCATTCAAACGCCTCCATGAAACCCACCCGTGTGGAAGCCGAGAAACCCACTCTGGACACACGTCCGTTCATGACCGGGCCGCTCCCCTATCTCCTCCACCATTTTGTCCACTCTTACAATGGCTTACGAAGAGTAGTTATTCCGCATCCAAGCCGGCTGGGTAGCCCGCCGGATACGAGCTATGCGGCTCGCTGATCCACCTCCCTCCCCTCGCCCGACGGAGCCAGTTGCCGCCCCAAGCCGTGGAATTTTACCATGTGTTGTTTTCATGGACTAGAAAGATGCCCGTGCATTGCACGGAACATCAAGATGCATTTTTTTACAAACTCCCGCATGCATGCAAGGGATAATTAATGTCCTCCTTTGCTAGTACCACGAGGCAAACACCATTAATATTGCATCGATTAGTGTTAGTGGCCTTGTATATCTGCAAATTGTAATTTTGATAGTGGCCCCTTGTATATAAAAATGGAGGGAGAAAGATGAGAGATAAGGTGAGGAGGAGTGGGGCGTGGTGCTGACTGGTGGTCGGACTGGGCGGAGGCATGGGGATGGACGGCGCATTATGTCTAGGTTTGTATCTCTCTCACACACACCCACGTAGGTGGGGGACGTGCACGAAGAGAAGAGGTGCACGCACGGCGCACATACTCCCGTCTCTTTCCCAACCACACCCGCGCGGGTACACGGTGGAGCTCATTTCTGTACGAAAAAGGCAGCGCACGTGGTAATTTGGCACGTGTACTGGTTGTCCACTTGGTGGAGGGAGGATCGTCTACCATGGGTGAACAAACAAATTGCGACTTGACATGTTATGTTAAATTAAAAAAAGGGGCAAACCATGTGGGGCCTACCTTAGAGGCAAGGCTCTATACACTTGAGTACTTTTGATGTGTCCCGTCAACTCGCAGAACGAGGAGAAGCTTGCTTAGTACGCCGTCTCCCCCGTCCACGGGCGCGGTGGCTTGCAGGATGAGGTGAAGCTTGCTTACTAGTACGCCTTACGCCCGCTCCCTCGCCCACGCGCGCGGTGGCTCGCAGCACGAGGAGAAAATTTTACTACTCCCTTCGTTTACTCCTCGTCCCTACTACGTACTTTGGTTAGTACTCCCTCCATTTACTTAGACAAGGCCACTATAAAAAAATACATTTTGCATCCATACAAGGCCACAAATAGTAATGGAGACAAAAGGTAGTACTCCATCCTTTCCAGTTTATGGCTCAATATCAAAATCTTTCCAGCCAAGGTAGACGGTGAGTGGCCGAATTAATTTCGTATTTTGCACAAGTAATTAATACGCTCGTTTTCTCAAGAAGTTATGTTTACCGAGGCATTAATTAGAACGAATGCATGAATGACCACTAAATTTCCATGAACTTGTATATGCATTTGTTAGTTTCCTCTTGACACTGCTTGCGTCAGGTGATCTAACGCACCTCGAAATCCAACATGTAATGGTACTACTACTAGTATAGTAGAATTGAGACTTATCAAACGGAAAAACGAATGTTTTATAGATGAGCCCTATAAACCCTAGTGGGTACGTACTCCGTAAAAACAGATTTTTCCAAAACTAACTCGCTCCCTTTCATGAATTCTATAGTATACTCCTCCGTCGATGCTCCCTTTCCTGAATTCTATACTTCCTATCGCCGACATGTGGGACATATAGCAACCGGGTCGACGTGTCAAGCACCAAATAACAGTGCAGAACAGCAGGGGGGACGCACACCACTCGTACCGGCCCAGTAGTAGTAATGAGCAATGAGACGTCAAATCACAATGCCGCACTTTCCTAGACGGACGAAGCAACCATTATTTCACACTTCGATTCGCCATCATCTCAAACCACGTACTAGTATTGCTTCTGCCTCAAGAGGGACACGCGCATCGCCTTGGTACATCATGACACGTGGGACCGCATGACAGGCCATGCTCCCTCGCCGATCGCTCGGTGAAATCACCTCATTTTTACTATACTTCCTCCGTATTGGTTTACTACATGGCATGCACGTCGTTCTAGGTTGAGAATTTAACTAGCTATATATGTGATGAACAGTACTCTAGCCTTTTTAAAAATGTATACTTTTGTACAGTAGTACTATCGATGGATTGCGCCATGGAGCAAAAATTGAAATTAAAAAAGGTGGTACATATAGAGAGCGCTCATCGCCAAATTATGCATATAGTACTATTAAAAAGGGTAGTCAGAATAATGGTGTCCAGCACAACCCACCCCTCAAATAAAACTAAGAGGGTGCTTGGATACGTTTTAGTCCCATGACTAAAAGTAGTGGGACTAAAACATGCTAGCCTCACCCATGCTTGGATCCAAATACTAAAAAGGCTAAAATCAAGTTAATGAGCATTTATTATCCTCCAAACCCTCCAATCCAGAACTCGCCTGTGTAGGGGTACCCCTGACTAAAAATTTTTAGTCTCAAGACTAGTTTTAGCCCCTCTTTAGTCAGGGGTGCTTGGAACTTTAGCCTCTTAAAGAGACTATTTTTAGTCAGACCAAAATAAGTCCTTTGGATCCAAGCACCCTCTAAGCATCCTGGAATTCTTTGACAAAACTAAGCACCTTGAAATTCTTTGACAACTAAACTGCTGGCTATATGATGTTGGCCGTATATATTGTACGTATATAATGTGAAGAAACGAGTGGTAGTACTATACCAACTAAAAGATGAAATGTAAGAAATACTAGTATGTACGTACTGAAGAGTTAAAGTAACGAGAAGAAACATAACATAGTTCTGCTGGGGGATCAGCACAACACACCCCTCAAATTAAATTAAGCACACCTGAAATTAAACTTTGCAACTATTCCGGTAGACACTGCATTAGAACCACCATGAGCAATGACACTGCCACCTTACTCGGAGTCCTCGTCCACGTCCTCGACTTCGTCCTTGTCCCTCTTCCTCTTGGGCGATACTTCTTTGCTTGAACCGCACACTTGGCTGTTGCTCTTCATCCAACCCTTGTAGATATTGAAGCAAAGGTAGCCATCCATTGAAGCATAGTGGATGTGGTCTATATCTAGTACATTCCCCTGCCATTCATGATAATGAAACATGTAATGAGGTTTATCCAATTTACCGTACGAAGGATGAACCATGGATCCTGCCAGGGTCAGCATTGAAGGCTGACGAGAGGACACCAGCCGATTCTTCTGGAGGTCGAAGGTGTTGCCTACAACGAGGCCTATCCGACGCAGGACTTCTTTGTCGTTACCAAAGTCTACAGTAACGAATTTCACTCTTTTGTCCTTGAGGAAGTTCTTAAAATCCTAGCACTCAACGTCGACATGGCATATGTGGTAGACCAAGCAAACGTTATGTACGCAAACCTGGATCACGACAGTCTTCTTCCTCTCTTCGTCCTTTAGATCCTTCTCTCGTCCCAGGACTGTGGTGTACTCAACATCTAGCCCAGTGACCCACTCATCATCTGAGTTTTCGAACATGCGGCTGAAGCGAGAAAGGCATCCTTTCACCGTCACAGAAGAACGAGTGTAGATGACGTCGAACTCATCACTGGTGATGGTTCTAACCTTGTACTCACCGCCGATCGTGGAGATTTAGGACGCCATGGATTTGGGAGGAGGGTTAGGATTAGTGGAACTGCGGTAATGTGAATGGACGGGATGACTAGGAGCGAACCGTCGTAGTATTGAAGGACGTGCGGGTACGAGTAGGAAAGAACTGCCAGCGTGCGAACGGCAGGGTAGTGGCTTTCCATTCTCCCATGATTCGGACTTCTAAGAGCCCTTGGATCTGAGATCGAATGGTTGCATAGCGTGATTCTAGACCTATGGGTGAATATCCTATCCTGGAGGGTTATTCTGCAAATTTTCAGCAACTTAGCATGCGAGCATTTGATCTCAGATCCAAGGGCTGCCAGCAGCCCGTATCATGGTCGCGCCTACCATGACCTGCGCGTCGCTCGCACGGTCGCGCCCTTGGAGATTTAACACGGTGCGTTAGGCTATCTGATGTTGGCATGTCATACATAGTCATCACGTAGTCACTCATACTACAACAAGGTTGGCTATAAGTGTATTTTTTACTCCTCTCTATCTCTTTCTTCGTACTCAAGGAAGAAACGGTGCTAAGCGCGTGTATTTATTGCATTTGCCAAGGAGTGACCTCTTCCAATGAAATGGTGTTGCTAAGTTTGCTTCATTTAATTAGCTATAGACTCAAAATTGTCTTTTCACCTAGGTACACGCGCTTAGCACCGTTTCTTCCTTGGGTCACCAAACTAGTCTCTCTCTACTTGATTAGCATACCACATCAGACTTTATGCCTATGTGGCAAGCTTACGCACCTATAGGAGCAAGTAAAAGTAAGTACAATAGTGCGCTTTACATGGCATTTTTTCATATGTGGAGGAAAGAGAGGCAAGGAAAAAGTGGAGAAGTGGGCTCTCATGCAAGAGCCAGCCTCTACTACATGGTGGAGCATTGGGAGAGGCACCTATATGGAGGTGGTTAGGAATCTGGGAGACTCACGTCGGTCGTAGCGCCGCAGTTAAAATGATAATGGCAAGTCAAATCACGGGGCCCCACCTGTCCAGCAGTAACTCGCTGTCAAATCACACAGCCCTATGTTTGCAGCAACCTACTCCCTCGGCTTCTCGCGTCTCTGTCGAACCGACTAGGTGGAACTGCCTCGCCGCCTACCGCGCAGGAAAAGCCTCGCCATCGACTTTTAAATACAACTACATCCTCTTAAGAATCCAATGATATACTTTTTGTGACATAGTAACTCATATTTAGTTAATCAAATGGATGACCTAGAACTACGTGCAGGCCCTATAAACCGAGACGCCTAAAAATAAAAAAACCAAGACGGAGAGGGTAGTTCAGCATGTATCTTTTTAGATCAATATAGTCGGGATTCACCAAGGAGCAAAACCAAGTGGTAGGCTGCTCCTGTCGTGTTGGCGTAGCAACTCAAGCAGGGTCAGTCCGCACACGAAATGGCGAAACACTTAACAGGACCCCTTTGGATGACATGTGGCTCATCCACCATCTTGTTCCACGTGCGATGCACCAAATTACAGTTCGGAGAAACGGTTGGAATTGGAGGCACCCCGGTCGTAGCGCGGCAGTAGTAGAAAATGAGCGACGAGGGGTCAAATCACAAAGCCCCACCTTTCTCGCATTAAGCTGGACGGACGAAGCAACCATCATTTCACTCTAGGGCGCAAGAGCATAAAGAAAAGAGAAAACAATGATGTGTGCGACAGCTACCTAGGGCACCCTAGGGTAGGGGTCTCCACTACAGATCCTTTTTTGAAAGCGCCTCCACTACAAATCGGCTTCTCCCTCGTCCTCTTGAAGAAAACCGATGATGAGTGCGGCTGTAGGGTTTGTAGGAGTACTACAGCGTGCGGGGCCATGTCGTAGTAAACGGGTTCGAGCCGACGCCTTAAATATGTGTGGGCCGCTTGGTTTTACGGGAATGAGGCAGCATTTTGGGTTCGGGGACCAGTGGAGATATAGTACGTACAAAAAATTGTGGACGTAGGTTCGACCGAAAGGCAATGATGCATGGGCCCTGCATTTTGATATACCCGGGGCCGCGTGAAATTTGCTACTCTACTCAAAACTAGTAAGGTACACATGTATTGAATGCATGAGATTTTCAAACCAAATTATGAATAAATACACACTATAGGATGTAAAGCTATGAGTCATATATGCATGATGTAGATGTTCGTTTAGTTCTTATAGTTCATCTCATTCAAAATCAATAAGTTTTATAAAAATGTTAAGATTCATGGGGTTGTGCATTGTACAAAGTTAGTGCAAAGTTGGGTCATCTATTTTGGAACGGAGGGAGTAAATCATAAAGTAAAAAACAAATAATGGCAATTCATTTAGAAAAAAATAATCAATTATGATACAGAAAATTCTAGAACAAAGCAGAAGTGCTTGTGTTTTGAGGTTTGTGCATTATGCTTAAGTTCAACCATGGAGTCTTCTAAATTGTACATGTGGCAGATCTGGTGGAATGTTGATGATATCCAATGGCCAGTAGTGCTCGGATTTGCCTATCTCTGCACTGTCGGGTTAGCTTCATCCAACGACCATCTTTCAAAGTTATTGGCACACTATATAGTTCTTGTGCCATAGTTGCATGTTTTGGAAAAAAGCTACTAGTGGGTTGTACTATCTATTTAGGAATAGAAGCTGTATACATGGAAGTTGTAGGGAAAGAGATGACATGGAGCATCTCAATTCCTATGAGTAGGGATTGGAAAAGAGATGTCATTTGGTTCACATCATACGAACTTTTCCATTGAATATAGAGATGACATGTTTCTCAATTCCTATGAGGAGGGATTAGAAAAGAGATGTAATTTTGTTCATATCATAGGAACTTTTCTATTGAATATATGCTAATGTTTATTTTCCTTTGAAATTAAGGGAGTATAGGAATCCATTCATATGAACCAAGTGGCTCTAAAGCTATAGAAATGATATCATGTTTATTTCCTTTGAAATGTGGAGTATATGAATCTATTCCTATGAACCAATTGGCTATAAAGGAAAAAATCTTGTAAAAATCATATCATATAGAGTTCGTATGATATTCCACGACACTAAAGGATGCTTGAAATTGTTGCGGGTGATACGATGGTCTTTCTTTGTAGACTCCTCACCAACCTTTATAGTTACCTCTCGAAGATGAATGAAATGATATATACATGGTATTCTACATGTGCATTTTGGTACACGAAAACTCGGTAAAAGTTTGTGAGGTTCGAATTTTCAATAAAGCTATATGCACTGCATTTCGGAACGGAGGGAGCATACGGCAGTTGCTAACACTCACGTGGAAGATTTGTGTGTAGGAGGAGTGGCTGTTCTGTTAAATGACATGGCAAAATTGACACTATCGGATGCCGATCTAATGGTCCTTACGGCGTTCGTCAGGAAAAGGCTTGTGGCGAACGTTTGTCGGATAATGATTTACGGACACATGCATTGCATTGATACGTGCCCCCCTCTCTCTCACGCACTCACCCTCACGAGTCACGACTCTCCCGAGTCCTCTCGCAGACTCGCACGTCGCACCCACCGTCTATCTGCAGGTAGACGTCACGAACATATGTGCTCTTCACACCCTACCCTCAGAACTTCTAAAAAACAAAAGACAACGCACACATTTTATTTTAGCTCACATGTCACACACTTGTACTATTACTCTTGCGGTGAACGTTCTTTGGGCATAGTATATTGTACTCTCACGAAGAGAAGCGGTGCATGCACGCACTAGTTCTCTCACACCCACTTGCGGGTACACGTAGGAGCGCATTTTTTTGAAGCTCGTACAACAAAATCACTCCACTATATATAAAAGCAGGAGCCTTAGCGCTTGCTTTACTAGGGTTCCTCTCGTTCACTCTCTCATGCTCTCCAGATCTAAGCAACACATAGGTGGCCACACTCTCTCTCAGCTCACGGCTGGGCACAAATCTGGCCGGACAACCTCGACCGGGGCAAGGGTGTAGGTGCATCGTTCACGCTGTCATCGGCAGCGAGGGAGGAGACCAACGGCTGCCCGCGCGTCCCGATCGGCAGCCGTGCTGTTCTCTCCGAGAGAGCGCCGTCTCGGGAGGGCCTCCGACCCCTTCTTCCTCCCTGCGGTATTGTGGCCAAGATGCGGCCTCTCGACGCCGTCTTTGCGACATGCCGACGACCCTCAGGTATATATTCCTTCAAAACCTGCCTTGCTCTACAGCCCCAGCTCCCTTTGTGTGGATCCTTTTCTACTTCCGTCCGCTGTTCCAAAGCCACCTAGACTTCTACTAAGGCACGTGCTTTGCGCGTATGTTCTGTATGATAGATACTCATATACCTTCTTTTTACAGAGAGAAATGGGTACTCGTATCTTGAGTAGATATCATAGTGTGTTTGTTTGCATGATCTAAGGACTATTCTGAAATAAGAAGCAAATCACTTGCACAAATCAAACTGAGTTCCAAGTAAGAATTTGATTACAAGATAAAAGTTGTAGTTTTATTATATGATGTTTCCTGGGTTCCACTGATGTATAGTTCCAGAGTTGTTTGACGGTTTACATGCATGTTATGGACTATTTTGTGCAACTAAATAAGTCATTTAGGTCTGACAGACACTCATGTCTTGTATTAGCTTGAGGTATAGCTTATGTATGACTGAAATAAAATATTACACTTTTTCTGCGAATAATAAAAATATTACATTTCTTGATGAAGCAGAATAAAACTTTAGCTAGCATCAGCCATGCAATGTTATGTTATGTGAACAGTGTAAACTTTGCAGTATAGCGGCATCTAAAAAATCCATTTTTACAGTAATCTAAAAAAATAAGTTAGTAGTAGAGTGTTTATTTCCCAGGTGACAACGGGGAACCAAAATGTGCTAGCTATTTGCCAACTTGTCGTACTTGCATGTGAGGAGGTGGCAACAGTTTCTAGACATTTCTCAACTTCAGTAGGTGCAATCCAGATTCAACGGGGACTTCTTTATTTGTTTACTTGGAGAGCAGAGTCGGCCATGTGCACAAGGAGCGGGAGCGAATCCGATAGCTCTTAGCCGTCAGATCATGTCATCCTTTGTTTGATGGACGGCAGTGATATGCATGAGAGGGGAAATGAACGGTGGATTTTGAGCCAATGCTTGTTTGGGCGGGAGAACCGAAGATGGAGTGGTAAATCCAATTTCAAAACTGCTGCATTATAGTAGTAGTAGTAGATTAGAAGTAAAGCTATTTCATACAGTCGACTCAAAGCGTTGGTTCAAACAGGGAAGAAAGTGGGAAAGCTGTAGCATGAATCTAGGACTTGGTTCTAAGAGGAAACGGGGGAAAGTAGTAATATCTGTCACTGTTTAAATAACCATATATCTTATTTGCGCAAACAGGGATGTCTGTCTCCGTATCATTTCGGGATGTCTGTCTCCGTATCGTTTCTATCCGCGCAATCAAAAGCACACACCTCAGTTTTAGTACAACTGCACAAAATGAGATGGCTATTCCTCGCTGCCGTCGTCTAACCTCCTGTCTTCAAGGTATCCCTACATTGGTAGTAACTAAGGTAGAATGACCAACACAATCTAAAAGAAGCTGATACATACGTTTTACTTCCTAATTGCAGTGCAGGGACGAGCGAAAACAACTGCATCCTAGTCCGGAATGCACTTTCTACCAGTTCATCCATGGACCAATGACTAGCTGGCACGGCTGGATGGCGGTTTTTTGGATAGGTGCGCGGACAAGTGGCATTGTGGTCTGCTAATTTCTGCAAATAGCGGTGCTTAAATTTAGTGGAATGCACAAGCATTTCAGCTGGTCAGTACACTGCATGGTTCAATTCAGCATTCCAGCTGATACCACAATTATAATTGATTATTCTGGAATGAGAGAACCTAACCCTGAATGGTGGCAACAAGAAAAAACCAGAGTGAACTCCAGGAAATTAAAGCCTGCCGGGAGGCCCTTTGCTCAGAGAGAAGCCTTGCTTGTTTTTTCCTGATTTGTAAACCTTCTCACAACTTTGTCTTTTGCTATGAACTAGTATATGTTTGTTATGTTCTATGAATCATTGAGATGTATAAAATTGCTTAACTTATGCTTTTCAAGTTTTTAATGAATACGAGTTTAATGTGAGTGTTCCACATGAGTGCTGGACTAGCGTGTGAACGTTTGGAATTTATTACATTGTGGCCTCAATTAACTGCATGAACCACTATAACAAGATACATAGTTTCTTATATGTCACACAACAGATTGTTGATTGTTAGTTGGTCGATAGCCTAGTGTTGAAGCGAGATGAGCCAATGTGTCGTGTTTTGCACAATTGCTTACAAGTGGGGTAGCACCAACAGTGTTTACAAGTACTTATGTATACGTCGGCGCACGGTTCTCGAATGAGTGCTCTATTTCATCAAAACACACACTGCTCATATGATAAACCGTGACAACTTATGTCTTACCATGCCATATTCATGAAAAAACTAGTGAGGACGCATCTGTTTCAGCAACAATTACGATGGTTCTCACATGATTCACGGGCACACAAAAGTAGCAGCAGTTCCCATAGACGGATTCAAACAAAGTACTAGACCCAGAGGGGTCGATAACAGGCAAGGTTTGGATAATTAGACACAATCCAAACTACTATTAAACACTAGCTGGGGCAACTATTTCATGCCTCGATCTAATTTGGGTTGGACACAAGACGGACCTTGCCATGAACATCATCGAGGACGTCCCGCAGCAGCTCAATCCTGTGAACCTTCATGAAGAGAACCTTGTGGCCTTGCCACTGATAAACTTGTTTGTGGAGGCATGCCACGTCATCTTCCTGCGTAAGCTTGACAAGAACAGTATTCCTCACAAAGGAAGGAGTAGCTTTGAACTTCTTGTGCTTCAATACACCCTGGACAACACGCCTGACAACTGTGAGGCTAGAATACAACTCTTCATTGGTATAACCGCTAATGGCTTCCAGGATCCAACAGCCTAAGAACTCTGTTTTCCCAGTGCGTATATTCAGGTTGTCCGCCTCATAGCAAGTGACATGTACAACCACACAATCCTTGTCTGCATCAGGGCTCTAATCAAAACAGAAACAAATTCTAAATTACTTTTTAGTATAAGAAACACAAGTTATTTAAACCAGTACGTATACCATGGCATCGAAGCTAATAAAATTTTGCATTATTAATCACCACATACTTCCTTTTCTAAAAAAATCACCACATACATAGATGAAAAACCACAATCGAGATCGGCAAAGAAGGAAATCACCTTGTGCAGCTCAGCG
>NC_041380.1:242517603-242526636 GCF_002162155.2 Triticum dicoccoides | reverse complement strand
CGTTGACCATCTCAGTATCTGGGGTCGCCTCGGTGGTTGCCTCCATCTTCTTGGAGCTCTCTGTCTCGTGGGGATCAGGCTCCCGTGTCTGCTCCAATATCGGCAGATCTTTGCTTAGTTCTCCTTGGTCCATCATGAAACTGATGAGTACTAGGAGTCCACTGAAAGGAAAACACAATCGCAATGACAATGAAACAAAAAAGAGAGTGAGGATCAGTTACTGCTTTGCAAAAGTTCTATTTTTCCTCTGAACGAAAATATACCAACATCACGGATCCGCTTACCTTCCCTTCGTTCGGAGAGAAGAACAATGGCAGATGCAAGTGTTGCCTTTCTTGAAGACGGCAAGGGAGAAGGGGATTCAGCGAAGAGTGAAATGGTGGTTGCTTCGTCCGTCAAACTTAGACTACGGGGAGGTGGGGTTTTGTGATACGATGGCTCGTTACTGCCGCGCTACGACCGGGGTGACTCTCCGCCTGCATACTGCCTTCTAATTTGGTGGATGGCATTTGGGCCCGCGCGCTGCACGGCCCGCATGTCGGTGAACAAAAGTATAACGGCATTCAGTAGACGGAGACGTTTCAATGACCTAGGAGGAGCCATAAGTGGTAGGGTGTCTCCACTGTACTAGTAGTAATTGTTTTTCTGGGTAGCTGTAGAGTGTCTCCACTGTTCTAGTAGTAATTGTTTCTCGGGTGCCAAGACAAAACAACCCATCCACACTAGTAAATAGTAAAATAATTCAAAAACCTGGGTGCTCTTCTTCCTCCTCGCTCCCACCCACCTCACGTCAGCTTGCTCCACTCGTACCCCCAAATTCCTCACCTCACTCCTACAGAAAACCCCAGCTCCCCTTCTTCCTCACTCCTACAGAAAACCCCCAGTTCCCCTTCTTCTTTGCTCGCACTACAACTACGCTCGTCATTCGTTACTCTGCTCAAATCCGTGAGCGCGACGTGACGCCCTCAAGGAAAATGGAGTCGGCTGACCCCAGCGCCAAGAAGATGAGGCTCTCGCCAGCGGCGACGCCTGTTGTAGATCCTGCACCCGGCAGCGCAGGGAGAAGCGGCGACCCCGCCCCCACCGGATCCCAGGAACCCGTAGAATCTCGGGTGGACCGCATCAGCGATCTCTCGGACACCATCATTGGGGAGATCATCTCGCTTCTCCCCACCAAGGATTGCTGCCGCACCCAAGTCCTCTCAATTCGGTGGAGCCCTCTATGGCGCACCGTTCCCCTTAATCTCGACTGTCATCAGCTATCTCTCTTCAATGATTTTGAAATCCCTAGAGCCATCATCTCCTCCCACCAGGGCTCTGTTCAAAGCCTCTGCATCTCGTCATGTTACCTGAGCAAGCATACCATGCCCTGCATGGTAGACGCCTGGCTAGAATCCCCTGAATTCACAGAACTACAGCTGCTTGAGTTCTACTATTCCCCTGGAAATCACATACCACGTACCGAACGACATGAACTTCTGCCCTCAGCACCGATGTCCATCTCGGGGTTTTCGTCCTCTCTCCACACCGCCACCTTTGCGCAGTGCTACCTACCAGACAATCTGGTACTAAACCTTTGACTCCCATTTCTCAAGAAACTTTCACTTGGGCGGGTTCGTATATCGGAGGCCTCATTGCACAGCATCATCCACTCTAGTTGCCCTGCGCTGGAGTGCTTGGTGCTTGTTTTCACAGTTAGAATCGGTTGTCTCCAAATAAAGTCGCCTAACCTTGTAAGAATTGGAATTTCTTTTGATGGAAGGCAGCTCATCATCCAAGATGCCCCTTCACTTCTATGCGGCTAAACTGAAGACCTTGGGTGTAATACATGATCTCTGTGATCATTTCAATATTGTGTTTGGCTCCACAGCTCTTCGGGTACTTTATATTATCATCTACACTTGTAACCATAAGCTGCATTTTAAATTTCTGCGCATAATTTATATATCATCTTGGAGTACACATTTTGTACTAATATTATGTTCTATGCTCAATGAAGAATTTCTCCATGGATGGCCCATCAATGGTGCTAGATTCTATCAAGATCTTCTATATCCAAATGAATAGTTTTGATCTGAACAAGATTATTGGCTTGCTGCAATGCTTTCCATGTCTGGAGAAGTTGTATATAAAGGTGATAATTTCACGCACATTGGAAGCCCGCATATGGTGTACTAGAATTAACCGTTCAACTGTCACTCTTTCGACACTCTTCTTTTAGACCTTAACTGTTTTCAATCTTCATGTCTATTTAGGCAACAGGACGGGGTAAGAAAGTTATAACCAATCGGTGGATTCGTAAGCATCGGGATTTTCTCACTTCTCATGAGATTCGGTTGAAGACAGTAACACTAGAACGATATGTAGCCAACCATGCAAACACAAGATTTGTCACATTCTTCCTACTGAATGTGAGGTTACTATTGTCCATCAGGCTTAAGTTTATCAGCAGCATGGTTTTGACGGATGGGTATGTCGCAGAGCAAAAAAAGGAGTTTCAGGTGGGCAAAAGAGCTTCTGAACGTGTCGGGATTCTATTTAAAACATATTGTGGTCATAATCCACTAAATTTTACGACCCAGGATGTTCATTCTATGGACCTGACCGATCCATTTGACTGTGACTGCCGAAAACAGTGCTGGAGTTAGATGTTGTTGCCCTTTTCAATCTGGTTTTTTTGTAAACCTGATGAACAATTAACCCTCGTGCTTTTGTATAGTTTGTAAGATGGAGTTAGATGTTCCTGCCCTTTTCAACTCGGCTGTGACTGTCATATTTTTCTTTGAAACAAGGCAAATGGCTTGCCATTCATTTAATTTAGAGTGAAATATTGTAACAAATCCAAACCAAGGGAAATAACATCACTCTCGCCGGCTGCTTGAGCTCACTGTGCATTATAGAAGCCAAGTGATTAGCCCCCACCAGCACCCACAAACTTATTTTGGACTAGCACATCAAATGGGTTGTAAATTTTCATAGGAAAGGCTGCATGACCGTGACAGATTTGGATTCTAACATTTGGGACCCGCGAGGAAATAGCCTATCAAAGGTGGTGTCGACTTACTAGCCAGTGAACAAACGATTCTGCCTACCAGCCATTGGATTGACATCCAACATCTGTCGTGTATCTTCTATCTCTTATCTTCTTCTTCCTCCAATCGCCCAAACCAAACCACCCCGTTGGCTCCGCCTGTTCCCGCCTCCCATGCCTAGCTACGCCTCCGCCGCCCTACTGTACGTACCCTCCAACGTTGGCCAGTCCCTCCCTCTATTCCCCCACACGTCCTGTTATTCTCCGGCGACGTCAGCCCCAACACGCACCCGTGCCCGAACCAGTCAACCCTCGTACTCCCCTCCACCTGCGACTGGACCGGCGCATCTTCAACGGCTCCTGTTCGTTTCGTCCGAGGCCTCGCCGTTGTCCTCCGCCTTGCGGCCTTGGTTCGCTCGCCATGCGCGGTGCGCCGCCCTCTTGCGTTGTCAACGTCGTCAACAACCGAGAGGAACAAGGAGATGACTGTACATGGAGAGGATGACAGTAGGGACTCACCAGCGTCATGGCAGTATGCAAGCAAGTGCCTCTATAGTACAAGCCCAAAAATATGGTTCCTCCTAATGGTTGGACATCTGGGGCTCACGCCATTGTCAACGTAGTCAATAAACGAGAGAATTACACTACGAGCGGCTGACACCAGGGACCCAGCAAGTCACGCAGTTTTTTTGAGGAACAAGTAGTTGTTATTTATACTAGTTTTAGCGACGGATCAGGGTAACAACGGGGCTGTGCGGGGGCTGTGGCCCATCTAGCCAGGGTTTTATTTATGTTTACCACATCATGAGCCCAGTTGTGTTTTTTTCTTGCTGAAAATGGCTAGCCCAGTTCTATTTTTTTAAGAAATACCCAAACAAGGCCTACTTGTTTATCGGCGCAGTTGGGCTGCAAATCTTGCAAGACGAGGTGAGTTTCATTCAGTTTGCCCAGAAATGGGCTGTACATTTTTAAAACACATCAAACCGGGAATTAGTTTCAATTTTTTTTCATTACAAGATCTTAAATTCCATTGATTTTTATGCGTGGACAATTATTTGGATTTTATATTTATATAAATTATTTTTCAAAACAGTTTGAATGTGAATCGATATTTCTGGATTAAGAACAGTTGACCGCACCGAAATATGCAAAATTTCGTATACTTTTTAATCGTGGCCATAATATGGGGTGTGATGCTAACAAAGAGAAGATGGACTCCAAATAAATTCTTAAGAATTAGCAAATGGGTTGTACATTATTAGAAATAATGGCAGATGGGCTGTATGCTGTTTTCCACAGATTTGAGGCTGACTTGTGTGCCTACTACAGGTTGACGCGTATGCTTTCATTAAAAAAGGTTGACGCACACGCAACGCCCTATCAACTTAGTCAACACACGAGAGCAGTGACTGTTGGATGTCCATCCAATGGCTGTCGTGCTTCTTCAATCTCTGCTCTTCATCCTCAAGCCGCTCAAACAAGCACCTGTGGGACTGCCTGCTCCCTCCTCCCGCGCCCGGCTATGCTACCGCGCAGGCCTCACGGCCCCACTGTACTCCCATCGCTGGCCTAGCCATCCCTCTACTCACCCACACATGCTGTTATTCTCCGGCGACGGCAGACGAACCAGCAAACCCTCTTACTCCTCCGCGTGGGAAACAACTGCCGAGTATTCCCTGGCTCTGTGTCGTTCCCTTCCTAGGCCTCACCGTCGTCCACCACCCTGGTGCTCTCGGCACGGTCTGGTCAACGTGGTCAATGGACGACATCCATCGGAAGTGGACTGTATGTGGAGAGGCTGACAGCTGGGTCCACGGCCGCACGCAAGGAAATGCCTCCTTAGTACGCGCAAAATAATGATTCCTCCACCTGACAGCTAGGACCCACAGGAAGGGCCTCTGTATTTCGTGAAAAAAAATGTTCCCCCCGCTGACAGGTCGGACCCACCAGCTATATCTTCGCACGCAAGGAAGTGCCTCCTTATTACGCCCCAAAAAATGAATAACCCCCTGCTAGCTGGGACCCACCATATTGTTGGGCTGACTTGTGGGCCTACTAAGTTGACAGGGACGAAGAGTTTTGTCAACTTAGTCAATACTCCAGTGACCATATGATGTCCATCCAACGGCCATAGTGCTTCCTCAACCTCTGGTCTTCTTGCTCCAGCCGCCAAAAGCAACGCCGGTCGTGCCACCTGCTCCTGCCTCCCGTGGCCGGCTGTGCTACCGTGGAGGCCTCACCGCCCCCATACTACTCCCACAACTGGCCAGGCCATCCCTCCACTCACCCACACCCCCTGTTATTCCGCGGCGACGACAACCTCACACCGCAGCCGAACCAGTGAACGCTCGTACTCCTCTCCGCGTGGGCATCCACTACCGCGTCTTGCACGGCTCCGCATTGTCCCCTTCCTAGGCCTCGCCGTTTTCCACCACCGTGGTGCTCTCGGCGCGGCGTGGTCAATGTGGTCAACGACCGACTTCCATCGGAAGAGTACTGTACGTGGAGAGGCTGACAGCTGGGTCCACGGCAGCCGCAAGGAAGTGCCTCCTTATTACACGGAAAATAATTATTCCTCCACCTGACAGCGGGGACCCACCGGATGGGCCACCGGTATTTTGCGAAAAAAATCGTTTCCCCCTGACTGCTGGGACCCACCGGACGGGCCATCGTATTTCGCGAAAAAACATTCCCCCCGCTGTCAGCTCGGACCCACTGGAAGAGCCTCCTTATTACGCACAAAAAAATGAATACTCCCCCGGCTAGCTGGGACTCACCTTGCTGGGAGGCTGACTTGTGGGCCTACTAAGTTGACAGGGATGAAGGACTTTGTCAACTTAGTCAATATGAACGATTCTAGCTCCAGTGACCGTATGATGTCCATCCAACGGCCGTAGTGCTTCTTCAACCTCTGGTCTTCTTGCTCCAGCCGCCCAAAGTAGCGTCGGTCGTGCCACATGCTCCTGCCTCCCGTGGCCGGCTGTGCTGCCGCAGAGGCCTCGCCGCCCCTACTATTCCCACCGCTGGCCAGGCCCTGCGGTGACGGCAGCCTCACACCGCAGCCGAACCAGTGAACCCTCGTAGTCCTCTCCGTGCGAGCTTCCACTACCGCGTCGTCCCCTTCCTAGGCCTCACCGTCGTCCACCGCCGTGGTGCTCTCCGCGCGGCATGGTGAACGTGGTCAAGGAACGACTTCCAATCGGAAGAGTACTGTACGTGGAGAGGCTGACAACTGGGTCCATGGCCACAACCCAGTTTTTTTGTGATTTGCCAAGTAAGTCGCTTTGTCAGGCCTGTTGGGCTGCAAATCTTTCAAGACGAGGAGAGCTTTCACTGAGCTGGCCGAGAAAATGGCCCATCAGTAATGAGAAATGGGTTGTACATTTTTAAAACACATCAAACCGGCAATTAGTTTCAAATATCTTTTTTTTCATTTCAAGATTTTAAATTACATTAATTTTTATGTGTGGAGAATTTGTTGGATTTTATATTGATATACATTTATTTTTAAAATCAGTTTGAATGTGATTCAAAATTTCGGGAATAAACACAGTTCGGACTGCACCGAAATATGCAAAATTTTGTATAATTTTTTTTACGGTTGCCACAATATGGGTTGTAATGCTAACAAAAAGAATATGGGCTCCAAAAAAACCTTAAGAATTAGCAAATGGGCTGTAAATTATTAGAAATAATGGCGGACGGGCTGTATGCTGTTTTCCACAGATTTGAGGCTTTCGTAAAAAAAAGGTTGACGCACAAGCACTGACTGTTGGATGTCCATCCAACGGCCGTCGTGCTTCTTCAATCTCTACTCTTCCTGCTCCAGCCGCTCAAACAAGCGCCGGTTGGACTGCCTGCTCCCTCCTCCTCGCGGCCGACTGTGCTGCTGCGCAGGCCTCACCGCCCGACAGTACTCCCATCGCTGGCCTAGCCATCCCTCTACTCACCCACACCTGCTCTTATTCTTCGGCGACGGCAGACGAACCAGTAAACCCTCGTACAGTCGTACTCCCCTCCGCGTGGGAAACAACTGCCGAGTCTTCCCTGCCTCCGTGTCGTCCCCTTCCTAGGCCTTGCCGTCGTCCACCGCCCTGGTGCTCTCGGCGCGGCCTGGTCAACGTGGTCAACGACCGACATGCATCTGAAGTGGACTTTACATGGAGAGGCCGACAGCTGGGTCCACGGCCGCATGCAAGGAAATGCCTCCTTATTACGCGCAAAATAATGATTCCTCCACCTGACATCAGGGACCCACCGAAAGGGCCTCTGTATTTCGTGAAAAAAATGTTACCGCCGCTAACAGCTCAGACCCACCAGCTATATCTTCGCACGCAAGGAAATGCCTCCTTATTACACACAGAAAAAATGAATACTCCCCCTGTTAGCTGGGACCCAGTATAGTGGCAGGCTGACTTGTGGGCCTCCTAAGTTGATGGGGACGGAGGGCTTTGTCAGCTTAGTCAATATGCACGATTCTAGCTCCAGTGACCATACAATGTCCATCCAACGGTCATAGTGCTTCTTCAACCTCTGGTCTTCTTGCTCTAGCCGCCCAAACCAGCGCCGGTCGTGCCTCATGCTCCTGCCTCCCGTGGCCGGCTGCGATGCGGCGGAGGCCTCACCGCCCCCTACTACTCCCACCGCTGGCCAGGCCATCCCTCTACTCACCCACACCCCTTGTTATTCTGCGGCGACGGCAGCCTCACACCGCAGCGAACCAGTGAACCCTCATACTCCTCTACGCGTGGGCATCCATTGCCGCGTCTTCCCCAGCTCCGCGTCATCCCCTTCCTAGGCCTCGCCGTTGTCCACCGCCCTGGTGCTCTCGGCGCGGCATGGTCAACATGGTCAAGGAACGGCTTCCATCGAACGTGGACTGTATGTGGAGAGGCTGACAGCTGGGTCCATGGCCGTAGAAAGGAAGTGCCTCCTTATTACGTGCAAAATAATTATTCCTCCACCTGACAGCGGGACCCACCGGACGGGCTACCGTATTTCACCCCCTGACTGCTGGGACCCACCAGCTACATCTTGGCACGCAAGGAAGTGCTGACGGTCGGGACCCACCTGGTCGAAGCATACGTAGCGTTGTCATTCTGGTCGCGAACGCGTACGTACATATATACTGGTCGATGTAGAGGCGCGCACGTGTTAGTAGAGGCGGCCAGGGTGCAAGAAAGAAAATATGGCCACGTATGTGTACATATGGGCGGGGTCTCAAACTCCTACTCGCGCATACGTATGGCCAGGGGTCGTGTACATGGCTGACTCGGAACGGAGAAACAGCATCGTCGTCGTGTTCATGGGGAGGCAACGGAACGCGTCGTGTTCAAGGGGAGGCAACAAAATGTGTCGTGTTCATGGGGAGGCAAAAGAATGCATCTGTTCATCGGGAGGGCTTGGACGGAACATGCGATGGAAACAAGGCCAGGCATACCGCAGAATGGAGGAAATGGCCTTGTGTTCGACCGGCCACGTTCGAAACGGGATCCTGTTCATCAGGAGGGTCTGCCGTACCGCAAAACGGAGGAAACGGACCTCCTACGGTCGAAACAAGGGTCCTGTTGATCGGGAGGGGTGTGGCGTACCGCAAAACGGACGAAACGGACTTGTGTTTGAGCGCTACGGTCGAAACAGGGGTCCTGTTCATTTGGAGGGGTGTGGCGTACCACAAAACGGGACTCCACGGGATATTGTTCATCTCCACCATCGACCCCCTCCAGCCTCCACGAGCTACTATTCATCCACCATCGACCTCCTCCAGCCTCCACATGCGACTGTTCATCCACGGGCTCCTGTTCATCCAGCCTCCACTGCTCGCTACTCTACCGGCTACTGTTCAACCAGCCCTCTCCACGGGCTCCTATTCAACCACCGCTCCACGGGCTACTGTTCATCCTGCCCTCCACCGTCTACTGTTCATCCTGCCCTCCACGGGGTTGTCCTATTCATCTAGCCCTCCATGGGGTCCTGTTCATCCAGCCCCAACCGGCTCGTTC
>NC_041380.1:242300932-242517369 GCF_002162155.2 Triticum dicoccoides | reverse complement strand
ATCGAGAGGCAGCATCCATCGGCTTCAGTTAGCAGCAGTAGCGAAGGAATCGCTCGATTGGGTTCAGTTAACAGCCATCGATCAATCGCTCGGGTTCAGTAACGCGTAGCCTGCAGTGCAATCTCTTGGGTTCAGTTAGAGCCCAACGCCTCGCTCGGGTTCAGTTAGAGCCAATGCCTCGCACACATGCGCGTACGTGTACGAGAGAAACGTGCATCGCTCGGCCCTCGGCCTCCCACCGTAACCGGGAACTCCCCGAAATTTTCCTCGCCCTCGCTTGAACCATGGTTTTTTCCGTCATGGACGGCCCAAAGAATGTTATGCCGTTGCGTCTCCGGCCCGCGCAGGACGAAAAGACCATTTTCCGTCATGATTTTTTGTCATAGAAGTAGGAGCCCACCACATCTATGATGATACCGGTTTTTGTCACAATTATCGTCATAGAAGTGTCATATGTATGACAGAAAAAAATTTCGTTCGGCCCAAAATGTCACGGGTGTGTCTTTTTTTGTAGTGTATGCTATCCCTCCCCTTCTTTGTTCGAGGTAAACCTAAAACAAAGTCCAGAGATATATCCTCCCAAGGAACACTAGGTACAAGCAAAGGCATATATAAACCATGAGGATTGAGTCATGACTTAGCTTTTTGACATGTAGTGCAGCGGGCAACAAAACGCTCAACATCCCGTCTCATCTTTGGCCAAAAGAAATGTATAGCAAGTATATCCTCTGTCTTCTTAACGCCAAAGTGTCCCATTAGTCCTCCTCCATGCACCTCCTGCAACAACAAAAGACGAACGGAGCTAGCTGGAATGCATAGCTTGTTAGCACGAAACACAAATCCATCATTAAGAAAGAACTTGTTCCAAGTTCTCCGTTCCTTACAATTCTGCAATACATCTTTAAATTCAGCATCATGCACATATTGATCTTTGATGGTCTCCAAACCAAATATTTTAAAGTCAAGTTGTGAAAGCATATTATAACGACGAGACAATGCATCAGCAATAACATTTTCATTACCCTTCTTGTGTTTAATGACATAAGGGAAAGTCTCAATGAATTCAACCCATTTAGCATGTCTACGATTCAGTTTAGCTTGAATTTTAATTTGTTTCAATGATTCATGATCAGAATGTATAACAAATTCTTTGGGCCATAAATTATGTTGCCATGTTTCTAAAGTCCAAACAAGAGCATATAATTCTTTATCATAAGTAGAATAATTCAAACTAGGCCCACTCAATTTTTTAGAAAAGTATGCAATAGGTTTGCCATCTTGTAATAACACACCTCCTAATCCAATTCCACTAGCATCACATTCAAGCTCAAAAGTCTTATTAAAATCAGGAAGTTGGAGTAAAGGAGCATGTGTCAACTTATCTTTCAATACCATGAAGGTTTCTTCCTGTGCGGTACCCCAAACAAAAGGAACATCCTTATTTGTAAGCTCATTGAGAGGTGCAGCAATGGTGCGAAAATCTCTCACAAAACGCCTATAGAAACCAACGAGGCTAAGGAAACTCCTCACTTGTGTGACCGTTTTGGGCTGCACCAACTCTCAATAGCTTCAATCCTGGATTTATCAACCTCTATTCCCTGTGGAGTAACAACATAGCCAAGAAAATATACTCGGTCGGTGCAAAAGGTGCACTTTCCAAGGTTACCAAACAAACGTGCATCACATAGAGCAATAAAAACAGCACGTAAATGTTCCAAATGTTCCTCCAAAGATCTGCTATAAATCAGTATATCATCAAAATAGACAACCACAAATCATCTAATGAAAGCACGGAAAACTTCATTCATTAGTCTCAAGAAAGTACTAGGCACATTAGTTAACCCAAAAGGCATGACTAACCACTCATATAAACCAAACTCAGTTTTAAATGTTGTTTTCCATTCATCTCCCAATTTCATACGAATTTGATGGTATCTACTATGCAAATCATCTTTGGAGAAAATTGTATAGCCACTCAATTCATCAAGCGTATCATCTAGCCTAGGAATAGGATGACGATAACGAATAGTAATATTATTAATGCCTCTACAATCAACACACATACGCGATGTACCATCCTTTTTAGGCACTAGTATAATAGGAACAACGGAAGGACTAAGAGATTCGCGTATGTAACCTTTATCGAGCAGCTCCCGTACTTGACGCGTAATCTCCTTCGTCTCCTCTGGATTGGTACGGTATGGTGCACGGTTGGGTAGCGATGCACCGAGAATTAATTCAATTTGATGCTCAATCCCTCGAATAGGTGGTAATCCCGGTGGCACATCTTGTGGGAAGACGTCAGCGAACTCCTGCAAAATGTTAGTGACAGTAGGGGGCAAAGAGGAAGGCACGTCCTTGAATGAAAATAATGCCTCTTTGCACACAAAAGCATAGCAAACAGATTTGGTGAAATCTAGCTCATCAATATGAGATTTTGTGGCAAGTAAGCATGCACTTTTCAATTTAATTTCAGAAGCAACACTTGATGGTTGATTATTAGGTTTCATTTGTTGCTCAAATTCTTTTGCCACAATCTAATTTTCACTCGTATTTTTCTCCTCTTTTACTTTATTAGCTTTATAAATATCATCATTCAAAATGGATTCAGAAGTCATAGGAAGCAAAGTAATATGGCTATCCTTATGAACAAGAGTATACTGATTATTTCTATCATGGTGTACATAATTTTTATCAAATTGCCATGGTCTACCAAGTAATAAGGAACAAGCTTGCATGGGTACCACATAACAATCAACATAATCAGCATATGTAGAGATACTAAAATGCACATGAATAGTACGTGTTACCTTAACCTTGCCACTATTTTTGAACCATTGGATGTAGTAAGGATGTGGATGTGGTCTTGTGGTGAGAGATAGCTTCTCCACCATCTCCATGCTAGCCAAGTTGTTGCAGCTCCCTCCATCTATGATAACGCGAATAGAACGTTCCTTCATAACTCCCTTTGTATGCAAAAAATTAAGCCTCTGATTTTGCTCAGCTTGTGTGACCTGCACACTCAAAACACGTTGAGCAACTAAACATTCATACCCGCCAGCATCTTCAGGAGCCATGTATTGTGTCTCATGATCAAAATCATCTCCACCATGTTCTTCACGTGTAATAAGAGCCAAAGTCTCCTCATCATAGTCACTAGCAGACTCATACCCACCATCCTCAGTAGCAATCATCACACGCTGATATTTGCATTCTCTCACAAAATGTCCTCTTCCCTTACAACGACGACAAATATTATCACTTGTGTGCCTTGTTGATGCCATGGAAGAAGAAGAGCTCTGCGCAGGCCCGACAGGTGTGCTCTTGGCAGAAAGTGGTGGGTGTGCCTGCTTTCTTGTATCACGGCTGGAGGTGGCACCTGGTGGAGGTGATGGTGCAATGGAAGTAGAGGATGCACGTGGTGTCCATGATGAAGGTCAACCTGCAGAGAAATTAGTTCGCGCCAACACCTGTCGATCCTGCACGTCGCGTTCAGCTTTACAAGCAAGATGGAATAAACGAGTGATATTAGTATACTCCTTATACTCTAGAATGGTCTGAATCTCTCTATTTAATCCACCCATAAAACATGCAAGCACAGCTTCATTCTCCTCAACAATACCATATCTAATCATGCCGGTTTGTAATTCCTGATAATATTCTTCTACAGAATTTTTTCCTTGTCTTAAACGCTGTAATTTTTGAAGTAATTCACGTTGATAATATGGTGGAACCCAATGAGTACGCATAGCAGTTTCCAAAGCAGCCGAAGTAGCTGGAATAGGATATAATCTACAATGTTCAGACCACCAAACACATGCAAAGCTAGTGAAAGCACAAACAACAGTAGGAACACGTCTCTCCTCAGGATATTGTAAACATGTAAATCATTATTCAGTTTCTATCTCCCATGTAAGATATATATCAGGAACATATCTACCCTCAAATGGTGGAATAATCAATTTTAGTTTAGGGAGATGGTCATGATCTCGTACCTGAGGGGGAGCCCTACCATTTCCATTATTTGCATGTGGACGACCAGGTGGTTGTGGTGCTGGTGGTTGCACGTAGTTCTAATTTTGATCAACCTCATCCTCGTAATCTCCCACATAATCATCCTCCTCCGCATCAGCAGCAGGAGCCACAGAAGAATCAACAGCAGCACCAACAGTTTGGCCAGGCGCAAGAGGGACATGGCTCGCCCGGCGGAGGGCCATTTCATGACATGGAGGTAGTCGTTGTTGTTGTTGTTGTTGTTGTTGTTGTTGTTGTTGTAGAGGTGTGTTAGGTGCAGCCGGTGGTGGTGCTGGAAGACGCGCGAGCAATTCATTAAACTTGTTATCGAGCTTTGTTTCGAACGTCTTCTCCATGCCATCTATCTTCTCCATGGCCTCTTCAAATCTGTTTAGCACATCTTGCACCTATCCACTCATCAATTGCTGAAATTTATCATGCAACTCCTTATTCATCATGTTCTTCCAGTCAGTCTCGTCGGCTTGTGATCCTGCCATGGTTAGCAGCAATAGAAACACACAAGAATATGATCCTACAGACTACTAACAAGAGGTCGTGGTGGGTGTCACAAAACCGTCAAGCAAATCTGAAATTCTTACCCAACAGCAGGCGGTGATCGGCAACCGTCGTAGTCAAAACTCTCAAAGCTTGGATAGAGCGATTACCAGGGAGAGTCAAACGCACGACGTAGATGTATCTGGAGCTGGGAACGCATATAATATGGTAGCAAAAAGGGTTAGCAATAATCAATTCAGAGATGCAAAGTTGAATAAACGCACAACGACGGTACTGTGATGGTCCTAGGCTAGACCCTGCTAGAGACGCGAGCCTAGAACACTAACAAAATCACGGCGCTGCACGTAAACAAGGGAGGAGCACACTCTAAATTTTTTCTTCTTTTTTTCTTTTTTTACTTTTTTGCTCTTTTTTCCTCTTCTTTTTTCCTCCACAACAACTGTTTTTCAAAAAAGTCTACAAATGGTCTAAAAACTGCCTAGCCAGAATTTTCCAGACTTAGTTTTTTTGAGTTTGGATCTATTTTTCTACTGCAGGTAGCACGGAAGTTGGGGAGTCTGACTTTGTCACGACTCGGAGTATGGCGTGATCTGGAAATCCAAAACAAAGTAACAAATACTGGACTCGTACTCGGACTGGTGGCGGAGATGAATCTGGTGGAAACTCGGACTGGTGGCGGATATATGTAGGGCGGTGGAACTCGGACTGATGGCTAATCGGTGATGGAGGTGGACTCGGATTATCGTGATGGCTGTGGATATGTGGTAAAGGCAGCGGTGATGACGATGGTGGTATATGGCAGCGGTGATGACGATGGTGGTATATGACCGCGGTGATGACGATGGTGGTATATGGCAGCGGTGATGACGATGGTGGTATATGGCAGCGGTGATGACGATGGTGGTATATGGTAGCGGTGATGAGAATGGTGCGGCGGCGGCGTGGCAACTTGTGAACATAACTTGAAACTCTAAAGGACTAGACACTAAGACCAGCAACTAGACACAATGATGCAACCGCAAATTCAACAATGCAAAACCCTAAAAAGATTATGCAAAGGCTCAGATTGGTTTGGATATGATGAACTAACCCTAATTTCTTTTTGGCTTTTTCGTGGACTGTAGGTATGAAGAGCAGACTCGATCTAAACTATGAAAAACTATAACATCTCACTGAGCAACCCAGAAATCTGATATCACTTGATAGAGGCGAAGGTGTCCCGATGTTTCGATGAGATAGATATTGTTTTTTGTGGGAGTCTGATGAGGACATCAATACCATGGTTACGCTCACAGCCCCTGCTGCTATACATACTGGACCAATTACTAGAGCTCGCGCACGCCAATTGAATTATCAGGTACTTTTGTTTCTTGGTAACGATTCTAATGTTCATGAGATTATGATGCTGCCTAAATTGGATAAATTTGTTTTGCTTACAAATGAAGGGCCTAGCTTGGACAAGAAAGATGAACCTTGGAGCAAGTTCAAGCATGGAGATGATGGCATGCGCAAGGGGAACAAGAACGGAGTTACAAGTGATGAATTCATGACATTGAAGCCACCATAATGAGTGTATGAAGCCTTGGATGAAATATACAAGATGACACTTCATAAATTTCGTCCAGAGGCTATTCTAGGTGCTGCGTCACCTTGTTTTTGGGCCAGGCCCATGTAATTTCGAAATACCTGATTATAGGCAGTTTTTAGAGTCCGTATATGTGGGGAAACAAGAGTTAGGGCTGGTTTCGGACCCCTCCTCCAAGGGCCACAAAATTCCCCCCTCTCCTCTCCATATATACAGCCCTTAGGCCATCGTTTAGACTTTGGTTTTTGTTTAGATTAAAAGTTCGGCATAGCTGCAACTTCGCGTACTTCGTTTGTGTTCAACGACCAGACCAAGGCGTCACAGAACCCCACCTTGATCAATAAAGCTTTCATCTTATATTCGCAATATCCAGATTGCAATCTCAGTTTCTTGCTTGTTCTTCATTCGCTCGCAGGAAACAGACCCTCGTGGTCAGGTTGATCGTGCTCCAGCGTGGTCAATAACCCGTCAGAAGTTGGTTTAGCGATTTCTAAGGTGCGATGTCTCGCACGTTTGTAGTCGGATCGTCAAGTTCGACTCCCACAGAAAATGATAGCCACCATCTCATCGAAACATCAGGACACCTTCACCTCTATCAAGTGGTATTAGATTTCCAGGTTGCTCGGAGAGATTTTACAGTTTTTCGTAGTTTAGATCGAGTCTGTTCTTCATACCTATAGTCCACAAAAAAGCCAAAAAAGTTAGAGGTTAGTTCATCCTATCTGAACCAATCTGAGCCTTTGCATAATCTTTTCTGTATTTGCTTTGTTGAATTTGTGGTTGCATCGTCGTGTCAAGTTGCTGGTCTTAGTGTTTAGTCCTTTAGAGTTTCGAGTTCTATTCACAGGTTGTCACGTCGCTGCTGCCATATATCACCACCGCATCATCATCCTCGCTGCTGCCATATACCACCACCGCACCAACTTCATCGCTGCTGCCATATACCGCCACCACATATTCACTGCCAATCCGAGTCCATATATGCCACCAAATATCAGTCACCATCACGCCAATCCGAGTCCACCTGCAACATATGTCCGCCACCAGTCTGAGTTCCACCAGATTCATCTCCGCCACCAGTCTGAGATTCCACCAGATTCATCTCGCCACTAGTCCGAGTCCAATAATTATTGCTTTGTTTTCGATTTCCAGATCACGCGATACTCCGAGTCATGACAGTGTAGGACTCCCCAACTTTCGAGCCATCCGCAGAAGAAAAATAGTTCCAAACTCAAAAAATTGAGAGTGTGCTCCTCCCTTGTTTACGTGCAGCGCCGTGATTTTGTTAGTGTTCTAGGCTCGCGTCTCTAGTACGGTCTAGCCTAGGACCAGCACAGTACCGTCGTTGAGCGTTTATTCAACTTTGCATATCTGAATTGATTATTGCTGGCCCCTTTTGCTACCATATTATAAGCCTTCCCAGCTCCACATACATCTACGTCGTGCGTTTGACTCTTCCTGGTAATCGCTCTATCCAAGCTTTGAGAGTTTTGACTACAACGGTTGCTGATCACCACCTGCTGGTTGGTAAGAACTGATAAGAATTGGAGATCCGCTTGACGGATTTGTGACTGTCCACCACACCATCACCACCACTTCCTGGTAGTTTGTAGGATCATATTCTTGTGTGTTTCTATTGCTTCTAACCATGGCAGGATCACAAGCCGACGAGCCTGATTGGGAGAACATGACAAACAAAGAGTTACATGATAAGTTTTAGCAAATGATGAGTGGACAGGTGGAAGATGTGCTAAGTAGATTTGAAGAGGCCATGGAGAAGATAGATGGCATTGAGAAGGCGTTGGAAACAAAGCTCGATAACAAGTTTAATGAATTTCTCGCGTGTCTTCCACCGGCCGCTGCACCTGTCGCACCTCTACAACAACAACCACATCATCTTCCAAATCAAGTGGGATGAGCACAATGCGTTCCCATTGAGCCTGGTCAAACTTCTGGTGCTGCTGTACCAACTGTTGGTGCTTCTGTAACTCTTGCTGCTACTGCAGAGGTGGAGGACCACTATGAGGATGAGGTTGATCAAAATCAGAACTATGTGCAACCACCTACACCACCCCAACAAGGTCGTCCTCATGCATATCATCGCAACGGTAAGGCTGCACCACCACCTGAGGTACGAGATCATGACCATCTTCCTAAACTGAAATTGAATATTCCACCATTTGAGGGTAGATATGTTCCTGATATATATCTTACTTGGGAGTTAGAAACTGAACAACGTTTTACATGTTTACAATATCCAGAGGAGAGACGTGTTCCTGCTGCTGTTTGTGCTTTCAGTAGTTTTGCATGTGTTTGGTGGTCTGAACATTGTAGATTATATCCCATTCCAGCTACTTGGGCTGCTTTGAAAGCTGCTATGCGTACTCGTTGGGTTCCACCTTATTATCAACATGAATTACTTCAAAAATTGCACCGCTTAAGACAAGGACAAAAGTATGTAGAAGAATATTATCAGGAATTACAAACTGGCATGATTAGATGTGGTATTTTTGAGGAGAATGAAGCTATGCTTGCACGTTTTATGGGTGGATTAAATAGAAAGATTCAGACCATTCTAGAGTATAAGGAGTATACTAATATCACTTGTTTATTCCATCTTGCTTGTAAAGCTGAACGTGAAGTGCAGGATCGACATGCATTGGCGCGAACTAACTTTTATGCAGGTCGATCTTCATCATGGACACCACGTGCATCCTCTACTTCCACTGCACCAGCACCTCCATCAGGTGCCACCTCAAGCCGTGATACAAGAAAGCAGGCACAACCACCACTATCTGCCAAGAGCACACCTGCCGGGCCTGCGCAGAGCTCTTCGTCCATGGCATCAACAGGGCACACAAGTGACATTATTTGTCGTCGTTGTAAGGGAAGAGGACATTTTGTGAGAGAATACAACTCTCAGTGTGTGATGATTGCTACTGAGGATGGTGGGTATGAGTCCGCTAGTGACTATGATGAGGAGACTTTGGCTCTTATTACACATGAAGAACACGGTGGAGAAGATTCTGATCAGGAGACACAATACATGGCTCCTGAAGATGCTGATAGGTATGAATGTTTAGTTGATCAACATGTTTTGAGTGTGCAGGTCACAGAAGCTGAACAAAATCAGAGGCATAATTTGTTCCATACAAAGGGAGTTGTGAAGGAATGTTCTGTTCGCGTCATCATAGATGGAGGGAGCTGCAACAACTTGGCTAGCATGGAGATGGTGGAGAAGCTATCTCTGACCACAAGACCACATCCACATCCAATGGTTCAACAACAGTGGCAAGGTTAAGGTAACACGTACTGTTTGTGTGCATTTTAGTATGTCTACATATGCTGATTATGTTGATTGTGATGTGGTACCTATGCAAGCATGTTCCTTATTACTTGGTAGACAAATGGCAATTTGATAAAAATTATGTACACCATGGTAGAAACAATCAGTATACTCTTGTTCATAAGGATAAAAATATTAATTTGCTTCCTATGACTCCTGATTCCATTTTGAAAGATGATATTAATAGAGCTCATAAAGCAAAACGGGAGAAAAATAAGAGTGAAAATCAGATTGTGGCAAAAGAATTTGAGCAACAAATGAAGCCTAATAATAAACCATCTAGTGTTGCTTTTGAAATTAAATTGAAAAGTGCATGTTTAATTGCCACCAAATCTAATGTAGATGATCTAGATTTTAGCAAATATGTTTGCTATGCTTTTGTGTGCAAAGAGGCATTATTTTCATTCGAGGACGTGCCTTCCTCTTTGCCTCCTGCTGTCACTAACATTTTGCAGGAGGTCGCTGACATCTTTCCACAAGACGTGCCATCGGGATTACCACCTATTCGAGGGATTGAGCATCAAATTGACATAATTCTCGGTGCATCATTACCCAACCGTGCACCATAATGTACCAATCCAGAGGAGACGAAGGAGATTATGCGTCAAGTACAAGAACTGCTAGACAAAGGTTACATATGCGAATCTCTTAGTCCTTGTGATGTTCCTATTATACTAGTGCCGAAAAAGGATGGTACGTAGCGTATGTGCGTTGATTGTAGAGGCATTAATAATATTACTATTCTTTATCATCATCCTATTCCTAGGCTAGATGGTATGCTTGATGAATTGAGTGGCTCTACAATATTCTCCAAAGTTGATTTGCGTAGTGCATACCATCAAATTCATACGAAATTGGGAGATGAACGGAAAACAACATTTAAAACAAAGTTTGGATTATATGATTGGTTAGTCATGCCTTTTGGGTTAACTAATGCACCTAGTACTTTAATGAGATTAATGAACGAAGTTTTATGTGCTTTCATTGGACGATTTGTGGTAGTTTACTTTGATGACATATTGATTTATAGCAAATCTTTGGAGGAACATTTGGAACATTTACATGCTGTTTTTATTGCTCTACGTGATGCACGTTTGTTTGGTAACCTTAGGAAGTGCACCTTTTGCACCGACCAAGTATCTTTTCTTGGCTATGTTGTTATTCCATAGGGAATTGAAGTTGATAAAGCCAAGATTGAAGCTATTGAGAGTTGGCCGCAGCCCAAAACGGTCACGCAAGTGAGGAGTTTCCTTGGCCTTGCTGGTTTCTATAGGCGTTTTGTGAGAGATTTCAGCACCATTGCTGCACCTCTCGACGAGCTTACAAAGAAGGATGGGCCTTTTGTTTGGGGTATCGCACAGGAAGAAGCCTTCACGGTATTGAAAGATAAGATGACACATGCTCCTTTACTCCAACTTCCTGATTTTAATAAGACTTTTGAGCTTGAATGTTTTGCTAGTGGAATTGGCTTAGGAGGTGTGCTATTACAAGATGGCAAACCTATTGCATACTTTTATGAAAAATTGAGTGGTCCTAGTCTGAACCATTCTACTTATGATAAATAATTATATGCTCTTGTTCGGACCTTAGAAACATGGCAACATTATTTATGGCCCAAGGAATTTGTTATACATTCTGATCATGAATCTTTGAAACACATTAGAAGTCAAGCAAAACTGAACCGTAGACATGCTAAATGGGTTGAATTCATTGAGACTTTCCCTTATGTCATTAAACACAAGAAGGGTAAAGAAAATGTTATTGCTGATGCATTGTCTCGTCATTATACTATGCTTTCACAACTTGACTTTAAAATATTTGGTTTGGAGACCATCAAAGATCAATATGTGCACGATGCTGAATTTAAAGATGTATTGCAAAATTGTAAGGAAGGGAGAACTTGGAACAAGTTCGTTCTTAACGATGGATTTGTGTTTCGTGCTAACAAGCTCTTCATTCCAGCTAGCTCCGTTCATATTTTGTTGTTGCAGGAGGCGCATGGAGGAGGATTAATGGGACACTTTGGCATCAATAAGATGGAGGATATACTTGCTACACATTTCTTTTGGCCAAAGATGAGACGGGATGTTGAACGTTTTTTTGCTCGATGCACTACATGTCAAAAAGCTAAGTCTTGACTCAATCCTCATGGTTTATATATGCCTTTGCCTGTACCTAGTGTTCCTTGGGAGGATATATCTATGGACTTTCTTTTAGGTTTACCTCAAACAAAGAAAGGGAGGGATAGCATATTAGTGTCGTGGATAGGTTCTTGAAAATGGCACACTTTATACCATGTCATAAAAGCGATGATGCCGTTAATGTTGCTGATTTGTTCTTTCATGAAATTATTCGCTTGCATGGTGTGCCAAATACTATTGCTTCATATCGTGATACTAAATTTCTTAGCCACTTTTGGAGATGTTTATGGGCTAAGTTGGGGACTAAACTACTTTTTAGTACTACTTGTCACCCCCAAACTGATGGACAAACTGAAGTAGTCAATAGAACATTGTCTACTATGCTTAGGGCTGTTTCGAAGAATAATAAGAAAATGTGGGAAGAATTCTTACCTCATATTGAATTTTCTTATAACAGTTCATTGCATTCTACTACTAAGATGTGCCCTTTAGAAATTGTGTATGGTTTCCTACCTCGTGCACCTATTGATTTGTTGCCTCTTCCATCTTCGGAGAAGGTTAATTTTGATGCTAAAGAACGTGCTGAATTGATTTTAAAAATGCATGAGTTAACTAAGGAAAACATTGAGCGTATGAATGCTAAATATAAACTTGTTTGAGATAAGGGTAGAAAACATGTTGTGTTTGCACCTGGAGATCTTGTTTGGTTACATTTGCGTAAGGATAGATTTCCTAATTTGCGCAAATCAAAGCTAATGCCACGTGTTGATGGTCCTTTTAAGGTGTTAGAGAAAATAAATGATAATGCATATAAACTTGAGCTGCCTGCAGATTTTGGGGTTAGTTCCACTTTTAACATTGCAGATTTGAAGCCTTATTTGGGTGAGGAAGTTGAGCTTTCGTCGAGGACGACTTCATTTCAAGAAGGGGAGGATGATGAGGGCATCAATACCATGGTTACACCCACACCCCTACTGCTATACATATTGGACCAATTACTAGAGCTCGCGCACGCCAATTGAATTATCAGGTACTTCCGTTTCTTGGTAACGATTCTAATGTTCATGAGAATATGATGCTGCCTAAATGGGATACATTTGTTTTGCTTACAAATGAAGGGCCTAGCTTGGACAAGAAAGATGAACCTTGGAGCAAGTTCAAGCATGGAGATGATGGCATGCACAAGGGAAACAAGAACGGAGTTACAAGTGATGATTCCATGACTTTGAAGGCACCACAATGAGTGCATGAAGCCTAGAACGAATTATACAAGATGCCACTTCATAAATTTCGTCCAGAGGCTATTCCAGGTGTTGCGTCACCTTATTTTCGGGCCAGGCCCATGTAATTTCGAAATACTTGATTATAGGCAGTTTTTAGAGTCCGTATGTGTGGGGAAACAAGAGTTAGGGCTGGTTCCAGACCCCTCCTCCGAGGGCCACGAAATTCCCCCCTCTCTTCTCCATATATAAAACCCTTAGGGCATCGTTTAGACTTTGGGTTCTTTTTAGATTAAAAGTTCGGCATAGCTGCAAGTTCGCGTACTTCGTTTGTGTTCAACGACCAGACCAAGGTGTCACAGAACCCCACCTTGATCAATAAAGCTTTCATCTTATATTCGCAATATCCAGATTGCAATCTCAGTTTCTTGCTTGTTCTTCATTTGCTCGCAGGAAACAGATCCTCGTGGTCAGGTTGATCGTTCTCCGGCGTGGTCAATAACCCCTCGGAAGTTGGTTTAGTGATTGCTAAGGCACGACGTCTCGCACATTCGTAGTCTGATCGTCAAGGTCGACTCCCACAGAAAACAATAGCCACTGTCTCATCGAAACACCGGGACACCTTATTCTCTATCAGAGTCGACTTTGACGATCCGACTACGAATGTGCGAAGGTGTTGCGCCTTAGCCATCGCTAAACCAATTTCCGAGGGTTATTGAGCACGTCGGAGCATGATCAACCTGACCACGAGGGTCTATTTCCTGCGAGCAAATGAAGAACAAGCAAGAAACTGAGATTGCAATCTAGATATTATGAATAAAAGAGGAAAGCTTTATTTGAAGGTGGGGTTCTGTGACGTCTTGGTCTAGTCGTTGGATAGAAACGAAGTACGTGAAGATGCACCTATGGCGAACTTTTAATCTAAACAAAACCCAAAGTCTAAACGACGCCCTAAGGGTTGTATATATGGAGGAAGAGGGAGGAATTTCGTGGCCCTTGGAGGAGGGGTCCGAAACCAACCCTAACTCTTGTTTCCCCACACATACGGACTCTAAAAACAGCCTATACTTAAGTATTTCGAAAATACATGGGCCTGGCCCAATAATAAGGTGACGCAGCACCTACAATAGCCTCTGGATGAAATTTATGAAGTGGCATCTTGTATAATTCGTCCAAGGCTTCATGCACTCATTGTGGTGCCTTCAAAGTCATGGAATCATCACTTGTAACTCTGTTCTTATTCCCCTTGTGCATGCCATCATCTCCATGCTTGAACTTGCTCCAAGGTTCATCTTTCTTGTCCAAGATAGGCCCTTCATTTGTAAGCAAAACAAATGTATCCAATTTAGGCAGGATCATATTCTCATCAACATTAGAATCGTTAGCAAGAAATGAAAGTACTTGATAATTCAATTGGCGTGCACAAGCTCTAGTAATTGGTCCAGTATGTATAACAGCAGGGGTTGTGGGTGTAACAATGGTACTAATGTCCTCACACGCCAATTAAATTATCAGGTACTTTTGTTTCTTGGTAATGATTCTAATGTTCATGAGAATATGATGCTGCCTAAATTGGATACATTTGTTTTGCTTGCAAATGAAGGGCCTGACATGGATAAGAGGGATGAACACTGGAGCAAGACCAAGCGTGGACATGATGGCATGCGCAAGGGGATCAAGAACGGAGTTACAAGTGATGATTTCAGGACTTTGAAGCCACCATAAGGGGTGCATGAAGCCTTGGACGAAATATACAAGATGCCACTTCATAAATTTTGTCCAGAGGATATTCTAGGTGCTGCGTCACCTTATTTTTGGTCCAGGCCCATGTATTTTCGAAATACTTAGGTATAGGCTGTTTTTAGAGTCTGTCTGTGTGGGGAAACAAGAGATAGGGTTGGTTTCGGACCCCTCCTCCAAGGGCCACTAAATTCCCCCCTCTTCCTCCATATATAGAGACCTTATGTCATCATTTAGACTTTGGGTTTTGTTTAGATTAAAAGTTAGCCATAGCTGCAACTTCGCGTACTTCGTTTGTGTTCAACAACTAGACCAAGACGTGTTAGAACCCCACCTTGATCAATAAAGCTTTCATCTTATATTCGCAATATCCATATTGCAATCTCAGTTTCTTGCTTGTTCTTCGTTTGCTCGCAGGAAATAGACCCTCGTGGTCAGGTTGATCGTGCTCTGGCTTGGTCAATAACCCTCAGAAGTTGGTTTAGTGATTGCTAAGGCGCGACGTCTTCGCACATTCGTAGTCGGATCGTCAAAGTCGACTCCCACAAAAATACAATATCTATCTCTTCGAAACATCAGGACAACTTCGCCTCTATCTAGTGATCAGATCTCTAGGTTGCTCGGTGAGATTTTACAGTTTTTCGTAGTTTAGATCGAGTCTGTTCTTCATACCTACAGTCCACGAAAAAAGCCAAAAAAATAGGGTTAGTTCATCATATCTGAACCAATCTGAGCCTTGGCATAGTCTTTTTAGAGTTTTGCTTTGTTGAATTTGCGGTTGCATTGTCATGTCAAGTTGCTGGTCTTAGCGTCTAGTCCCTTAGAGCTTCGAGTTCTGTTCAGAGGTTGTCACGCCGCCGCCGCACCATCGTCATCATCATTGCCATATACCACCACCCCACCATATACATCGCCGCTGCCATGTACAACCACCAATCTGAGTCCACATATACCATCGCCATATACCACCACCAATCCGATTCCAGATATACCATCGCCATATACAATCACCAGTCCGAGTTCCACCAGATTCATCGCCGCCACCAATCCGAGTTCCACCAGATTCATCTCTGCTACTAGTGCTAATCTGAGTCTAGTATTTGTTGCTTTGTTTTCGAGTTCTAGATCACGTGATACTTCGAGTCGTGACAGAGTAGGACTCCCAAAATTCCGTGCTACCCGCAGTAGAAAAATAGTTCCAAACTCAAAAAAAACTAAGTCTGGAAAATTCTGGCTAGGCAGTTTTTAGACCATTTGTAGACTTTTTTGGAAAAAATTTGTTGCGGAGCAAAAAAAAGAGGAAAAAAAGTGAAAAAAAAATTCAGAGAGTGCTCCTCCCTTGTTTACGTGTCGCGCCGCGATTTTGTTCGTGTTCTACGCTCGCGTCTCTAGTACGGTCTAGCCTAGGACCAGCACAGTACCATCATTGAGCGTTTATTCAACTTTGCATCTCTTAATTGATTATTGCTGACCCTTTTTGCTACCATATTATAAGCCTTCCAAGATCCACATACATCTACAATCGTGTGTTTGACTCTCCCTTGATGTGGAGCATCCTATGGACATCACCATGTCAAGAGTCCGTTTGGCAAGTGACACTTTGTAACACCCACGATGCGGCTATATCTCCCACGTGTCGGAGCACGACTTAGAGGCATAATCGCATAGTAGGCATGTCGCAAGAGGGGTAATCTTTACACATCCCATGTACTGAATAAGAAAGGGATAAAGAGTAGGCTTACAATTGCCACTTCACACAAATACAATTTAAACATACATCATCCAGAATACAATCAAGGTCCGACTACGGAACCAAAATAAAAAAAAGACAACCCCAAATGTTAGATCCCCGATCGTCCCGACTAGGCTCCACTACTGATCAACTGGAAACGAAACAACACAACGAACACGATCTTCATCAAGCTCCCACTTGAGCTCAGTTGCGTCACCTGCACTGGTATCATCGGCACCTGCAACTGTTTGGAAGTATCTGTGAGCCACGAGGACTCAGCAATCTCACCCCGCGAGATTAAGACTATTTAAGCTTATGGGTAGGAAAGGGTAGTGAGGTGGAGCTACAACAAGCACTAAGCATATATGGTGGCTAACTTACGCAAATGAGAGCGAGAAGAGAAGCAAAGAACGGTCGATAAGCTATCATGATCAAGAAGTGATCCTGAAACTACTTACGTTCAAGCATAACACGAGACCATGTTCCCTTCCCGGACTCCACCGAAAAGAGACCATCATGGTTACACAAGCGGTTGATTCATTTTAATTAAGTTAAGTGTCAAGTTTTCTACAACCGGACATTAACAAATTCCCATATGCCCATAACAGCGGGCAAGGCTTTTGAAAGTTGAAAACCCTGCAGGGGTGTCCCAACTTAGCCCATCACAAGCTCTCACGGTCAACGAAGGATATTCCTTCTCCCTGGAAGACCCGATGAGACTCGGAATCCCGGTTACAAGACATTTCGACAATGGTAAAACAAGACCAGCAAAGCCGCCCGAATGTGCTGACAAATCCCGATAGGAGCTGCACATATCTTGTTCTCAGGGCACACCGGATTGTCCAAACTTCCGGTAGGCCAACCCAAAGTTGCCCCTGGTGGTCACCGGCGGCTGACAGGTTGGACCAACACTGAGAGGAGCACTGGCCGGGGGTTTAAAATAAAGATGACCCTTGAGTCTGCAGAACTCAAGGGAAAAAGGCTTAGGTTGCAAATGGTAAAACCAAGGTTGGGCCTTGCTGGAGGAGTTTTATTCAAGGCGAACTGTCAAGGGGTTCCCATTATAACCCAACCGTGTAAGGAATGCAAAATCAAGGAACATAACACCGATCAGATGAAAACTAGGGCGGCAAGAGTGGAACAAAACACCAAGCATAAGGCCGAGCCTTCCACCCTTTACCAAGTATATAGATGCATTAATTAAATAAGAGAGATATTGTGATATCCCAATATATCCATGTTCCAACTAGGAACAAACTTCAATCTTCACCTACAACTAGCAACGCTATAAGAGGGGCTGAGCAAAGCGGTAACATAGCCAAACAACGGTTTGCTAGGAAAGGTGGGTTAGAGGCTTGACATGGCAATATGGGAGGCATGATATGGCAAGCGGTAGGTATCACAGCATAGCAATAGAGCGAGCAACTAGCAAGCAAAGATAGAAGTGATTTCGAGGGTATGGTCATCTTGCGTGAGATCCCGCAAGGAAGAAGAACGAGTCCATGAAGAAGACAAACGGACGAAGTCGAACGGATCCTCACAACTCTGGAACGGAACCAAAACTAACGAGAGAAGCAACCCGAAAAGAAGCAAGCAACATAGTAAACAACCATCACATAAACATGGCATGATGCACAGCCAAGTATGATGCATGTCCGTTTAAATATGCATGACATGGCAAAGTGCAACAACCAAAAATACAAATTAAGTGGAGCTTGATATGCAACGGGTTGCATATTGATGAAACACCACATGACTTATTTAGTTCACTCCCGGTTAGGTACTCAACAATGTTAAATGTTGGTTAACATGGCAAGAGGTGAAGCATGAGTAAAATAAACAGTTAGGCATTTTAAATGAGGTCGGAAACATCAAACAACAATTCCGGTAAATCCCCACATGCATTTAGCAATTTAAAGAAAACAACAATTTTGAACATCTTAATGTTGTTAACATGATGCGGATGACATGTTCAAGTTTTATGCAAGTTTTATTAAAAGTTGACATGAACATGATATGAAGTGTTTGCCATCGTGGCAAAAACGAATGGGGTGCCACGGCAACGACAACGGAAATGGTACCACGACAACATTCCGGTTCCCACAACTCATTGAGACGTCGGTGCAACAGAAAGTGTGGCAGGAGCATGCAAAAGATGGTGGGGTGATACTGGTTACCGGGTTCCCACGGGTCGATAACGGTGACAAGGCAAAAGAGGGGCAACATGCACCGACAATTCAAGCATGGATCAAGCATGAGCATCTCATACATCACACATGCATTCGTTCACGGGCGGTCGTCTCGATGTTATACCTTTGAAGCGTGCATTCTCGGAGCGGTTTGGTTCGTAGTGGGAGAAGTCGTACACTGGCGCAGTGGGAAGTAGTGGTACTATTGATCATCGGCGACGAAAGTGGAAGTAGTGGTTCCCGGTTCGGAGGGGAACTTGAGGAATCTGAGTCCTTCGGGGTCGACGGTAGTGGTACTCGTGATGGTAGTAGTACAAGGTCGCCGTGGAACTTGGGTTTCGGTCAGTAGTCGTTCGAGCGTCCGTGGTCTTGCCGACGGGGTACTTGGCGCTTGCGGTCCAACTCCGAGATCATAACCGTGTAGTCGAACTTGATGAAAATGAGTCTCGCTAGGGACTTGGCGCATCCATTGGGAACTTGGTGGTACTTGGCGTTCGTGGTAGTTGGTGATTCATTCAGTACTTATTCGAGCATCCGTCTGGTCTTTTCAGTGGTGTACTTGTGATATCCAAGGCGGCCTTGGCGCATCCGTGCGTAGAGGTACTTGGCGGTTTCATGTAGTGGGTCTTGCCGGTCTCGGTAACGTAGTTGTACAAGAGCGTCGTCGAACTTGTCGAATCCAAACTCTTGGAGGGCCACCGTGGTACTTGTGGTCTTGGTCGGGGCAGCACACCGTAGTAGCTTGAGGTGGTCTTGGCGTGATCCAAGACAGAACATCGCCAAACACTTCGGTTGACAGTGTTCAAAAGGGACAGAACGAACTGGTCACACGCAACGGCAGCAGGGTTTGCGGACATGGTGCCCGAAGTAGCAGTGGGGGTTCAGGGCCATGGGAAGGCAGGACCAACAGGAGCAAGGTTCGACTGGAACTTCTGCTCAAGGGATGGAGCTCGGGGCATGGCAACAGGAGGGACAAGGCGAGCAGGAGGCATGTAGGCGTGCCGGTGGATGTAGAGGGTCGCCGGGTGGCGGAGATACAGCGGCGCGCGGGTAGCAGGAGGTGAAGGCGAAGTGGTGTTCCACTCCTTCTGCTGCTCCTTCGACAAGAAGAGTTGGCGGCGGGGACGAGGTGGCGGCGAGGGAGGTCCTGGACCGGTTGCAGGAGGCGAGGCGCTTGAGGGCGTGGCGAGGCTGTCGTGGGAGACCGGTGTAGAGGCGGAGGAAGGGATCCGGCGAGGGGACGTCGAGGGCGAGCCGGGTCGAGGGCGGTGATGCCATGGCCGTGCGGGCAGGCGAGCTCACAGGACCGCGGGGTGGTAGGCTTGAGGGGTCTCACTCCTCTCCTTTCCTGCAGGTGGCTACACGAGCGATGGAGAGGGACAGATCAAGAGGAGGGAGTGGCGGCGCAAGGGGATCGCGAGGGACAGGACGAGGGGATCGTGGGATGAGGGGGTGGATCGGGCAAGGGAGCGACTAGGGTTAGGAGGGGTGCGGGCCTCTGAGGGGCATATGGGCCTGGGAGGCCGGTCGGCCTGGCTGGGCTACCGACCACGGTTGGGCCTGGTGTTCCTCTCTCTCTCTCTCTCTCTTACACTCCTTAGAAGAAAGAAGGAGACAAGAAAGAAAGAAAACAGAGAGAAGAAAAAGAAGAAGAGGGATTAGTGGAAGAATTTGAGCAAGTGGTTAAATTTCTTGTACTCACGCAAAAAAATGTGTTGATCCAAGAAATTAGGAATGGCCATGCTGGAAAGATTAAATTCAAATTCCTTTGAATTTAATTCAAAAGGTTTGAACTCGGAAAGGTTTTCCGATGTGCCCAAAAAATGTTGAGAATTTAGGTGGAGCTCCGGAAAATGAAGAAAGGATATATGGCAAAGTTAGAGGACAAGAGTTGTGATAACAAAGGCATTGGGATTTCATTTTTCAAGTGTGTTTATGGGTGATTCCGAAAAAATGAAATATTTAAAATAGCTCCCTAATATCGGGAGGATATGTTATAAAGAGAATCACCATGTGAATTCCCTCGGTTTAAATGGATCAAAGATCCATGCCATTTATTTAGTTGAGTTTTAAAATGGGTTGCATCATGACACGATGCAATGCACATGATGCAATGATGAATGCAAGAAGCAAAAACACAAATCACACAACGAATCTCAGAAACCTTGGAAGGCATCTGAAGCTCGGGTCATGGGAAGTTACACACGTGTGACATCTACTTCACATACATAAAGGTGAATCATCTCCTTTACACGTGCTCACTTGACCCCTTCGAGGATGATATACTACTTGACACTTCTCCCGTGTGCATGCATAGGTATTGTCGGAGCTTCACGGATGTTGAGGAGGAGTGCAAGCGCCAAGGAACAACTACACCATCCGCGAGGGAAGCCTGGAAGCGACGACGGAAGAAGACGAAGCTGCTGAAGCTACAGCGGCTGGACATCCGGGCCAGAGGCCAGACATCCAGCGCCTGTGCAGCCTCCAAGGAGCTGCACCAACAGACGGCCGAAGCATCAGCGGCCGGACATCCGGCCCATGTGCCCGGACATCCGGCGCCTCAGCAACGCCCGGACATCCGGCATCCCTCCTGGAAATCTGGCATCCCCTATCCAGAGAAGGACTCGAACTGCCACTTCAGCCCAGACATCCGGCCTCCTGCGAACGGCCGCACATCCGGCGCCTACCTGCGCGCAGAGTCGGGGCAGAGGCCCATGTATCCCTTTCCCACTTACCCCTTCATTGCTTAGACTATATATACTCCTTCTGATGTGGAGCATCCCACGGTTATCTCCATGTACACCATCATAGCAGCTCCAGTTCCAAGCAGACCTACCGGAATTGAGGTCAACCCGTTCTTCTTCAGGAATATCATGAATATCCATTGGACTTGTGTGATGCCCCGACACCGTTGCGCCAGGTGTCTTCCAGTTATTCGCTGTCTTTGCCATGTCATTCGCTTGCGTGTTCCATCTTGTCATGTCATCATGTGCATTGCATCATCATGTTTTCAAAACTTGCATCCGTCCCGGCTCGTCGTCCTCTCCGTTGTCCGTTCTGAGCCCAACCACACTTGCACGCGCCCGCGGCATGTCCGAAATAGTGTTTTATAAGTGGCCGGAAAAATGTTCTCGGAATGGGATGAGAGTTCGCGTTCCATCTTGTTATAGTGTAGGTAGACTGCCTGCCAAGTTTCATCGCATTCGGAGTCCGTTTCACACCCCAACGGATAACTATAGCGGCAGTATAGCCGGTCTAACGTCGGACATTTTAGTTCTCCGAAAACTGTTGCCGGGCCGCTTTCTATTCTCTCCTCTCAGTCCACTGCCAACCGCCAGGCCATCCTACCCCTCTTTGCACAGTGCATCGACCCCTCGCGCGTGTCCGAAACTTACCCGAACCCGACCCGGACAGTCGTCACTGTTGGATCCGGATCATCCCCAAACGTCTACAGAACATCTCCGTTTTGTTATTTGGGCTCCCTAACCTATTTATCCGAGACCATCCGATTTCGATCGGATGATCCAAACTCCCTCCTTTCCTTATATATGAAGCTTCCCCTAACATGTTTTATCCTAAACCCGAGTCCTAGCCTGTCCCATCCTTCCTTCCCTCGCTCCGCCGCCACTTTGTTTTCCTCGGGATCCCTCCCGATTCAGCCGAACCGACCATCTCCCTCGTTTTCAGCAAGGGACAACCATCTCCTCCCCTCGATCCACCAATCCAGCCACCTCCCGACCCACCAACCCATCGCCACCCTCAGCCGCCTCCCGATCGAGAGCAAGAGCTCTTCCCGAGCGAGAGTGCTCGCTCCAGCCGGCGACCATGAGCCGCAGCTCGCCGGAGCAGCACTAGGCAGGAACCCTCTCCTTCCTCCCATGCTTCTTCTTCCTTCCCAGTATTTCTCCCCCTCCTCTCAACATCTCGGTCTTGCCTTTCATAGGAGCTTCCGTCGCCGCACCATGGATGGCCATGGTGCTCCACGCTGCGCCCAATCTCCTCCGCGAGCCTCGCCGTCAACCACCTCGAGCCACCGTAGCTCACCGGAGCACAATCCCTGTGCATCAGTCTCCTCAGTTTCGAACACACATGCGCCTGCCTCGCGAACTGCCGCTCCACCAAGTTCCTCGTCTGCGTCCTCCGTCGAGCGCCGGGATGAACGGCAACAGCTCCACTCTCGCCTCGGCCCTCCTCGACCTCCTGCACACCGGATCCGCCCCCCTTGTCCTTCCACTCGTCGGCGGGAGACGCCAACGCCAGGTCCATCGCTGCCTGCGTCCTCTACTTCCAGGACGAGGTGCCCGCTCGACGGCATCTTGCGTTGACCGCACTGGCCAGCTGTGTGGGCCGGCCTCCTCTCCCGCCACGGCCCAGCACCGCTTCTAGCAAGGCCCAGCTCCCTGAAGCCCAATGTGAGGAAGGCCACCTCATGTTTGCTCCTGTGCAGCCCAGTTCGGGCCAGTTTCGGCCCGACTCATGTTTTTTTCCCGAGGAGTGATTTATCTATTTATCCAGTTAAAAACAGAATTGCAGAAAAGCCCTCAAACTTCATGCATTTTATTACTCACAAATGGTGCATCATATTAAAACAAACTAAATACGAAAAATGCTTAGATTTTCATCTAGTTTCATAATATGCTATTTTCATCCATGTTAAAAATGTTTAAAATGATGTTTGCTTATATTTTTTCCTATTGCCATGCTAAAATGATTTAATTCATAACTTATTAACCGTAGCTCGGGTTTAAATAAACTTTATATGTAAATGGGGTAGAAAAAATGCCTAGTTTAACATGGTGGCTTTACTTTGCATGTTTAACAACTATAAAATATGGTTTAGGGCAGAACAGTACCAAATCCATCATTATGCTTATGAGGATTTTCCGGACTTGTTGCTTGTTGTTCCGGCCTCATTTAAACTTGCCTAGATAGGTAGTTTTACTTTGCTTCACCCCTTGCCATGCTTAACAACATTTAATATTGTTGAGTACATAATCGAGAGAGAACTAAATAAGTCACATGGTGTTTCGTCAATATGCAACTCATTGCATATTGAGCTCCACTTAATTTGTAGGATTGCTTGTGCATTTTGCCATGCCATGCCTCATTAAACCGGACATGCATCATACTTGTTGTGCATCATGCCATGATTATGTAGTGGTTGTTTACTATGTTGTGTGCTTCTTTTCGGTGTTGCTTCCTCGGGTTGGTTCCGATAACGTCGCATTTGTGAGGATCCATTCGACTACGTCCGTTTGTCTTCTTCATGGACTCGTTCTTCTTCCTTGCGGGATCTCAGGCAAGATGACCATACCCTCGAAATCACTTCTATCTTTTCTTGCTAGTTGCTCGCTCTATTGCTATGCCTATGCTGCGATACCTACCACTTGCTATATCATGCCTCCCATGTTGCCATGTCAAGCCTCTAACCCACCTTGTCCTAGCAAACCGTTGTTTGGCTATGTTACTGCTTTGCTCAGCCCCTCTTATAGCATTGTTAGTTGCAGGTGAAGATGGAGTTTGTTCCTTGTTGGAGCATGATTATTGTTGGGATATCACAATATCTCTAATTTACTTTAATGCATCTATATACTTGGTATAGGGTGGAAGGCTCAGCCTTATGCCTGGTGTTTGGTTCTACTCTTGCCGCCCTAGTTTCTGTCATACTGGTGTTATGTTCATTGATTTTGTGTTCCATAAACGGTTGGGTTATAATGGGAACCCCTTGACAGTTCGCCTTGAATAAAACTCCTCCAGCAAGGCCCAACCTTGGTTTTACCATTTGCCACCTAGCCTTTTTCCCTTGGGTTTTGCAGACTCAAGGGTCATCTTTATTTTAAAACCCCGGGCCAGTGCTCCTCTGAGTGTTGGTCCAAACTAGAGCACTGTGTAGGGCCATCCCTTGGCAACTTGGGTTATGTCGGCTCCTGTACGCTTAGCTTATCCGGTGTGCCCTGAGAACGAGATATGTGCAGCTCCTATCGGGATTTGTCGGCACAGCGGGTGGTCCTGCTGGTCTTGTTTTCCCATTGTCGAAATGTCTTGTAACCGGGATTCCGTGTCTGATCGGGTTGTCCTGGGAGAAGGAATATCCTTCGTTGACCGTGAGAGCTTGTGATGGGCTAAGTTGGGACACCCCTGCTGGGTTTTGAACTTTTGAAAGCCGTGCCCGTGGTTATGGGCAGATGGCAATTTGTTAATGTCCGGTTGTAGAGAACTTGACACTTTACTTAATTAAAATGCATCAACCACATGTGTAGCCATGATGGTCTCTTCTCGGCGGGGTCCGGTAAGTGAACACGGTGTTGGAGTTATGCTTGAACGTAAGTATTTCTAGGATCACTTATTGATCATAGATTCTCGAACGTGCTTTGCCTTCTCTTCTCGCTCTCATTTGCGTATGTTAGCCACCATATATGCTAGTGCTTGCTGCAGCTCCACCTCATACCTTTTCCCTACCCATAAGCTTAAATAGTCTTGATCGCGAGTGTGTGAGATTGCCGAGTCCCCGTGACTCACATATTTACTTCCAAAACCAGTTTGCAGGTGCCGATGATACCGTGCAGGTGACGCAACCGAGCTCAAGGAGGAGCTCGATGAAGATCGTGTTTGTTGTGTTGTTTCGTTTCCAGTTGATTAGTAGTGGAGCCCAGTCGGGGCGATCGGGGATCTTTTGCATTAGGGGTAGTCTTCTTTTATTTTGGTTCTATAGTCAGACCTTGATTGTATCTGAATGATGTAATGTTTTATTCATGTATTCTGTGAAGTGGCGATTGTAAGCCAACTCTGTACCTCTTTCTTATTCAGTACATGGGATGTGTAAAGATTACCCCTCTTGCGACATGCCTACAATGCGGTTATGCCTCTAAGTCGTGCTCCGACACGTGGGAGATATAGCCGCATCGTGGGTGTTACAAGTTGGTAATCAGAGCCTTCCCCGACTTAGGAGCCCCTTGCTTGATCGAATCGTTGGCGTTGTTGTGTCTAGAAAAAAGTTTTGAGTATTTTAGGATTATATATATCGGAGAGTAGGATTCTTTTTACTCCTCAGTCCCTTCGTCGCTTTGGTGATGCTTCCTGACGTAGAGTTTTGACTCTTCTCTTCTCAAAATTCATGAAGTTATTTTAGGATCACGCATGTATCTTGGAATCGTTCCGATGGTTTTGTGACGAGAACATTGTTCTTGGTGCCTCCTTACATTTAGGGGTTGTGGCAGTGTCCCGGGGAGTTGAGCTCCGAGGTGTTGTCGTCACAATTTTATCATTGCAGTTCTGGAATAACTGAGTTTCGCCGACATCGAAAATCTCTTTTATGCAGTTGTTGGTGAGATAACCTCGACGCCACCCAGTACTGGGGCGGGAGTTCGGGAGTATTGCCATAACTCGTATAACGGATGCTTTTCGAAGGTTGAGGTAAATGATTTCCGAAGGTTTCTTGGTTATGTGTTGAAGGATGGACACAGGTGGATGTAGGATTTGCTAGTTTTGGGTGAGATATTATGCTTCCCCTATATACCCAACACCTGATTGCATAACCGGAAAGTTTCGGGAGTTTATAAGTGGGAATTCAAGTAGCTCATAGGATATCTTTCCGACAGATGTATGATATGAAATTGGGGTTCGACGTCTAGTGGTCCTCCTATCCACGGTTGGTTTTACAGTGGTCTCATTGTGTCTTAAAGAGTCATTGGCTATGCTGACTCGGGGACGCTTCGTATGTCATGTGCACTGCCTTGTACATGATGGTGCTGTACGATCGAGCCCGTGTGGGCCCCACCATGAAAACTTCGGACGAAATCTCTATCGTATGTTTGTTCAGGCTTATTTTGCAAGCCAATCTTTTTTTTCTTTTATTTGTGGTATTCAAGTTGCTTCGAAGTCAAGTGTTGATTCCATACCTTTCCTAAGCGGTGTTCTCATACTCCTATGTTAATTCCAATCCTCCATTATAATCGAGATTGACATGTCAATCCTTTTCAACTGGTGTGTTTTCTCTTCGAGTGGATCCGATCTTTTCAACATCCACAAGATCACCTCTCGGTTCTCCCAACATTATTTGTTTCATCCATCCCAAGTTGCCTTCGTTTTTACCACCCCCCCACCCCTTTTTCTTCGAGGACTAAGATTTCTTAATCAAGTATCCATCTTATTGACGTGAAGCCTATCCATTCTTTTCCGTCAATATTCTTATCCGGTGATTCTCAGGAAGATACTAAGGAAGCCTCAAGTTCGGCACTCTTCACTCATTTTATTCTCCGGTGGATTCAAGTCAAGCTTTGTCGATCATATCCTTTTCCTCGTTTCAAATGTTTTCTCATGCCGGTGCACCTCTTAATCACTCACTCCTCGCTATTCATTGTTCCGGAGTACTGAAGACATCTCGAAGAGTGTTTTCCACTTGTATTCGTTCAAGATCTTTCGAGATTGTTATCTCATTCAAGCCATTTAATTCAACCGGCGCAATCTATCTCTTAAATCTTTCAACGGTGTTTTTCTTTTGAGTGGGCCCTAACCCACATGTCTTTTTCCCGGGATCTTACCTGACTCTTCTATTTTTTTCTCGGAGCTATTCTCAAATCTTCTAAAGTTTGACGTAAGAATGAATTATCGTTAGTCATATGCCTTTCTCCAAGATCGTTCAAATTCTTTTCATTGTTGATTCAGCCTTTATATTCTTCTTTATTCCGGAGTATCTCAACAATTCATGGTGGTCTTTCTCATCGTCATTCTCAGAGTTGAAGACCGAAAAAGAGTTTTTCCTCTAAAATCTTATCCGTTCTCTCAAAGATTCGTGATTCTAGCTTGTTGCCATCCTCTCATAATTGTTTTTGATTGTGAGAATTCTTTTCACCCATCCGGAGCAGTTCAGGAGTCTTTTCAGTTTGATTCTCCGAAGCCCATCATTTCAGAAGACCTATTCATTCTCAGCTTTCAGCTATCATTCTCCAAATCTTACCGGTGCATCGATCAAATATCCTCTAGTCAGTTCTTGATCTTTTCATTCTCTTGTATCTAAACTCCCTCATGTATCTTCGTTCTTTTGCTAATTCTTACCGGTGATTCATCCCTTTGCTTCTTTCGTTTTTCAATTCTTACAATGATTTTTTACAGGATTCTCTTCAGTTGTTATCATATCAATTTATTCGTTATTTCAATCCTACCGGTGGTTCGTTGAAGACCTTCTCAAGTTTGCGCTATATCTCTTTTAATCCTTTCTACGAGAATAAGTAGTATGCCAAATCCGTTGCTTGTCATCAAATTAAATTGGTGAAGGATACACATAACATAATTCTTATTCTTGTTTCGTCCAAGTGATAAATCCCTTCCTTCGGAGTTTCTTCATGATGAATAAATTCTTGATTTTCTTTTGTTCATTTTTTCTTTCTCAGAGTTCCAAGCTCTAATTATCACGGAGATCCATCTAAATCATCACAAGGTTTCACCTTGTGTTTTCAACTTCTCTTTCTTTTCGTTATCCTTTTGTTTACCGGAGTTCTTCATGGAGGCGCTACATGATGGTTCATAAAGGATTTAATTCCTTCTCGAAGTGTTCCTCAAGATTCTTTTCAGAGGGGCTCAAGCATTCTTCATCTTGCGTTCCGAAGTACAATTCATTCTATCTTACCTTTTGAGATGGCGTTATGTCATTCTTGATGATTTCCCTCCGTGGTTCATGATTCACAAGTTATCAAGAACGAGGTATTTTAAATCCATCAATTTCCTCTTTGGATTTATCTTGGGTTATATTTCACCTAAAGCTTTCCCTAAGGATTGTTGATATTTATGGTGCTCATAAATGACCCAAGTTCTTCATCTATCCTCCTAGTGAAATAATTTCTCGTCTTCTTGTTCATAACAATCCGATCTATTGTTTCCATTAGTGGCATAATTTCACCTCATAATTTCGAGATGTTTTTCTATAAGTCCACAACAAGCTTACTCTTTTCGTTGTTGGTTTTCCAACAACTCCGTTCGACCCTTCTCCTAAGGATGCCTTTTCAAGATCTTTTGTGGCAGAAGCTAGCATTTTCTTCTCCATTCTTTTATTTCAATTATCTATCTTCTCGTTCTGGAGGCATTGTGATGTTGCGTTTTCTCTCATCATCTCGAATGGTGTTCTTTTCGTGTTGATCCATTTAACCGGAGTGTTGTGCCCTCTGCTCAAGTTCTTTTCTTCTTATCTCTTTTCAACTGGAATGCTGTCCGAATTTGCTGTTCCTTGTTCCTCTTTTCTAACGGAGTGTTTTTGACTTTGTTCATCTTCGTTATATTCTTTCTTTCGTTTTGTTCAACCTCTCAAGGTTCTTTGGTTTCACTCATTTGTCAAAGAAGCAACTTAGTTTTACATTTCTCTTCCTTCTCCATTTCTCTCCGGTGCCATCCTAGATCTTGGGACGAGATCCTCTCGTAGTGGTGGAGTGTTGTGACGCCCCGAGAACGTTGTGCCAGGTGTCTTCCAGTTATTCGTTGTCTTTGTGTCGGGTGGTTGGTGCGACATATGCCAACGGGTGGCTTATCATTGTGGGAGCCAACAAAACGTCGCCGGTGCCTGGAAACGGGATAAGGCGAAGACATGCACGCCGCCGATCTTACCTAGCTTCAGGGCTCTTCGTGGAGATAACACCCCTACTGCTGCTCTGCGGGGTCTCCGCATGGTCACTAGATCGACAAGTAGCTACAAGAGGCTCCTTGAGCTGTTCGGTGAGAGGGAGAAGAAGGGCAAGGCTAGCTTACTTCTCCTCTCGATGTGGTGTCTAAAACTCCTCAAAAAATCTCCCGTTGCATGGGCGCCCTGGGGGGTTTATATAGGCCTACCCCCAGGGGTACAATGCTAATCCAGCTGGGCGTGGGCCCTAGCTGTCTGCGTCTACGCCCGCCGGCTTCTTCGCCGGCCGATGGGGCCTGCCGACTGGTGGACCCCGCTAGCTGCCGGCCTTCTGGTCGACAGGCCGGTCCCACCGCTTGGGGGTCTTGTCGGGGGCTGGTTACTGTTGCCTCGCCTCTTGTAACAAGGGCTCCGTCGTGGTAAGCATGGCTACGGTGCCGCCGCCGGGCGGCTTATCGCTGTAGCCTTACCTCGTCTTGTCTTCTTAATGAGGCGCCTCCCTCGAGGGAGGGAACTAGCCGGCTATTGGGAGTCGGCCACACCCCAGGCCGACGGTGGGAGGCCTGGCCGCCTTTGGGTGTCTCCTTGACGGATGGGGCCTGCCACCCACGGGTCGTACTGACAGCTTGCCTTGGGTGACGTCATGGTCAATATGGCAACAGTGCCGTGCCGGACGGGTGATGGCCGCCCCGTACGATGCACTGTGGCCTTGCGCATCCTGGGATTCGGGGGTGGCAGGCTTCACTGTAGCCACGCCCCGTCTCATCGCCGTTATGTGGGTGTAGACTCTGAGGGCACGATCTTGGCTGCCTGCTGGGGGGGCGGCTTCTTGGAGTCGGCCTTCTCATGGCCGGCTTCTTGGAGCCGGCCCTCTCATGGTTTTATTCATGAGGATTTTAGGGCTGGGCCGCCTTCGTGCAGCCGGCCTGAGAGGTAGCCAGCTGGGGGAAGGCGGCCCCACGCCTTGGATGCTTGGAGGCTTGTTCGGCCTATAATTGATCTGGTGAGCCAAGGGGAGCTGGCTAGGCTACCCGTGGTCGTTTACTCCGACATTAGTCCCCGAAGCTGGTTGGGCTCTGAGGCTGAAAAAAAGATGAGAAGCTAAATCAGCTTCCTATCTTGAGGGGCCGGCAGCTGGGAGCCGGCTTTGATTTGGTGCGCCGTCTTCTGGAGGTCTCGAAGCTTGAAGGCAGGAATCAGGGGGCACGCAAGTCAGGCTGCGAGCTGACCGCTCGCTGCCCACGTGCTACATGGCACCCTACAGCTGGAAGAGCCTGCCAGCCCACGCGCGTGACGGGACGTCGCTGCAGTCCGGGGCCCGCCACTACCGGGCCTTGGCTCACGCACGGATCTTCTGTGGCCCGGGTGGACCGCGCGCCTCCCAGCCGCGGTTTCCGCACGCTATTAAGGCGCAATAAACGCAGGACGTGGGGGAATGGGCGCAGTTAATCCCACGTACCCCCACGCCTCGCCTCCTTGGCTTCGCCGCACGAGGCTATAAGTAGGGGGGAGGACGGGGAGCGGCAAACGCTCGCACGCTCGCCCTCGCCCCGCCCCTTCCTTCTTCTTCTTCCTATCCGCCGCCACAGCTTCCTGCCGCCGCCCGGCTCTTCAGCCAATCTCCTTGGCTCGTCGTTGCTCTGTCGTGACAGGGTCGCGCGCCTGTCCGCCGCCGCACCTTTCTCGTTGCCGCATCGTCCCCATGGCGCTGTCGAGCTCCTGGGATGGCTCCAACGTCCATGACGACCATGTCGACTTGCTCCGCCGGACGCGGCGGCTGCCAGGCGCGAACTACGTGTGGGTCCGTCTCGCGCCGAAGAGGGAGATCTCGTCGGCGCCGGAGGTGGACGAGCGGGTAATCTTCCGCTTGCACTGTCTGCGCGGCTTCGGCCTGCCGGCGAGCGGGTTCTTCCGCTCCTTTCTCGAGTTCTATCATCTCCAGCCGCATCACCTCACTCCAAACACGGTGATGCTGCTGTCGGCCTTCATCGCCTTGTGCGAGGGCTTTCTTGGCATCCTTCCCACCCTCGAACTCTGGGGGGAATTCTTCCAGTGCAAGCTTGGCACCGTCGTCGCGGGCGTGCCCGCCCCATGCGGTGCCTTCATCGGCATGCGGCGGACGAGTGACAACAATCTGTTTCCGCCCATCACGCTGATCCAGTCGGTGAAGCTCTGGCAGAAATCTTACTTCTACATGAAGAACGTCGCTCCGCAAGGCGACTTCGTCAATCTGCCGGCTCACGTAGCCGGCCCGCCGGCTGGGAGGCAGCCCTCATGGTCCTACCGGGCCAGGTCCCTGTCTCATGGTTGGGCCGCCTCCGTTGCACAGCTCCGGGTGATGATCCAGTCGGAGGGCCTGACCGGGGCCGACCTGGTGGCCGCCTTCGTGGAGCGCTGGTGCTCCCTCTACAGGGCCGACCTCACATGATTTGTCAGATGAGAGGCCGCTTAGACCCATGCCAGCTAAGCACCAAGGAGATGCCCCACGACAAGGTGTCTTATATGGTGAACTATATATCCAACTGCAAGCTCGTCGAGGAGTGGAGGTACAGCAAGGAGCCATATTCTTGCGCCAATCCTCCACCGGTGTTAAGTTTCTCTTCTCTTCTTCTTTTCTTGTCGCCGGGTTCATGATGGCCGACTACTGATCAGTCCGCTTGTTTTCATCAAAACCCCCTTCTTCCGCCGGCAACCCGGGCTGCGGGGGTGGAACGCCAGTTTCTCCCTAACCGCGTGGTGGACGACGTTGACGACCCAGACCTGGGGGCGGCCGCCTTGGAAGACGACATCGTAGGGGAAGGCGGCGAGGCAGGCAGCCCTGGGCTCAGGGCCGCCTTCGAGGACTGGCCAGATGATGATGAAGCCGAAGTTGCTCCGCGCCGTCAGCCGGCGCCCGATCATCAAGGCGCGGGCCCATCTGCCGCGCCAGCTGCTCGTGGTGGTGCGCAGAAACTCCGGGCCACATCGACCCACTTCGGCAGCCGGCCAAAGAAGCCCATGGGTACCGTGGCGGCGACCAAGCGGGACGAAGCGGCCGCGAAGGCGGCCCGCTTCCACAAGGTTGTGAAGCAGCCGCATGCGGTTTCGGCGTAAGGGTCGCTTTTCTCACACCTTTCTTTTTCCTCTTCGGTTGATATTCTTCTAAGCCCTCTTCTTGACTTATCAAACAGGGCCCTGCTTTCTCTCGAGCGGGCCTCTGCTGCCTCCATAGTCGGAGCCGTGGGAGGGTCTTCAAGCTCCCGCCGTGTGGATCCCCGTGCCGATCTTCTAGAGGCGACGGAGCGGAACGCGCGGGAGGCGCGGGAGGAGCGGGAGGCGGAGGAGCGGAGGGCGGTTCGGGAGGTGAGGGAGAAGTCGGCGGAGGCGCGAGCCGATGCGGCTTCCAAGGCCCAGGCGGAGGCTGCGGCCGTGGAGAGGGAGGCGGAGGCCCTGCAGAACCAGCCTCCGCAGCTCGTCATCCCCCTTCGCGCCGCGGCTCCTGACATCCCGGTGCCCTCGACAGAGGAGGCCAGCCGCAGCCGGCCGGTGATGTAGAGGGAGGCGGTGCCGTCGCCGCCGACTGGAACGGGCCAAGGAGGCCGGCCTGATGCGCCGCTCGTGTAGCCGGCTGGAGGCGAGCCGACTGTGGGGCGGATATTGTGGTCTCGTCACCGTCTCGTCGGCGCACAGGGAAAGCGACCTCGGCGCCGGAGCTGCAAAAACCTGCGGGCGCCAGCTCGTCGGCCCAGGATCTGGAAGCAGCCAGCGATAGCTCGTCCGGGTGGACGCTGGGTGGTGGGACGGCCGTGATGAACGTGGCGGCGCAGGACGTCCGGAACCGGCTTCAGGCCCAAGCTGCCACGCTGAAGCAGTACACTCAAGAGTTTCTCACGACGCGAACGGTTATTCGGGTGAGTCCTCCTGCTCTTCGTTGATTGCTCCTGATTTCCTCTATGGGGGCGCGTCAGTGCACCCACTGGGTGTAGTCCCCGAGTTCCGAGTCGGCTGCTGAGCAGGCGGCTTGGAACTTCTTGGTAGACTTTGATTGCCGCCTTGTTCTTACTCGCATCTCTTATCTTATCTGCAGGAGTATCATATCCTCCGCGCAGCTGCTTTCAACTCCCAGGACGAGGAGTTGAATCGGAAAGCCACTGATCTAGCCGGGAGCCGGAGTAAGTGCTTCATCTTTTATCTCAAATGGGGGCGCGTCAGCGCACCCACTGGGTGTAGTCCCCGAGATCCGGGCTGACCGCTGAGCAGTCGGGTCGGATCTTTTCCTGACGACTTCTTTCTTATTGCCTTTTTTCTTCTTCTTCATATCTGCAGGGGCCAATACCGACTTGAGGGAGCAGCTCGGTGGGGCCCAGTCCGCCCTTCGCGCCAAGGAAACCGAGTGCAACGCCCTGGCTCAGGAGCACGATCGCCTGGCCAAGAAACTGGCCGACCAGGAGGAGAGCCACAAGGCGGCCCTGAAGGCGGCGCAGGACAGCGAGGCCGCCCTCAAAGACGAATATGAGACTAAAGCGGCGAGCTGGGCCGAGGTGAGGTAGGCGCTGAGTCAAGGCTACAGCTGGGTTGAAGATTTAATTGATGGTAAGCCGCCTTCTTCTTCGTTTCTTTGCTTGCCTCCTGCCATCTGACTCGTCTTTTGATTTTGAACTACTGCTTTCTTCTTTGTGCAGATTACTTTCCCGGTTACTCCGTTGCTGCTACCCAAGCCAGCGAGGCCTACCGCGACGCGTGATGGCAGGCAGGGGTCGAGATCGCGCCGGGTGCCGGCCGGTCACTTGAGGAGCAGCTTTTGGCGATTCAAGCCCGCCTGCAGCCGGCTCACCGCATGCTCCACCGTCCTTAGCTTGCCGGGGTGCAAGTGCTGGCCGCCCTCTGGCCCGGCGAGGTGGTTCCACGCACCCCAAGTCGGACTGCCGACTGGCTGGAGGTTTGCAGTTGGCCGCTTCGAGGCTTGGAAGGCGTCAGCGGCCCGGTCCGGCGCTGGGCGGGCCCTGGAGTTCGTCCGAGCTTGGTATCCTAGGCTGAACTTGGACCAACTGAGCACCTGGCGGCAGGAGGTCGATGAGGAGCTGGAGGCGGCGCGGCCGGCTATCGTCCGGCGTGCCTCGGTAATCGCCGAGTACACCGACACCAGTGCCTTTGCCCCTGAGGTGAATGATGACAGCATCGCAGCCGGAGGAGTAGTTCGGGATGAACCCGGCAGAAGGTGAGGACTCGGCGGAGGAGATTGCTTCCAGCGACAAGGGTGAAGAGGAAGAGGGAGAGGATGGTGAATACGTCGTGCCAGACGGCGAAGCGACCAGCCAGCCTCAGCCTGATCGTGCCTCCAGCAATGAGGCGCGTGAAAATGCGTCGTCTGCAAGAGGTGGTGATAATGCCGAGACTCGCTAGACGGCCATTCCTCCAGCCGGCACTGTCGTCTCTACCAACCTGCCTGACTCGCCCGTCGCTCCCTTGGCCTGATCCGCCGTCCTTGCTTTTCCTGCTCGTTACTCTTTTGAACAACTTTTATTAAATTTGCGCAATTCCACCCACTTGGGGTGTATTCAAATTATGTTGAATGCTGGCCTTTTGAAGGTCTTTTGTGTAAATATATTCATGCATGTGTTTGGCTTCCGTTCATGTTTGCTTTTCATCTTTTTGGCTTTTTCCTTTGCCGCCTTCCCCTGGTCGCCGCCTTCCCAGCCGGACAGCTGCTCTGCAGTCTGTGGCTAGAGAAGGACTTGACCGTTTTTTTGGAAGACAAGTACTCAAGCTTTCTTAGATTGTAGCAAGATGAACGGGAAGCCGGCCAGCCGGCTGCTCTTGTAGCCGGTTGGCGGGACGGGAGGCCGGCTTGTGTTATATAAGTTCGTTAGTCCATAGCCGTTTCTCGTGTGGGCATCCTTTCCTGCCTTTGGCTCTTGCCAGCCGGATAGTCGATTCTTCGAGCTACAACTTTTGACAAGAGGGGGCTTGGGTGCCGGCACAGTACTTGTCTGACTGCTGGCAGAACTTAGATATAACTTAAGGCAGCGAGTCCCCGGGCCGACTGGTCGAACCCGGTGCCGGACAAAACAAAAACAAATGTAGTAACATAATCATAGGCATGATAGTCATCATTCATAGATAAGAGGGTAGTCCCCGAGTGCTCCTCGGGGGACCCTTTGTCTCGTACTTAGTACAAAATGTAGCGTGGTACATACTGCTTTTTAACTGTAAAATCTTCGGAGGAGATTGGCGCTCCATGGTCGTTCCGACTCCTTGCCGGAATCATCTCTCTTGCGTGCCTTCGGCTTCTGCGCATCGATTAGGTCGTGGGAGTCGTTGCCTAAAGCTCTGCTGATGACGAAGGGGCCCTCCCAAGGGGCCAGGAGCTTGTGCTGGCCGGCTGTTCGCTGGATCAGCTGGAGCACAAGATCGCCCTCTTGGAACGATCTTGGCTTGACCTTCCGGCTGTGGTAGCGGCGTAGACCCTGCTGATAGATGGCGGACCGGCTGAGGGCTAACAGCCGGCCCTCTTCCAGCAGGTTGACGCCGTCTTCTCGCGCTTCCTTGGCCTCTGCCTCCGTGTACATGGTAACCCGAGGTGAGTCGAACTCGTTGTCAGTTGGGATGACAGCCTAGGCACCATATACAAGGAAGAAGGGGGTGAAGCCAGTTGACTTGTTTGGGGTAGTGTGCAAACTCCAGAGGATGGCCGGCAGCTCGTCGAGCCAACAGCCGGCCGAATGCTCCAGTGGCACGACCAGTCGGGGCTTGATGCCGAAGAGGATGAGGTTGTTTGCTCACTCGACCTGGCCGTTTGACTACGGGTGGGCAACAGACGCTAGGTCCAGCTGGATGCCTTGTGTTGCGCAAAAGCGTGCCAGTGCTCCCTTTGCAAAATTTGTGCCATTGTCGGTGATGATGCTGTGCGGTATGCCGTACCGGGTTGTGATATCTGCGATGAACATCACGGCCGTCGGCCCATTCAGCTTCTTGATCGGCTTTGCTTCAATCCACTTGGTAAATTTGTCCACAGCGACGAGCAGATGTGTCATGCCGCCTCGTGCCGTCTTGAATGGGCCCACCATGTCCATCCCCTAGACTGCAAAAGGCCGGGTGAGGGGGATGGTCTTGATTGCAGAAGCCGGCAGGTGTTGCTTGGAACTGAAAACTTGGCACCCTTTGCAGTGTTTGACTAGCTCCTTGGCGTTATCCAAAGCAGTCGGCCAGAAGAATCCATGGCGATGAGTGATCTTGAGGCCTTGTGGTGGCCGCATTCACCTTGGTGGATGTCCTTGAGGATTGCTATGCCCTTCTCTGGCTTGACGCAGTGCTGGAAGACTCTAGTGACGCTGCACCTAACAAGATCTCGGTTTACTATTGTGTATGCTCTGGCTCGGCGTTGGACTTGTCTTGCTGAGATCTCGTCAGTTGGCAACTCTCTGTTTACTAAGAAGTTGAGGATGGGCTGGGCCCATGATGGTACTGTGACTTATTCTACTGTCAAAGATGCTACTGTGACCAGGGCGGGTGCGCTGGGTGGTGAAGAGTTGGAGTCGGCCACCGCCTGTTGTGTCGATGCAGTCCTCGGGCCGGCTGCAGTAGCTCTCGAGCCGAGTTCCAAAGTTCCCGGGCCGGGTGCGACTATGGCAGTCCCCGGGCCTCCTGTCGAAGTCCCCGAGCTGCCTTCTTGGTTCCCCAAGTCGGACCTCATCGCATCGGGGCCAGGCGGCACGAAGATGGAATCAGATTCTAGAGACGGCTTGATAGACGGCTTGAGAAGGCGGTGGAGAGAAACGCCGACTGGTATAGCTTGCCGGGTGGAGCCTATTCGTGCCAGGGCGTCTGCTTGCCCGTTGTCGGCCCGTGGCACGTGGAGGAACTCGCATCCTTCAAAATATCCACTGATTTGCTGTACGAGGAAGCGGTAGCTCACCATGTTTGCGTCCCTAACGTCCTAGTCGCCGGATGACTGCTGGACCACCAAATCCGAGTCGCCATAGCACAGGATCCGGCGGATGCCCAGCTCTTTGGCTAGCCGGAGCCCGTGTATGCGCGCCTCGTACTCGGCCACATTGTTGGAGGCGGCAAAATGAATTTGCAATGTGTACTTGAGCTTGTCGCCCTTGGGAGAGGTGAGGATGATGCCGGCTCCCAAGCCGGTGCACATCTTGGACCCATCGAAGTGCATCCGCCAGTGAGTGGAGTCGGGGGCCGGTGGCAGGTATTGGGTTTTGGCCCAGCCGACGAGGAAGTCGGCCAGTGCTTGGGACTTAATGGCAGTGCGAGGCTGGTAGAAGATCGTGTAGGGACCTAGCTCAATGGCCCATTTTTCCACCCGGCTGGATGCATCCCGGCTGCCTATGATCTCGGCGAGCGGGGCAGTACATACGACCATGATGGGGTGCTCTTGAAAGTAGGGCTTGAGCTTCTTGGCGGCGAAGTACACACCATAGCACATCTTCTGGTAGTGTGGGTAGTTCTGCTTCGAGGCGGATAATACTTCGCTTAAATAATACACCAGCCTCTAGACTAGCTGAGCTCGACCTTCTTCTGGGTGCTGGACCACAATAACTGTGCTGACCACCCGGCTAGTGGCGGGAATGTAAAGGAGCATGGGCTCTTTCTCAGTCGGTGCCGCCAAGACAGGCGGCATGGTCAGCATCTTCTTTAGCTCGTGGAAAGCTTGGTCTGCTTGGTCGTTCCACTCAAAGTGAGTGGACTTCTTCATGAGTCAGTAGAGGGGGGGAGCTTTCTCTCCGAGCCGGCTGATGAAGTGGTTCAGGGAAGCCAAGCATCCGGTGAACTTCTGGGCGTCTCGTAGCTTGGTGGGAATCTCCATTCTCTCTATGGCCTTGATCTTCACTGGGTTGCACTCCATGCCACGTTCGGAGACCAGGAAGCCTAGAAGCTGGCCGGCTGGTACTCCGAACACACATTTCTCGGGGTTGAGCTTGATCTAAAACCGGTGCAAGTTTTCAAATGTATATCTGTGGTCTTCCAGCAAGGTGCCGCCCTTCTCCGTCTTCACCACAATATCGTCTACATAGACGTGGGAATTTCTGCCGAGCTGCTTGAGGAGGCATTTCTGCATGCAACGCTGAGAAGTGGCATCGGCATTTCTCAAGTCGAATGTCATAGTCAGGTAGCAGAAAGCTCCGGATGGTGTTCAAGCGGTCAGCTGGATCCAACTTTATCTGGTGGTAGCCTGAGTAAGCATCCAAGAAGCACAACAGCTCGCATCCGGCTGTGGAGTCTATTACTTGATCAATCCTTGGCAAGGCGAAGGGATCTTTGGGGCAGCCCTTGTTGAGGCTAGTGTAGTCTATACACATGCGCCACTTATTATTTTTCTTTAGCACGAGGACCGGGTTGGCGAGCCACTCTGGAAAGAAAACCTCCATAATAAAGCCGGCTGCCAGAAGCCGGGCTATCTCTTCTCCTACAATCCTTCTCTTCTCTTCCGATAGTCGGTGGAGGGGCTGTTTGACTGGTTTTGCACCTTCTCGGACATGTAGCTTGTGCTCAGCGAATTCCTTCGGAACACCCGGCATGTCCTTGGGGGACCATGCGAAGATGTCCCAATTCTCACGGAGGAAATCGACGAGCTCGCCTTCCTATTTGCTGTCCAGGTTTGCCCCGATGGTGGCAAACCTTTCTGGGTGCTCCGGGTCCAGAGGTATCTTCTTTGTTTCTTTGGCCGGTTGGAAAGAACCTTGGGCATCACACTCCTTGGGGTCCGGGGACAGGGCCGGCTGCTTGCCGGCCATGGGCACAACTCGATCCAACATCTTCTTCTCAGCAATCATTAGGGACTCGGCCAGCCGGCTACTAGTTGCCGCACACTTGGAGGATTTCTTGTAGTCTCCGGTTATGGTGATGATGCCATTGGAACTCGGTATCTTCATCTTGAGGTAGGCGTAGTGGGGTACGGCCATGAACTTGGCCAGAGCAGGTCGGCCAAGCAACGCGTGGTAAGGGCTCTCCAGATTCACTACCTCAAAACATATTGCCTCTCGGCAGAAATGATCCTTGTCCCCAAAGAGGACATCTATCTTGATCTTGCCGCTTCGGGAGCAGGATAGGCCGGGTACGATGCCATGGAACATAGTCCGACTGGGCATGAGCTGCTTCGTCTTGATGCTCAGCTTCTCCATGGTGTCAGGGTACAATATGTTGATGCTGCTCCCGACTTCTATCAGCACGCGGGAGAAACGGGAAGCTCGCCTTTCTGTTGCGAGGGTGGCATCCAAGACCAATGCGTAAGAGCCGGGAGACGGCATCACCTATGGGTGATCGGCCCAGCTCCAGCTGATAGGCCTTTCTGACCAGTGCATGAACTCGGGGTTGTTGGAGGCAACTACGTTGACTTCTTGGTGTCGTCGGCACCGGCTACGCCGATCTTCTGGTTGGCTCGTAAAGACAATGTAGGCGGCATGTTTGTCGGGGAACTCGTCTTGAACAACCCCGACTACTAGTCGAGCGGCTGGCTGCTGAGGGGTCGGAGGCGGCTGACCAGCAGGTGGAGGCAGCACTATCCCCTTGCCTTTGGAGATTCGCGTGAGCCAGTGGCATTTCCGGGTTGTGTGGTTTGAAGGCTTCGCGCCACTGTGGAACTTGCAGGGGGCATCAAGTGCTTGCTCGTAGGAGAAAGCCGGTTGCCAAGCCGGCCTGCTGCCTTTCTGCTTCTTGGGAGTGGGCCGCCCTTCGAGTTGTTCGTATTCGACTGTGGCCACCTGCCGACTGGCGGAAGGCGGCATGGGAGCATTGCGCTTGTGGTCATTCTGGTACGGGCATCAGCTGGAGTCTCCTGTCAGCTTCTTGGGACTCGAAGCGAGCACCTTCCCGGAGGCATCTACTTGGAGCTCGGTCTTCATCGAGGAATCTGCCGTGGCGTATTTATCAGCTATGACCAGCAGCTCGTCGAGGGTAGTCGGCTCGTCACAGAGGAGTCGGTGCTTGAGGAGGGTGCCTTCTCGGCACCCAGTGGTGAAGTACTCTATAGCCTGAACCTCGTGCACCCCTTCGCAGGAATTGCGGAGCTCGGCCCAACGTGTGAGGTAGTCGCGAGTTGATTCATTGTGCCCTTCGACACACAAGGAGAGCTGTTGGGGCTTGGGAGCCTGCTTGTAGGTGCTGGCGAAGTTATGGATGAAGGCCTCTGTGAAGTCTAGCCAGCTGTTGATGCTGTAAGGCTTGAGGCTATTGAGCCAGGTGCGTGTCGTGCCTTGGAGCATGAGGGGGACATACTTCACAGCAACACGCCTGTTACCATTCGCTATGCGAACCGCTGTGGAGTAGTCGATCAACCAATCTTCCGGCTTCACGGAGCTGTTGTACTTGGGCGTGTCTCTTGGGATCGATAACCTCGTCGCGGATGCGGGGGCCGAAGCAAGGCGGGCCGACATCATCTTCTTCTTCCAGAGCCAGGGATCGCGCTAGGCGGTCGATCCGGTGGCGGGCGTCATTCTCGCCGGCTCCTTCGCGGTAGCCCAGTCGGCCGCTGAGAGTCGGATGCGTGACAGGTGGCGGAGTAGGATATCTCTCCCCACGAGGCGGAGGAGGAGGCGGGTCGTCCCGCCACTCCACAGCTCGAGGGCGGCCTTCTGCGTCACGCTCGATGGAGATTCGAGTCCGGTTGCGGCTGGCAGCCGGCTCCTTTTCTTTCCTTGCGTGGGTGTTGCCCGCAGACGGCGTTTGGGACGTCGCACCATGCTCTCGGCGTGGGGGAGGACTTTCGGCGCGGACACCGGCTTCATGCCGCTCTGTGGCCACGTCGATAAGCTGCTGGATGCGTCTGGTCATGTAGGGGAGCTTGTCGGGCCCCAGTCCATTCAGCTCATCTGTGGCTGCCTGGGCGGCGCGTAGGTTCTCGAGAGGCATGGCATAGACTGGGCGGTCTGCTCCCAGCATGTCGGCGATAGCCGCGCCGCATTTCTTGATGATGTCGACGCGGCTCGGCCCGTCGAGAAGCGGCATGCCGAAAGCAGCGCAGTCGACTTCGTGCTCGTGAGCCTCGGCGAGGCGTATCATGGAGGCTAGATTCTGGCCCTCCACAACGAGGGCGAGGCGGCGCGCCTCTAGTGTCTTGGCGTCGGCGTCGGCCGGGATGGGGGCGAACAAGTCATGCAGCACCGTCTGTAGGGCGTCGTGGGCGTTTTCGCCAGAGGCAGCACCGTGGCTGATGACCAGTACCTCGGTGATGGTGCTACCGCTGCTGTCGGCTCGAGGAAGAGGGTCGTTGATGATTACTACGTTGGTGGGGAAGGCGTCAAGCGACGCCGTGTCAGAGTCGACAAGCATCGGGTCGGTGGAGCCAAGTCCGCGGCAAGCTCGCCGGAGACGTGGAGTTGGTCGAGGAGGCTGACGAGGTGGCTCTCGGGGTAGCCTGTGCCCGCGTTGGACGTGGGCTCGGCGGAGATGCGAGCCTCGCCAAGAAGATCGGCGAGGCAGCTCACCGCGCAGGCATCGGCGATGCCTTGCAGCGTGTCGGGGCAAGCGCCATTGGGCGAGCCGGGCTGGCTACGCTAGCTGGGAAGGAAGAGGGTTCCCGTCCAGAACAGGTCTCCGGACGATGGTGCACCTGGCCCCACGGTGGGCGCCAAATGTCGGGTGGTTGGTGCGACATATGCCAACGGGTGCCTTATCATTGTGGGAGCCAACAAAATGTCGCCGGTGCCTGGAAATGGGATAAGGCGAAGACATGCACACCGGCAGATCTTACCCAGCTTCGGGGCTCTTCGTGGAGATAACACCCCTACTGCTGCTCTGCGGGGTCTCCACATGGTCACTAGATCGACAAGTAGCTACAAGAGGCTCCTTGAGCTGTTCGGTGAGAGGGAGAAGAAGGGCAAGGCTAGCTTACTTCTCCTCTCGATGTGGTGTCTAAAACTCCTCAAAAGATCTCCCCTTGCATGGGCGCCCTGGGGGGTTTATATAGGCCTACCCCCTAGGGGTACAATGGTAATCCAGCTGGGCGTGGGCCCTAGCTATCTGCGTCTACGCCCGCCGGCTTCTCCGCTGGCCGATGGGGCCCGCCGACTGGTGGACCCCGCCGGCTGCCGGCCTTCTGGTCGACAGGCCGGTCCCACCGCTTGGGGGTCTTGTCGGGGGCTGGTTACTGTTGCCTCGCCTCTGGTGACGAGGGCTCTGTCGTGGTAAGCATGGCTACGGTGCCGCCGTCGGGCGGCTTATCGCTGTAGCCTTACCTCGTCTTGTCTTCTTGATGAGGCGCCTCCCTCGAGGGAGGGAACTAGCCGGCTATTGGGAGTCGGCCACACGCCAGGCCGACCGTGGGAGGCATGGCCGCCTTTGGGTGTCTCCTTGACGGATGGGGCCCGCCACCCACGGGTCGTACTGACAGCTCGCCGTGGGTGACGTCATGGTCAATATGGCAACAGTGTCGTGCCGGACGGGTCATGGCCGCCCCGTATGATGCACTGTGGCCATGCTCGTCCCAGGATTCGGGGGTGGCAGGCTTCACTATAGCCACGCCCCGTCTCATCGCTGTTATGTGGGTGCAGACTCTGAGGGCACGATCTTGGCCGCCTGCTGGGGGGCGGCTTCTTGGAGTCGGCCTTCTCGTGGCCGGCTTCTTGGAGCCGGCCCTCTCGTGGTTTTCTTCACGAGGATTTTAGGGCTGGGCCGCCTTCGTGCAGCCGGCCTGAGAGGTAGCCAGCTGGGGGAAGGCGGCCCAACGCCTTGGATGGATGGAGGCTTGTTCGGCCTATAATTGATCTAGTGAGCCAAGGGGAGCTGGCTAGGCTACCCGTGGTCATTTACTCCGACACTTTGCCATGTCATTCGCTTGCGTGTTGCATCTTGTCATGTCATCATGTGCATTGCATCATCATGTTTTCAAAACTTGCATCTGTCCCGGCTCCTCGTCCTCCCCGTTGTCCGTTCCGAGCCCAACCACACTTGCACGCGCCCGCGGCATGTCTGAAATAGTGTTTTATAAGTGGCCGGAAAAATGTTCTCGGAATGGGATGAGAGTTGGCGTGCTGTCTTGTTATAGTGTAGGTAGACCGCCTGCCAAGTTTCATCGCATTCGGAGTCCGTTTGATGCCCCAATGAATAACTATAGCGGCAGTATAGCCAGTCTAACATCGGACGTTTTCGGTCTCCGAAAACTGTTGCCGGGCCGCTTTCTCTTCTCTCCTGTCGGTCCACTGCCAACCACCAGGCCAGCCTACCCCTCTTTGCACAGTGCATCGACCCCTTGCGCGTGTCTGAAACTTACCCGAACCCGACCCGGACAGTCGTCACCGTTGGATCCGGATCATCCCCAAACGTCTACAAAACATCTCCGTTTTGTTATTCGGGCTCCCTAACCTATTTATCCGAGACCGTCCGATTTCGATCGGATGATCCAAACTCCCTCCTTTCCTTATATATGAAGCTTCCCCTAACCTATTTCATCCTAAACCCTAGTCCTAGCCTATCCCATCCTCCCTTCCCTCGCGCCGCCGCCACTTTGTTTTCCTCGGGATCCCTCCCGATTCAGCCGAGCCGACCATCTCCCTCGTTTTCAGCAAGGGCCAACCATCTCCTCCCCTCGATCCACCAATCCAGCCACCTCCCGACCCACCAACACATCGCCACCCTCAGTCGCCTCTCGATCGAGAGCAGGAGCTCTTCCCGAGCGAGACTGCTCGCTCCAGCCGGCGACCGCGAGCCGCAGCTTGCCGGAGCAGCACCAGGCAGGAACCCTCTCCTTCCTCCCATGCTTCTTCTTCCTTCCCAGTATTTCTCTCCCTCCTCTCATCATCTCGGTCTTGCCTTTCACAGGAGCTTCCGTCGCCGCACCATGGATGGCCATGGTGCTCCACGCTGCGCCCGATCTCCTCCGCGAGGCTCGCTGTCAGCCACCTCGAGCCACCGTAGCTCACCGGAGCACAATCCCTGTGCACCGGTCTCCTCTATTTCGAACACACATGCGCCTACCTCGCGAACTGCCGCTTCTCCAAGTTCCTCGTTTGCGTCCTCCCGTCAAGCACGGGGACGAATGGCAGCAGCTCCAGTCTCGCCTCAGCCCTCCTCGACCTCCTGCGCACCGGATCCGTCCCCCTCATCCTTCCACTCGTCGCCGGGAGACGCCAGCGCCAGGTCCACCGCCGCCTGCATCCTTTGCTTCCAGGACGAGGCGCCCGCTCGACCGCATCTCACGTTGATCGTGCTGGCCAGGTGCGTGGGCCGGGCTCCTCTCCCGCCGCGGCCCCGCACCGCTTCCAGCAAGGCCAGGCTCCCTGAAGCCCAATGTGAGGAAGCCCACCTCCTATTTGCTCCTGTGCAGCCCAGTTCGGGCCAGTTTTGGCCCAACTCATGTTTTTCTCTCGAGGAGTGATTTATCTATTAATCCAGTTAAAAATAGAATTGCAGAAAAGCCCTCAAACTTCCTGCATTTTATTACTCACAAACGGTGCATCATATTAAAACAAACTTAATACGAAAAATGCTTAGTTTTTCATCTAGTTTCATAATATGCTATTTTCATCCATGTTAAAAATGTTTAAAATGATGTTTGCTTATATTTTTTCCTATTGCCATGCTAAAATGCTTTAATTCATAACTTATTAACCGTAGCTCGGTTTTAAATAAACTTTATATGTAAATGGGGTAGAAAAAATGCCTAGTTTAACATGGTGGCTTTCCTTTGCATGTTTAGCAATTATAAAATATGGTTTAGGGCAGAACAGTACCAAATCCATAATTATGCTTATGAGGATTTTCCGTACTTGTTGCTTGTTGTTCCGGCCTCATTTAAACTTGCCTAGATAGGTAGTTTTACTTTGCTTCACCCCTTGCCATGCTTAACAACATTTAATATCATTGAGTACATAACCGAGAGAGAACTAAATAAGTCATGTGGCGTTTCGTCAATATGCAACTCATTGCATATTGAGCTCCACTTAATTTGTAGGATTGCTTGTGCACTTTGCCATGCCATGCCTCATTAAACCGGACATGCAACATACTTGTTTTGCATCATGCCATGATTATGTGGTGGTTGTTTACTATGTTGTGTGCTTCTTTCCGGTGTTGCTTCTTCGTGTTGGTTCCGATAACGTCGCGTTTGTGAGGATCCATTCGACTACGTCTGTTTGTCTTCTTCATGGACTCGTTCTTCTTCCTTGCGGGATCTCAAGCAAGATGACCATACCCTCGAAATCACTTCTATCTTTGCTTGCTAGTTGCTCGCTCTATTGCTATGCATATGCTGCGATACCTACCACTTGCTATATCATGCCTCCCATGTTGCCATGTCAAGCCTCTAACCCACCTTGTCTTAGCAAACCGTTGTTTGGCTATGTTACCGCTTGGCTCAGCCCCTCTTATAGCGTTGTTAATTGCAGGTGAAGATGGAGTTTGTTCCTTGTTGGAACATGATTATTGTTGGGATATCACAATATCTCTTATTTACTTTAATGCATCTATATACTTTGTAAAGGGTGGAAGGCTTGGCCTTATGCCTGGTGTTTTGTTCCACTCTTGTCGCCCTAGTTTCCGTCATACCGGTGTTATGTTCCTTGATTTTGCGTTCCTTACACGGTTGGGTTATAATGGGAACCCCTTGACAGTTCGCCTTGAATAAAACTCCTCCAGCAAGGCCCAACCTTGGTTTTACCATTTGCCATCTAGCCTTTTTGCCTTGGGTTCTGCAGACTCAAGGGTGATCTTTATTTTAAACCCCCGGGCCAGTGCTCCTCTGAGTGTTGGTCCAAACTAGAGCACCGTGCAGGGCCATCCCTTGGCAACTTGGGTTACGTTGGCTCCTGTACGCTTAGCTTGTCTGGTGTGCCCTGAGAACGAGATATGTGCAGCTCCTATCGGGATTTGTCGGCACAACGGGTGGTCTTTCTGGTCTTGTTTTACCATTGTCGAAATGTCTTGTAACCGGGTTTCCGAGTCTGATCGGGTCGTCCTGGGAGAAGGAATATCCTTCGTTGACCTCGAGAGCTTGTGATGGGATAAGTTGGGACACCCCTGCTGGGTTTTGAACTTTCGAAAGCCGTGCCCGCGGTTATGGGCAGATGGGAATTTGTTAATGTCCGGTTGTAGAGAACCTGACACTTTACTTAATTAAAATGCATCAACCGCGTATGTAGCCGTGATGGTCTCTTCTCGGCGGGGTCCGGGAAGTGAACACGGTGTTGGAGTTATGCTTGAACGTAAGTATTTCTAGGATCACTTCTTGATCATAGATTCTCGAACGTGCTTTGCCTTCTCTTCTCGCCCTCATTTGCGTATGTTAGCCACCATATATGCTAGTGCTTTCTACAGCTCCACCTCATACCTTTTCCCTACCCATAAGCTTAAATAGTCTTGATCGCGAGGGTGTGAGATTGCTGAGTCCCCGTGACTCACAGATTTACTTCCAAAACCAGTTTGCAGGTGCCGATGATACTGTGCAGGTGACGCAACCGAGCTCAAGGAGGATCTCGATGAAGATCGTGTTCATTGTGTTGTTTCGTTTCCAGTTGATCATTAGTGGAGCCCAGTCAGGGCGATCGGGGATCTTTTGCATTAGGGGTAGTCTTCTTTTATTTTGGTTCTGTAGTCGGACCTTGATTGTATCTGAATGATGTAATGTTTTATTCATGTATTGTGTGACGTGGCGATTGTAAGCCAACTCTGTACCTCTTTCTTATTCAGTACATGGGATGTGTAAAGATTACCCCTCTTGCAACATGCCTACAATGCGGTTATGCCTCTAAGTCATGCTCCGACACGTGGGAGATATAGCCGCATCGTGGGTGTTACAACTTGCTTGCTACCTCACCAAAGTGCTCTATGTGTCCTTAGATACGAAGACCAACAACCACAAGCTGGTGAGGAACACCCCAAAGGAGTAGGAGAAGCACCACAAGGCCACGAGGGAGAAGGAGAAGCACAACAGGAGCTGGACAAGAAGTCCCAGGCGACCTCGTGCGCACAGGCCCCCGAGACCCCGTGCCCACGGGCTACATAGGGAGCTGGCGCTGGAGCACCCCGTGTGCACGGGCATGTACCGTGCCCACGGGACCCCCGTGCGCATGGGCCCAACTTACCCAGTGCGCACGGGCCCATCAGGATGGATGGCTGTGAGCTGTTGTTGGGCCTCCTCTTCGTCCCCTCCATGCACCTACCTATATATTGCGTACCTAGACCATATGTTAGGGATAGCAAAGTATACGTGAGACATTTGTGAGCTTTGCTCCTTGTATCCCCTCCTCTTGGAGATCTAGACCCCTTTTGGGAAGAATCCTTGGGATTATCAAGCCCTCCTCTTGGATAAGATCAAGATCAAGACCTCACCTAGTGGGAAGAACTTACCTAGTGCTATTTTCCTTGAATTGTTCATGTTCCTTGTATCCCCTCCTCTTGGAGATCTAGACCCCTTTTGGGAAGAATCCTTGGGATTATCAAGCCCTCCTCTTGGATAAGATCAAGATCAAGACCTCACCTAGTGGGAAGAACTTACCTAGTGCTATTTTCCTTGAATTGTTCATGTAATCTTGTGGATCTCATGTGTGCTACTCTAGTGGATGTGATATTTGGGTTTGTTTGAGTGTTTTGTGTCTTGTACTCTTCAGTGTTCTTCCTCTTTTCCCCCTCCAAGTGTGAAAAGACCCCCTCTAGGGTTTTACCCTACAACATCTTGGTAACAGAGCCAGGTTGATCACGAAATTGGAGCCCCCCTCTTTGTTTTCTAGCCTAGTTTTGCTTTTTTGTCCCAATTTCGAAAATTCCCCACCAAAAATAGCCCCAATTTTTTTTTGTGATTTGTTGGTTTGATGAGGTTTTGTTGGATTTGATCCATGGATTTGCTTCGTTTGAAGTGGGTCTAGCTTTCCCCCATCTTTTCCCTACTATCCATCCCCAAAATCTCTCCAATTTCCGCCATGAAATCACGAAATTTCCGCCTACCCCGTGCCCACGGGCCCCCACGTAGCCCCAGGTGACCCCGTGCCCTCGGTACATGTACCGTGCGGACGGGACCCCGTGTCCACGGGCCTTGGACCCCGTGCGCACGGCCCCCCTATAGCTGCCGCGTGCACTTTACGTTTTCACCCATAACTTCCACTCCCGAACTCCGATTTGGGCGTTCTTTGGCTCGTTGAAAAGCTAGGGACGTGCCCGAGCTGCTCATCTTGGTTTTACCACCATTTGACTCCATAAATTGTTTTCCATTTTGGCATCTAAGCATTGGCCCTCCACCATATCATCCGCAAAACCACCATAGCATCCGCAACCTAACCCTTTTTGCTCCATATAGCTTTTGTGGTTGTTTGAGTGGTGACTTGAGTCTCCTAAGGTGTTTCGGCAACTTAGGCATGGTTGCTTCTTCATCAACCACCACCACCATTTCCGTATTGCCATCTCCGCTTTCACCATTTTGACACCCTAACCGTAAGCAAGAACGGTAACCTCTATATCATCTTGGTATCGCGGTATCCCATCATTATACATTCTTGCCATTACATTGCTAACCCCTTAGCCCATTTTGCTTCACTTGCCTATCGAGACTAGACATTAGAGTATTGCGGCAATGGTACTTGTGCACATTAGTGATCTGTACCTTCCATTGCATACATACCATATCATATTGGTATCATATCATCTCTTGTGTCACAAGATTGTTCCCGCATATACAAAATTGCTATCTTGGTTTGTGCATTTCCCATAAGTGGACATATCAAAAAAAAAGAATAAGCTTTTAAGCAAAAGAAAAGAGAGCAAAGAGCTTGTATGCAAGTGCCATAGCATCATACTACATTGCACATAAGATTGTCATATCCGATCATCTTGAGAAGAACACCGGAACATCATACACATAGCATACTTCGGATAGAAGGCTCATACATTTTGCATCTTACAGGTTGTGCACAAGTGTCGTATCCGCCTATTGAGCAATCATGCTAGCGTCTCTCTTGAGTTGTGCAACACGAGCGTTTTCCATGGATTCCACATTTTGTGCTCATTCCTTGGTTGCACGACGCCATTTATCTATCCGTGTGTGTGTTTCCGTGTACCACCCATTGCTATTGGTCTACTTGTTTCACTTGCGAATTTGTGAATCTTTTCCAACATTATTGACTCTTGCTAACAATTTGCATCAAATTTTTGTGCCACTATCCTCACTGAGCTCCACCATAAGCATTACTTGTGTAGGTGTGAGAATTGACAAGATCCAGTACCAATTGTGCTATTTCCTTGTTACATTATTGAGTGATCATTGGTCAATCTTCAACATTGGATAAGGTACATTGGTCTAGTTCTTGCCTTTCATCCACTCACATTTGCCCGAGTCTTGTGATGGATAGGCAAGGAATTTCATCTCCAGTCTTCCATGACAACGATGGCGCGAACAACTACATCACCAAAACACCCATCTTCGGACTACAATGAGCAAGGCGAAGCATTGAGCGACTCACCGTCGACATTCACCAACGCGAAACACGGACAAGGGACTACATCGATACCAAGTTGGACGCACAATTGGATGACTTTCGACACGTGTGGGACAACTACAAGTCTTCTTCCTGTTCGTCATCTTCACGGCGGAGACGCTCAAGTCGCAAGTCTTCGTTACGGTCACAAGATGCAAGTACCATGTGGCACCGTCAAGAAAACCTTCAGGAGTACAAGAGAAGACCGCGATACGAGCACCACCAAGACGGAGCTACGACTACTACCACCACTTCGGCATCTTCGCCAAGTGTTATCAAGGCATATTATCCTTTCGAAGTACGGCATCTTCGCCTACCTCTGACAAGTACGCCTTCTTCGTCATCATCAAGTCCAAGGCGATCACCTACGAGCAAGGGTGACACTTCCATCTTCGGAAGCCCCTCAAGAGAGATGGTTGAGCATGGGATTTTCCCTTCGACCACACGACATGTGATGACTTGAGTGACTTGTGCCACCATATTGAGAGTGAGAGTGACTTCACCACTAACCCCATATATGACGAGTTTCCACAACTCCCATGTGAGGAGAGCCACAACCCCCAACACTTGAGTGAGATGAGTGACTCCACCATATATGACTTTGAGTGCACCTACCTTGAGGGAGTGAGTGAACCACCACATAGAGAGAGAGTGAGATAGTTCATAGGTCATGTGAGGCCACTTTCATCTCTAACGACTTGACCTCTACCTCTATTGTGTCTTCTCATTTGGTGCTAGGTCCCATTTATGATGATGCACCGATCCTCGACGACTTCTTCCTTCCTATGGACAGGATGATGGCCATGGTGGAATACGATGCACCCCCCACATGGTTGCATCAAGATGAAGATAACAACGAGTGGATCTTTGACACCTCACCTACAACACATGGGCGATGCTCCAAAGGTATCATAGGTGATGGTGTTTCTCTTGTCCCACTAGTGGACTCTTCTCACAATGATTTCTTGCATGATGTTGACACACCTATTACCATACATCATGCTAGTGCGACTTCATCATGTCATGACTTACCTATTTATGATGAATATGATGATGAGCATGTCGAGTTGCCTAGTTGTGATGCTATGCTCCATAGGATATCATGTGAAAATTCTTTTGGTCACATCATGTTTGACAATCCATTGAACTTGTCATATGCTATGCGTGAGATATACCATATTGCATCATTTCAACCTCAACATAGTATCTATGCTTGCCCCATTAAAATAAATCCCATTTTCACTTATGGCATAGATGACGAGATGATGGTCATTGGCTTTTGTTTTTCATGTGATGATATTGCCATGCTTCCTTTACATGATTTGCACAACTCATCTGCTATACCATGCCATGATCACATTGTTCCAAATATGCTTTGTTTTGAATGTTGTCAATATTCTCCAAGAGATGTTTCCATTAATGCTCATGAGGAGACCGCCATAGTTTCCTCATACATATTAGGAGATTTTGATGTAGTCCATAATTTGCATGATTCTCATCATTGCTTGCACCATATGCATTCCACGCATAACACTGCTCTAGATATTTCCCATGATTCATTACACAACTTGAGTCTCCATTATATTATACATAACAACAAACCCATCATGATGGATGACATGTTTTCTCTATCATGCATATCATTTATTTGAGCATTGAATATTTTGTGCTAACCAACACAAGCACATGCGCATCATGATGGATGATGTGTACATCTACCACGCACTCACAATTTTCCCTTTGTTTTTGTTATGTGTAGGTACTCATGTATACTCATCAACCTCTCAATCCCAAGAGTTGACGAAACGAGCTCTTGAGAGCAACAGCGATTTGGGATCCCGTGGATTTTCCTTATTCCCATTCTCTTGGCGCAACGTCTACACGCATCTCTTCTACTTGGCTCTCACACAGCTTTGGGTTATATATCACTTGTTACGTTATGCCCATTTTCTCATGTTCACTTTGCATGCCATGCCTCTTTCCATGCCTTTGCCATGCAATTGTGACCCTTGCTTGCACTTACATGTGAATCACCATTATACTACTTCTATGTGTGTTTACATGCTTGGGGGAGATCCTTGTTGCTATTGCCATGTTTATCATGTGCCTCATGTTATTCATGCTTGTTGTGTTGGGAGAGTCATGATGTCCCTTTGCTATTTGCATATGGCATCTCACCAATACAATGATGATACCTTAATCATATCTTGCTTTCATGCTTGTGGTATGTCATGCACATTTTATATGCCCACTATTTGCACCCATGACATGATTTCCATGATTACTTCTAGTATGTTGCATCTTTGCACAACTAGCTTGCATAACTTGATGCATATGACTACTTGCTTGGTTGCATCACCCATGTTCCATTCTTGCTCGCTTTCTTGGGTTGATGGCATATATGTTCATGCCTCTCACATGATTTTTCTTAATCATTGTCTCTTGTCTCCGTTAGGTGCACCATTGATATCAACTTGTAGTGAATGCACCCATGCGATGCTTATCGATCTTGGAGAGTTGGGCATATTACTTGTGATGCATGCTTGTTTGATTGAGCTTAATCTTTTTGGTTGGAGTAGTACTGCGACGGAGGAGCACGAAACATGGCAGCCCAGTGCCATATGGCGATAAAAAATGATCTAATTTGTTAGTCATCTAATTGTTAGTATTGTTCTATTCATTCCCTAAAAAAACCATTGTTCTATTCATGCCTCACAGAGAACATGACACGTGTGGTGAAACACCCAAAGCAAAAGATGAAACACAGGAGCAAAAGAAGAAGGAAGATTATCACCCCAAATGATCTAATTAGCCGCGGAGTCATAATTGCTTCTTCATTGCCTCCACGACCTCCATCACCTTGCGCGTCTCCTCCGCCATCTTCTTCATTCTGTCCATGATGCGGGATTTCTCGACGCGAGCCTTCTTCATCTATTCCATGGCTGCATTATGTTGCTTGACAGCAGGCGGGTGCTCGATGCGGAGCTTCGCCAACTCCTCCTTCTGTTCCATGACGAGGGCCTGCAGCATCTTCATCGAGGAACTACTATTCTCATGCAGCTTCTTCCAGCGGGCGTTCTTCTCCTTCAACATGTCGATCTCGTGGCAGAGCTTCGCCTTGTCCTCCTGAAGTCGCAGGATTTCGCCGATCGCCTTCTTCTCCGAGGCAATGCTCTTCTTTAGCAGCATCACCAAGCCGGTGGTCAACTCCCCTGCTGATTGACCTCAGCGGGCATGTCGTCGAGGCTCTCCTTCAGCAACTCCATCAAGCCTTGGATGAACTCCTTCTGCTTATTGAGGTGCTTATTGAGGTGATCGGGCATGCCGTCGAGGGATAACGACTTCAGCTCCGTCGGCTCGACATGTTCGCCTCCGTGACTAGGGCGCTCCTAGGAGCCATCGCCTGCCCATGAGAGATCTTTCAAGGTCTCTGTGTGGCGGTGAGCCCTCTTTTTTTTCCGCAGCCTTGGTTGCCACTCCCTTGTAACGAGTAGTTCTTGACCTAGAGCTCTGCTCACCGGCCATGGCAACGACGGACGAAGAAGAAGCACTTATGAGGAGGAAAGGTAGAGTAATTTTCGGTTAGGTAGTTCCCCATTCTATAACCTAAGTACTAGCACTAGTACTAATACCTGCATAGTGGGAACACATTCAGGTTTGGTACGTACTAGTAGGTGTGAGCAGGCTTTCGAATGTCATGGGAACAAGGTAAAGATTAATTGATGGTTTTGGTTTCGAGGCCCGAAACGGCTCCCGATGAATTTAGCGGAACATAAATTTCAAGTACTACACTGCTCAAATACATAAATATTATGTTACTATCAAAAATTGGCACAAAATACGAAGGAGACCAATGGAAGTAATACTAGCAACCCACGATTTAACTACTCGCATGCGCGCAGTGGAGTAATAATGTCTTTCTTCCGCCCTCACGTCCACTCAATTTGCATGCTGTTGGGGATATTACTACTGGACGTAAACCAGCCAGGAGTAGCCAGATTAACTTTATGAAGATTAGAAGCCCATGAAGACGTGAAGATGATGGCGCTTTACGAAGCCCAAGTCCTAGAAGTGAGTTAAGGCCTGTAGATGTAAACCGACTTAATCATGCAACTTGCTTTGTAAGATAGGAAGTGTGGAGACCGAACCGGACACGTTTATGATCCGGCATCGGGACTCTGTAAACTGGCGGGCGTCAACCTATGTATATAAAGGGATGACCCGGCAGCGGTTGAGGGACAGACAACAACTCGAGAGCCAGGCAAAGCAGATTCGCTCCCTGGCCTTCGAAACCCAAGCAATACCAATCACAACTAGACGTAGGCTTTTACCTTCATCGTAGGGGCCGAACTAGTATAAACTCTCCATGTCCCCTTGTCCGGTTTAACACCTTTAAGCTAACCCGTTGCGATGGCTCCATGACTAAGTCCTTTCACGAGGACATCTACCGTGACAAACCCACAACAGTTGGCGCCCACCGTGGGGCTATCGCACGATGGTTTCGAGTTCTTGAAGGGAAGCTTTGATGGACTCGAGGGATACACTGTGGGCCGGATGACGAAGAGTCGTCGCAGCAAGCTCAACATCGACAAAGCCGGATGGGGTCTCGAGGCCAATTTGATTGAATATGGGTACCAGGTCCCCTTTGGTGGGATTCACGTCTTCATCGGCAAGATTGGCGAACCGGCCCCTGAGCCGGACACCTGCACCGACATCATCAAAACGGCTCAGCGTGCAAGTTCTTCGACGGTTCAGCCCGTGACGAAGCATGTTTTCGTAGGTGTCATCCATGGAGCAGAATACGAGGACAGACCGGCGTCCGATGGAGAAACTGTTGTCTGTTCCGACGGCGAGTCTTCTGGAGAGACCGAATCGCTCTATCAGTTGCATGATGGCCGGATTGGTGGAGGTTCCGAGGGCAACAGTATTCCGGACCCCCCTGATTTGCCGAACCGGGCCACTATCTTCATGGCCGGTACACAGTCGGCGCCTCATTCATCAACTGTTGCAGCAATACTCTCCGGTTCAACAACAGCCACGCCGGCGGGGCCAGGAAGCTCTGCGCCGCCTCCGGCTCAAGTCCTGTCTAACCTGTTCGACGCTTTGGCAACATTGATGGCCGCAGAGGTGGATGCAGCAGCCCGGGATCAGCACAACACGGAGATTGCGAAGGTGAAAGACCAAATAGCTCAGGCTAAAGCGAACCTAGCGGCAGAGAATGCTAGGATGGCTACAGAACGGGCCGAGCTGGAAGCTCAGGCCTACCGGATTAGACTGGATCAGAATGCTTCTGAAGAACTCATGAGAAGAAGGTACCGATCGCATCTCCCGTCGGGTTATGAGCCATGAAATCTCTTCAACACACTAGGAGCAGGAGCTAGTCACCAGCCAGTACTGAACCGGGCGGAGGCACCAGGAACAGGAGCGCCGGTTCAACCACGCATGATGGACCCGCCTCATTAGAACAACATTGTGCCACAGTATGTACCAACACCTCCCGGGCATTATTCCAACCCATTGGATAATATCGTGGCCGCCGCTTCACGCCTGGCAGCCCTCCCAACCGATGGAGAATCACCAGTTGCCATTGAGGCACTTTGGGCTAGAGATCTCCTTCAAACGGCGCTAAATCAGCAGCAGGCATATTCACACAGTCGCGAGATGATTCATTCCACTCCCCGTCCGAGAAGGAGTTATAGCAGACATGTTGAGGATGAATCGGCCGTGTCAAGCAGCGCAAGCCGCCGTAATTCGCTGCGAGGACACAACCCGGCAGGGGGACGTACTAATGCACAGGATGTTGTGGATCACGGTCGCGCGCGTCGGGAGGCCGAGTTAGCAGCTCAACTTGGAGTGCGTCAACATACTCCAGTTCACCCTACCGCTTCAGTAGAACCAGGTGTGGTATTCAGTTCCTTAGGGGTGCCGTGTCTCACCCCCGCTTTGCGTAATGTGAGATTGCCCAAGGACTTCAAGGGACCTCGTAAGGTACCAAATTACACCACCGATTTACAACCAGAGGCATGGGTTGAAAGCTATGAGATGGCAATGGAGATGTTAGATGTGGATGAGGCAGTGTGTGCTAAATACTTCACCATGATGTTGGAAGGAACAACTCGTACTTGGTTGAAGAGCTTACCAACTAACTCCGTCAGATCATGGGCTGAGTTGAAGCACCGGTTTATCTAGAACTTCAAAGATACTTGTAAACAGCCCATGTCAATCGTAGATCTGGCCGCTTGTGTCCAAGAGGAGGGGGAGTCCACGACACATTGGGTCAAGCGAGTCTCAACGATTTTACATTCATCGGATCGTATCAATGCAGATACCGCAGTACTAACGTTGGAGGATAATTTCCGTTTTCTACCGCTCAAATAGAAGTTAGGAAGGCTCAAACGTCACTGCAATGATATGTCAATGCTCATGGCCGCTTTGGTTAAGTACGCCGATTCAGATAATACCAAAGTCCCGAACTCAGAGGAGGATAAACCGGGGAAAGGAAAGAAGAGCGGCAACACCAAGGGTCAGCAGCATAATCCCGCAGGCCACGGGAACAGTGGTAAGCACAAGGCCGATAGCAGCTTGGACTTTGTCGCTAACACCAATGCTCAGGAGAATGGCCAGCGCCGCAAGGGCAAGCAGCCCCAGAGGGGCGGAGGTTCAGGCCCCAATTTGGAGCGCCTGTTAAATCAGCCCTGTCCAAAGCATGGATCAAAGGAGAAGCCAGCATCGCATCTTTGGAAGGACTGTTACATCATGCGGGATTATAAGAACCAATATGTTCTAGTATGATAATGGCCTGCCCGGCGTTCAGGAGGTGGTTTCCACGGGCTGGGTTACGGAGGTGGCAGTTCCGGTTCTGGATTTCAAGGCAATCAAACCGGACACATCAATCAAGGGCACCAAGGCAACCAAGGAAGCTACAACCATCAGGGGAACCAGCAGCAGTAGTCAGGTTATCAGAGCCATTCTAAACAGTTAAATAGTGGGCAATATCATGTCTTCACAACTAGCTTGTGTAAGCGTGATTAGAAGCTTCACAAGAGGGCAGTAAACTTTGTTGAACCGGTAGTGCCTCAATATCTACACTGGTCTGAGCAACCCATTTTGTGGAGTAGAGAGGATCACCCACCCCGGGTTGACAATCCGGGTCACTTGGCCCTAGTAGTGGCACCTCAAGTTGGAGGATATAAGTTCACTAAAGTGCTCGTGGATGGGGGAAGTAGTATCAACATTCTATATTATGATACATTCTGCCGAATGGGGTTGACAGATAAGAATCTTAAACCATCAAATACCGTTTTTCATGGTGTGGTGCCTGGTAAGTCCGCATATCCAGTGGGCAAGATAGCCTTAAAGGTGGCTTTTGGAGATGATTATGATTCAAGGTCAGAAACACTGACTTTTGAGGTGGTGAAAATCAAAAGTCCGTATCACGCCCTGTTTGGGCGGCCGGCTTATGCTAAGTTCATGGCAAGGCCGTGTTATGTTTATCTAGAGCTTAAAATGCCAGGTCATAAGGGGACTATCACAGTACATGGAAGCAGAAAGATCGCTTTGGAGTGTGAGGAAGGTGATTCGGCTTATGCTGAGTCGGTTTGTGCCACGGAGGAGTTGAAATTCTACAAGGAGCAAGTTGATCCGGCAGATATGACCTCTTTGAAAAAGCTGACTATGGAACATGATCCGGCGTTGAAGTTCAATTCGGCTACAGACACTAAGATGATTGATTTTGTTCTTGGCGACTCATCCAAGCAAATCAGCATCAACGTTAACCTAGATCCCAAATAGGAAAGCGCGCTCATCGAGTTCATCCGTGAGAACCGGGACATCTTTGCATGGAAACCTTCTGACATGCCAGGTGTACCGAGGGAACTTGCCGAGCACACACTTAACATTGATCCTAAGTTTAAACCGGTCCAACAGTTTCTCCGCCACTTCAAGGAAGAAAGGTGTAAGGCTATCGGTGAAGAGGTAGCTCGGTTGTTGGCCGCAGGGTTTATCGTGGAGGTCTTTCATCCAGAGTGGTTGGCTAATCTGGTGCTGGTTCTTAAGAAAAACGGCACTTGGCGTATGTGTGTGGATTACACAGATTTAAACAAGGCTTGCCCTGCATACCCCTTTGCCATCCCTCGCATTGATCAGATAATTGATGCTACGGCAGGTTGTGACCGTTTGTGTTTTCTGGATGCTTATTTTGGTTATCATCAGATCAAAATGGCGGTTAAGGACCAGGAGAAGACAACTTTCATAACTCCCTTTGGAGCCTTCTGCTATGTCTCCATGCCCTTTAGACTCAAGAGTGCCCAGGCAACTTATCAGTGATGCATTCAGAATTGCCTTCATAAGCAGATTGGGCGCAATGTTCATGCATATGTGGATGATATTGTGATCAAGTCTAGAAAGGAGGAAACATTGATAGATGATTTGAGAGAAACCTTTGACAACCTCCGAGTTTACAAGATGATGCTCAATCCGGAGAAGTGTGTCTTTGGTGTCCCGGCAGGCAAGCTCTTGGGTTTTCTGGTGTCAAACAGAGGCATTGAGGCTAATCCGGAAAAAATTCCGCGATCACGTCTTTGGCTAAACCAGCGTGTATCAATGACGTTCAATGTCTGGCCGGCCGGATTACAACTTTAAGCCGTTTTATTAGTCGTCTCAGGGAGAAGGCCATCCCTTTATATCAGATGCTCAAGAAAACGGATAACTTTGTCTGGAGCGAGGCAGCTAATAAAGCGTTTGAGGATCTGAAGAGGCGGTTAGCTGAACCGCCCGTGCTTGCAGCACCGATCGATAAGGAGCTGTTATTGCTATATGTGACTGCTAATGCCCAAGTTGTTAGCGTGGATATCATGGTGGAGCGCAAGGAAGTTGGCAAGGAATATACGGTTCAATGGCCGGTTTATTATATCAGTGAGGTTCTCATTGAGAGAAAGCAGAGGTATCCACATTGGCAGAAGCTGGTGTATGGAGTGTTTATGGCAAGCCGGAAGCTTAAACACTATTTTCAGGGCCATCCCATCACAGTGGTCAGTTCAGCCCCTCTGGGAGATATCATTCAAAACAGAGAAGCAACTGGCCGGATTGCCAAGTGGGCTATCGAGCTTGGACCTCATGGGCTCAAATATATACCCCGCACAACGATCAAATCCCAGGCACTCGTGGATTTCATCAATGATTGGAAGGAGTTACAGGCACCAGAAGAGAAACCAGATAATACGTATTGGACTATTCATTTTGATGGATCCAGGAAGTTGGAGGGCTCGGGGGCTGGAGTCATACTAACTTCCCCACGAGGTGACAAGTTTTGTTATGTCCTCCGTTTAATGTTCCCTTGTACTAACAATGCAGCTGAATATGAGGCTTTGCTCCACGGTCTTCGGATGGCTAAGGAGATGAACTTAAGCCGGGTTAAGTGCTTCGGCGATTCAGATCTGGTGGATCAATAGGTGTCTGGCACTTGGGATTCTAAAGACCCACTCATGGCTGCATATCAGCGAGAGGTGGATACAGTGGCTGGTCACTTCAAGTGTTATCAGGTGGACCATATAGACCGGCAAAAGAATGAAGCGGCAGATGCTTTAAGTCGTCTTGGTTCTCAGCGTAAACCGGTTCCACCAAATGTATTTCTTGACATATTGCATAATCCGTCAGTCAAGGTACCAACAGAAGAAGAGTTGGCTATTCCTGATCCGGAGGCTCAATTAGTGGCAGCTTTGCATGTCATACCGGATTGGACAATCCCATATCTGGCTTACATGAACCGGGGCGAATTACCAGACGATGAAACGTTGGCTCGACAGTAATCCGGCGTTCCATGTCCATGACCATACTTAACAGGGAGTTACATCGTTACAGTGCTTTAGGAGCAATTCAGCGTTGTGTTTCTCCTCAAGAGGGTTGTGAGATTTTGCGAGAAATCCATGAAGGGGATTGCGGTCACCACGCCGGTTCAAAGTCTTTGGTTGCTAAGGCTTTTCGCCACGGTTTTTACTGGTTAACAGCACATGCCGATGCAGAGGATTTGGTCGAAAGATGTGACGGGTGTCAAAAATTCGCATGTCATGCTCATGTTCCGGCTGAGGAGTTGAGGATGATTCCAATAACTTGACCGTTTGTTACTTGGGGGCTTGATATGGTTGGACCCTTCAAGCGATCCAAGGACAAAACGACCCACTTATTAGTGGCAGTTGATAAATTCACCAAATGGGTGGAAGCACAGCCAGTCAGTAAGTGCGATGCGTCCACGGCGGTTCAATTCATCAAAAAGGTGATATTCTGGTTTGGTTTTCCACACAGCATTATAACTGATAATGGTACTAATCTATCAAAGGGAGAGATGGAGGAATTTTGTCAACGTGAGCACATCCGGCTTGATATAGCATCAGTGGCTCACTCCCAATCTAATGGTCAAGCGGAAAGGGCAAATCAAGAAATTTGGAGAGAAATTAAACCCCGGCTTATGGTTCCCTTGAAGCGGACACTAGGTTGTTGGGTGGAGGAATTACCTTCTGTGTTATGGAGCATCAACACCACACCTAACAGATCGACAGGTTACACACCTTTCTTCATGGTTTATGGAGCGGAGGCGGTTCTCCCTAGTGACATCCGTCACGATTCGCCCCAGGTGACAGCTTATGTTGAAGTGGATAATGAGATAGCACGTCAAGATTCTCTGGACCTGTTAGATGAAGAAGGTGATCTCGTAGCAGCACGTTCAGCGATTTATCAACAGGATCTCCGACGTTATCATAGCCGCCGGGTTAAAACCAGAACCTTTCAAGAGGGCAATTTGGTGCTCTGGCTCATTCAGGATCAAACTAATATGCACAAATTATCCCCACCTTGGGAAGAACCTTTTGTGGTCAGCAAGAATCTGCACAACGGGTCATACTACCTCATTGATGTTCGAGAGCACCAAGACTCACGTAAATCGGAGGAGGAGACCAAGCGGCCATGGAACATAGCTCTTCTTCGGCCTTACTATACTTGAGCCATAGGCTCTTCATATGTACATATTTATGACGATGTATATAATATATAATAAATCGGAGCCTCCATTAAAGCAGGGTATCTGTTCTTTTTATATCATGTGTGTGCTTACAAGAGTTTTCTACTGCTAAAGTGGAGGTTTTTGTTAATCCGGCTTCTGCAGCCGCACAGATATAAAGAAAATCACTAGGGGGCTTGGTCATATCTGAACCACAGCTACACCTCTTGATCAGTTTAAAACCACAAAGGGATATCACTAGGGGGCTTGGTTGTTATCGCACCATAGCTACACTTCTTGATAGGCGTTTAAGCCACAAAGGAAATTATGTGGGGCCGAAGAGAGTGTTGCACAAAGCACAAACTCAAACATGGGCACCCACCGAGCACAGCTCGCAAAGTTACTTGGGGGCTCTTTTTGCAAAGCAACAAAGAGTTTGAAAGGACCCTTGTAATTGGTTATCAAGCCACGGCTTGGAAGCCTGGTGTATTCACCTAAAATCCCGGGTTAACCTGCCTTCATCAAGTAAGCCACTCCTGTCCAGGTAATCCTGGTATGACCCGCCAAACGTTTGACAAGTCAATCTTTTACAGACCCTGAACTTGTCAAAGTTAAAATGACGATTGGTTAATTGGAGGCCCATCTTAAAAGGCTTTGTTAAATGGTTTAACTCAGAGGCCTGGCAGCCCATGAAAAGCCTCGATTTGGAGCCTGGCAGCTCGTAAAAAGCCTTGCATATTTCCTTTTTGACTCTTATTTGTTAAGGTTTTTTACTTTATAAAAGTTCATAAATGTCTTCTTATAAACCGATGTCCGTGACCCGGCTTGCCTTTCAACTACAAATTGTCAGTACATGATCAGTTATAAACCGGTGTTCATTGTCCCGGTCTAGTTTGATTAAATCGCTAGTGCTATAAAGAAAACCCGGTAATTATTATATCCCGGTATGGTTTATTATCATAATCGGACACTATAAGGATGGAGTTATTATTACTCCGGATTGGTGTTAGCACCTTTACCAAACCGTTGATCAACCAACGAGGTATGTTGCACATATTACTTTTTATACAATAACTTTGATCATTCATCTAAGTATTGTATATATGTTGAGCATCATAACCCGTCCGATGGTAAACCACTAGGACACTTTGCAAGTTTTTGTATTCAGGAACGAAACTATTCCTGGGTTAAGGATAACTCGATCCCAAAAGGTCGAGCAAGTTTTCACATCAGCAAAGTGTCACAAAACATGCTCGATGGCATGAAAGATACAGGAGTTTTCTGTTATCCTATTACATGAAGCTTTCAAAACGGTTCCAATTGAATAGTTGTTTTTAAGCATTGGCACACAACAGCTGGTAAACCGGCGGTCGATTTAAGATGCTTCATCTGGACGGTTTGATGGTTGAGGGTCAGTTGATGCGACCACTTCTTCTTCATCCCTCCCCAGAAGCTGGAAATCAACCGTCGCCCAATCGATTCCAGTTAACGCTTGAAACACAGCCTCTTCATGGATAAGGCTGGAAGGGTTAATATCAGGAGCGTAGGTATGCTTACGAATTGGAGGTACAAGTTCTTCAACTTCATGGATTTCGGCAGGCTGTCTCTTCCCTTCAGCGTCATAACCGGTTGGAAATGAGACAAGTCTGTGTCCTCTGCTAGTTTGCTCGCTACTGGCCGCATTTCTTTGGTCAGCCTTCGAAGGTCATCATTGTCGAAGTTTGAAGCATCCTCCTTTACACCTGGGTATCCTTTGATAATGTCCTCCGCTTCAAGATCAGGGATCCATGCCTTCTCCCTGATTAGTGCAGTTAATGTGCCGGCTCTTGTGGCTGCTTTCTTCAATTGAGCAATCCGGGCTGGTAACATGGCCAGCTTCTCAAGAGTTTCCTTTATCAGCATTGGCGCCGGTTTATTATATGCCGCTGTGCAAATATCTCGCTGCGACCCAGAATACAGTTGTTCAATCAAAGTATATGCTGCTTTAAGCTTCATTCGCACATCGGTGCCGAGATGAGCGATGCGAGTGCCTGTCACGGTTTTATGTCCATATTCTGGTCAATGATAAGGTTCCATGAATTGCACAAAACACATAAGGATATACTTACCATAGATAGCAGAAGTCATAGTGTTGATTTGCCATTTCAAGCCAGCTAGTTCATCTACAACTGGCTTCAGGGCTGCCTCGGCGTCTTCAGCTCTTTTTGTTAAACCAGATTTTTTGGTTTCCCAGTCAGCACGATCTTTGTTGAAAGATTCTTTCAGATTTTCCATTGCGGCCTGGGCTTGGGTCAGCTCCTCTTTGGTTTTTGCAGCTTCTGCCTGTTGTGACTTCATATTCTCTTGCAAGTCAGCGTTTCGGGCATCTCTATTACTTAGTTTAGCCTGCAACATTGAAGATATGTCAAACAACAGGATATATATATATGTATATATATACATATATATATATGCTCAAAAATACAAAGTGTATAACAAGTTATGCACTTCGTACTTGGGGGCTAATGCTTATTTGCTCTAAAGTCACTACATTTTATACAAGTCTCCAGAAGAATGCAAGCATTATCCTTGACACTTGGGGGCTAATGTACGTCTGTTCAAAACGGATGCATGGATTAAAACCCAGATTAACTTGCAAAGTTAAACCGGCCTTTGGGGGCTACGCTACGGAAAGTTCTATAATTGCTAAAGGATGGATCATGGTTTTTATTACAGACCTGACATTTTGAGATTCAATGAAGAGAGACTAAAAGTGCTACAAAGATCCGGTTTACGATTAGCATCATAAAACGGCCCTTGGGGGCTACTTGGGTTAGTATTTCAACTTCGAATCAACAAGCAAAGGGAGATGGAAATACCTCATATCGTTCCTTCATCAAATTCACCAAATCGGCTTCATAGTCATGGTTTGAGTGCAAACGGTTTAAAAAACTGGAGTGAAGCTCTTCAGCGTTGAGATGGGCATAACTTGATAGATCACTACTCAATTTGCCTTTTTCCCTAGCAGCCCGCTCTTCTTTGGCACTATGTTGAGCCAAGACTACAAGATGGCCAGGAGAGCTATGGCCCATTCCAGTAATGATAACGTCATCTCCTTGGCCTTCAGTGTTTTTGGCTGGTGATAATGGAGTCTTAGCATCTCTCACCGGGCTAGCCCGGTTTGGCGCTGCCGGTTCAGTATCAGGCGCGGTAGGCTCAGCGTCCGTTGGTTCATCAATGTTTAGACCTTGAAAGGGCGGATCGTCAGAGGCGGCTTCAGGATGAGGGCCCTTCGGTTCACAAGTTTGGTCCGGTTCACCTCTTAGTTCTTCTTCAAAAGTGGCCGGGTCTTCAGGCGGATTGTTGACCCGAGCTTTCTTGCTGGGTCTGGCTTTGGCTCTGCAGACAAAATTAAAAGAGGGTTAACATTTTATTCCAGATTTACAACACATTGAAAGGAAAGGTTTTAAAAGCTTACCCAGCCACAGTTTTCAAAGGAGGGAGTTGAGTTGCGGTCGACTCGCCAGAGGATGAGGGAGGTGTCACCTGATAATTTGAATCGGACGGATTAAGAGGTTGTCTGAAATAACCTGCCTTGGGGTAAGAATTGTCAGAAGTGGGAGAGACCTCAGACCAGCGCTTCCAAACCAGGGTATCAGGTAAACTGGCTGAAGTGACTTGTTGGCCACTGTGCCGGGTTATCCGGCGAGCTTCATGCTGTTGAGTCTGCAAAATAAATTTTGTGTCCAAGTAAGCAACAGGATGAGAAAATCTTACTTTCCGTACTGCTTGACGGGTTTTTTTGTGTTGGCATAGAGTCTGAACCGGAAGAAAGGGTAATTACCTCTACATCATCAGCTTGGCTGCCTTCTACGTCCTCCTGATAAACATCATTGTTAATGTGGTGCATGAAAAGGGAGCCAAGTGAGTCAAGTTCTACCTCAACTTCTGGATCATCAGCATCGTCATCAAGTTACATCTTGATCCAGTCACCCTTTTTCCGTTTTGACGTCCGTTTGACAGCTTTGGTTTTGGGGCGAGATGGTTTGACCGCTTTATCCCCAGTTGGTTTACTGCTTTTTCTATGGATTTCTGTTTCCAGAAGGGATCATCACCCTATACATACATACACAGAAGAAGGATTACAAGTTGAACAACTTAAATGTTGGGGATCATAGCAGAAATTTAAAATTTTCTACGCATCACCAACATCAATCTATGGAGTAATGTAGCAACGAAGGGAAGGAGAGTGCATGTACATACCCTTGTAGATCTCTAAGAGGAAGCGTTGCAAGAACGCGGATGAAGGAGTCGTACTCATAGTGATTCAGATCGCGGTTGATTCCGATCTAAGCGCCGAACCACGGCACCTCCGCGTTCAACATACGTGCAGCCCGGTGACGTCTCCTACGCCTTGATCCAGCAAGGGGAGAAGGAGAGGTTGGGGAAGACTCCCTCCAGCAGCAGCATGACGGCGTGGTGGTGGTGGAGGAGCGCGGGACTCCAGCAGGGCTTGGCCAAGCACTACGAGAGACGAGGAGGGAGAGGGGTAGGGCTGCGCCAATAGGGAGATCGAATTGTGTGTGTTGCAGCCCCAATACCTCAAGTATATATAGGGGAAGGAGAGGGGCTGAGCCCCCATCTAGGGTTCCCTCCCTAGGTGTGGCGGCAGCCCCAAAACCCATCTAGGGTTGCGGCCAAGGGGGGGAGAGGGGGAGGCGCACCTGGGGTGGGCCTTATGGCCCATCTGCCCTAGGGTTTGCCCCCCTCCCCTCTAGGAGGCGCCTTGGGCCTTGGTGGGAGGCGCCCCAGCCCACCTAGGGGCTGGTCCCTTCCCACTATTGGCCCATGTAGGCCTCCGGGGCCCATGGCCCCTCCCGGTGGACCCCCGGACCCCTCCGGTGGTCCCGATACACTACCGGTGATGCCCGGAACACTTCCGGTGGCCAAAACCATACTTCCTATATATCAATCTTTACCTCCGGACCATTCCAGAACTCCTCGTGACATCCGGGATCTCATCCGGGACTCCGAACAACATTCGGTAACCACGTACATACTTTCCCTATAACCCTAGCGTCATCGAACCTTAAGTGTGTAGACCCTACGGGTTCGGGAGTCATGCAGACATGGCCGAGACAACTCTCCGGTCAATAACCAACAGCGGGATCTGGATACCCATGTTGGCTCCCACATGCTCCACGATGATCTCATCGGATGAACCACGATGTCAAGGATTCAATCAATCACGTATGCAATTCCCTTTGTCTATCGGTACGATACTTGCCCGAGATTCGATCGTCGGTATCCCTATACCTTGTTCAATCTTGTTATCGGCAAGTCTCTTTACTCGTTCCGTAACACATCATCCCATGATCAACTCCTTGGTCACATTGTGCACATTATGATAATGTCCTATCGAGTGGGCCCAGAGATACCTCTCCGTTACACGGAGTGTCAAATCCCAGTCTCGATTCGTGCCAACCCAACAGACACTTTCGGAGATACCTGTAGTGAACCTTTATAGCCACCCAGTTACGTTGTGACGTTTGGCACACCCAAAGCACTCCTGCAGTAGAAAAGGAAATGATACTTGACATTAGAAAAGCTTTAGCATACGAACTACACAATCTTTGTGCTAGGCTTAGGATTGGGTCTTGTCCATCACATCATTCTCCTAATGATGTGATCCCGTTATCAACGACATCCAATGTCCATGGTCAGGAAACCGTAACCATCTATTGATCAACGAGCTAGTCAACTAGAGGCTTACTAGGGACATGGTGTTGTGTATGTATCCACACATGTATCTGAGTTTCCTATCAATACAATTCTAGCATGGATAATAAACGATTATCATGAACAAGGAAATATAATAATAACCAATTTATTATTGCCTCTAGGGCATATTTCCAACAGTCTCCCACTTGCACTAGAGTCAATAATCTAGTTCACATCACCATGTGATTAACACTCACAGGTCACATCGCCATGTGACCAACATCCAAGAGTCTACTAGACTCAATGATCTAGTTCACATCACTATGTGATAAACACTCAAAGAGTTCTGGATTTGATCATGTTATGCTTGTGAGAGAGGTTGTAGTCAACGGGTCTTGCCATACTCAGATCCTTATGTATTTTGCAAAACTTTATGTCATATCGTAGATGCTGCTACCACGTTCCACTTGGAGCTATTCCAAATTGTTGCTCCATTATACGTATCCGGTATCTCTACTCAGAGCTATCCGGATAGGTGTTAAGCTTGCATCGACGTAACTCTTTACGTCGAACTCTTTATCATCTCCATAACCGAGAAACATTTCCTTATTCCTCTAAGGATAATTTCGACCGCTATCTGGTGATCCTCTCCAAGATCACCTTTATACCCTCTTGCCAGACATGTGGCAAGGCACACATCAGGTGCGGTACTTCAGCATGGCACACCGTATAGAGCCTATGACAAAAGCATAGGGGACGACCTTCGTCCTTCCTGTTTCTTCTGCCGTGGTCAAGCTTTGAGTCTTACTCAACTTCACACCTTACAACTCAGGTAAGAACCCCTTCTTTGACTGATCTATTTTGAACTCCTTCAAAAACATGTCAAGGTGTGCGTTCTTTGAAAGTATCATCAGGCATTTTGATCTATCTCTATAGATCTTGATGCCCAATATGTAAGCAGCTTTATCCAGGTCTTCCTTTGAAAATCACTCTTCAAACAACCGTTTATGCTTTCCAGAAATTATACATCATTTCGAATCAACAATATGTCATCCACATATACTTATCAGAAATGTTGTAGTGCTCCGACTCACTTTCTTGTAAATACAAGTTTCTAGAAAACATTGTATAAACCTAAAAGCTTTGATCACTCCATCAAAGCATATATTCTGACTCCGAGATGCTTGATCTAGTCCATAGAAGGATTGCTGGAGCCCGCATACCTTTTAGCATCCTTAGGATCGACAAAACCTTTTATTGTATCACATACAACTTTTTCTTACGAGAACTGGTAAGAAAACTTGTTTTGACATCCATCTATCAGATTTCATAATCGAAAAATACAGCTAATGCTAACATGATTCCGACGGACTTAAGCATCGCTACGGGTGAGAAATTCTCATCGTAGTCAACTCCTTGAACTTGTGAAAAGACTCTTTCCCACAAGTCGAGCTTCATAGACGGTAACATTACCGCCCACGTCCGTCTTCTTCTTAAAGATCCATTTATCTCAATGGCTTGCTGATCATCGGGCAAGTCCACCAAAGTCCATACTTTGTTCTGATACATGGATCCTATCTCGGATTTCATGGCTTCTAACCATTTGTCGGAATACGGGCCCACCATCGCTTCTCCATAGCTCGTAGGTTCATTGTTGTCTAACAACATGATATCTAAGACAGGATTACCGTACCACACAGGAGTAGTACATATCCTTGTCGACCTATGAGGTTCGATAGCAACTTGATTTGAAGCTTCATGATCACTACCATTAACTTCCTCTTCAACAGACGTAGGCGCCACAGAAAACATCTTTCTGTGTTGCATCACTCTCTTGTTGAAACAAAGGTTTGACAACCTCATCAAGTTCTATCTTCCTCCCACTCAATTCTTTCGAGAGAAACTCCTTCTCGAGAAAGGACCCATTCTTAGCGACAAACAATTTGCCCTCGGATCTGAGATAGAAGGTATACCCAACTGTCACCTTTGGGTATTCTATGAAGATGTGTTTGTCCGCTTTTTGGTTCGAGCTTCTCCGGCTGAAGCCTTAAGCATCGCAGCCCCAAACATTAAGAAACGACAACTTTGGTTTCTTTCCAAACCAATGTTCATATGACGTCGTCTCAACGGACTTAGATGTTGTCCTATCTAAAGTGAATGCAGCTGTCTCTAACGCATAACCTCAAAATGAAAACAGTAGATCGGTAAGAGACATCATAGATCGCACCATATCTCATAAGGTTCGATTACGACGTCCGGACACACCATTACGCTATGGTGTTCCAGGTGGCTTCAACTGCGAAAAAATTCACAATGTCTTAAGTGTTTGCCAAACTCATAACTTAGAAATTCTCATTGATCACATCGTAGGAATTTGATCTTCTTGTTATGATGATTCTTAACTTCACTCTGAAATCGCTTGAACTTTTCAAACGTTTCAGACATGTGCTTCATTAAGTAAATATACCTATATCTACTCAAATTGTCAGTGAAGATGAGAAAATAGCGATATCCACCGCACGCTTCAATTTCTCATTGGATCACACGCATCAGCATGTATGATTTCCAACAAGTCACTTGCCCGTTTCATTGTACCTGAAAACGGGGTCTTAGTCATCCTGCCCATGAGGCATGGCTCGCATGTGTCAAGTGATTCAAAATCAAGTGACTCCAAACATCCATCGACATGGAGTTTCTTCATGCATCTTACGCCAATATGACCTAAGCGGCAGTGCCACAAGAAAGTGGTACTATCATTATTAACTCTACATCTTTTGGTGTGAACATGTGTATTACCACGACCGAGATTCACTGAACCATTCACATAGGGTGCATGACCATGGAAGGTATTATTCATGTAAACAGAATAACCATTATTCTCTAACTTAAATGAATAACTGTATTGCAATGAACATGATCTAATCATATTCATGCTCAACGTAGACACCTGATAACATTTATCTAGGTTCAATACTAATCCCGAAGGCAGATGGAGCGTGCGATGGTGATCTCATCAACTTTGGAAACACTTCCAACACACATCGTCACCTCGCCCTTAGCCAGTCTCCGTTTAGTCCGTAGCTTTTGCTTCAAGTCACCAATAATAGCAACTGAACCGGTATCCAATACCCAGGTGCTACCAGGAGTACTAGTAAGGTACACATTAACAACACGTATATACTTTGTTGAAGTTGCCAGCCTTCTTATCTACCATGCATTTGGGGTAATTCTGCTACCTGTGACCATTCCCCTTACAATAGAAGCACTTAGTCTCGGGTTTGGGTTCAACCTTGGGTTCCTTCACTGGAGCGGCAACTGGTTTGCCATCCATGAAGTTTCCCTTCTAGCCCTTGCCCTTCTTGAAACCAGTGGTCTTGTTAAACCATCAACACTTGATGCTCCTTCTTTGATTTCTACCTTTTGCGGTCATAAGCACTGCGAACAGCTCTGGGATCAACTCCATCCCTTGCATGTCATAGTTCATCACGAAGATCTAGTAGCTTAGTCATAGTGGCTAGAGAACTCTATCAATCACTATCTTATCTGGAAGTTTAACTCCCACTTGATTCAAGTGATTGTAGCACCCAGACATTCTGAGCACATGCTCATTAGCTGAGCTATTCTACTCCATCTTGTTGGCAAAAGAACTCGTCAGAGGTCTCACACCTCTCAACACGGGCATGAGCCTGAAATCCCAATTTCAGCTCTTGAAACATCTCATATGTTCTATGGCGTTCAAAACGTCATTGGAATCCCGATTCTAAGCCGTAAAGTATGGTGCACTAAACTATCAAGTAGTCATCAGGATGTGTCTGTCAGGTGTTCACAACATCCACAGACGACGTTGTAGGGGTTTGCACATCGAGCGGTGCATCAAAGACGTAAGCCTTCTGTGTAGCAGTGAGGACACTCCTTGGACTACGGACCCAGTCTCCATCATTGCTTACAATATCTTTCAACTTAATCTTTCTCTAGGAATGTATTGAAACAGGGAGCTACAACATGAGCTATTTATCTACAACATATTTGCAAAGACAATTTAGACTATGTTCATGATAATTGAGTTCATCTAATCAAATTATTTAGTGAAATCCCACTCAGATAGACATCCCTCTAGTCATCTAAGTGAAACATGATCCGAATCGACTAGGCCGTGTCCGATCATCACGTGAGACGGACTAGTCATCAATGGTGAACATCTCATGTTGATCGTATCTTCTATACGACTCATGTTCGACCTTTCGGTCTTTCGTGTTCCGAGGCCATGTCTGTACATGCTAGGCTCGTCAAGTCAACCTAAGTGTTTCGCATGTGTTCCGAGGCCATGTCTGTACATGCTACGCTCGTCAACACCCGTTGTATTCGAACGTTAGAATCTATCACACCCGATCATCACATGGTGCTTTGAAACGACGAACCTTCGCAACGGTGCACAGTTAGGGGGAACACTTTTCTTGAAATTTTAGTGAGGGATCATCTTATTTAAGCTACCTTCGTTCTAAGCAAATAAGATGTATAACATGATAAACATCACATGCAATCAAATAGTGACATGATATGGCCAATATCATTTTGCTCCTTTTGATCACCATCTTCGGGGCTCCATGATCATCATTGTCACCGTCATGACACCATGATCTCCATCATCATGATCTCCATCATCGTGTCTTCTTGAAGTTGTCTCGTCATCTATTACTTCTACTACTATGGCTAACGCTTTAGCAATAAAGTAAAGTAATTACATGACTTTTATGTTGACACGCATGTCATAAATAAATTAAGACAAGTCCTATGGCTCCTGTCGGTTGTCATACTCATCGACATGCAAGTCGTGATTCCTATTACAAGAACATGATCAATCTCATACATCACATATATCATTCATCACATCCTTTTGGACATATCACATCACAAGGCATATGCTGTAAAAACAAGTTAGACGTCCTCTAATTGTTGTTGCAAGTTTTTATGTGGCTGCTATAGGTTTCTAGCAAGAACGTTTCTTACCTACACGAAAACCACAACGTGATATGCCAATTTCTATTTACCCTTCATAAGGACCTTTTTCATCGAATCCGATCCGACTAAAGTGGGAGAGACAGACACCCGCTAGCCACCTGATGCACCTAGTGCATGTCAGTCGGTGGAACCAGTCTCACGTAAGAGTACGTGTAAGGTCGTTCCGGGCCGCTTCATCCCACGATGCCGCCGAATCAAGATAAGACTAGTAACGGCAAGCAAATTGACAAAATCGACGCCCACAACAACTTGTGTTCTACTCGTGCATAGAAACTACGCATAGACCTAGCTCTGATACCACTGTTGGGGATCGTAGCAGAAATTTAAAATTTTCTACGCATCACCAAGATCAATCTACGGAGTAATCTAGCAACGAAGGGAAGGAGAGTGCATCTACATAACCTTGTAGATTGCTAAGCGTAAGCGTTGCAAGAATGCGGATGAAGGAGTCGTACTCGTAGCGATTCAGATCGCGGTTGATTCCGATCTAAGCGCCGAACCACGGCGCCTCCGCGTTCAACACACGTGCAGCCCGCTCGTATGTTGGGGAACGTAGTAATTTCAAAAAAATTCCCACACACACGCAAGATCATGGTGATGCATAGCAAGGAGAGGGGAGAGTATGATCTACGTACCCTTGTAGATCGACAACGGAAGCGTTTGGTTGATGTAGTCGTACGTCTTCACGGCCCGACCGATCAAGCACCGAAACTACGGCACCTCCGAGTTTTAGCACACGTTCAGCTCGATGACGATGCCCGGACTCCGATCTAGCAAAGTGTCGGGGAAGAGTTCCGTCAGCACGACGGTGTGGTGATGATCTTGATGTACTACTGTCGCAGGGCTTCGCCTAAGCACCGCTACAATATTATCGAGGACTATGGTGGCTGGGGGCGCCGCACACGGCTAAGAATAAGATCACGTGGATCAACTTGTGTCTATGGGGTGCCCCTTGCCTCAGTATATAAAGGATGGAGGAGGAGGAGGCCGGCCAAGGCAATAGGTGCGGCCAGGATGTGGAGTCCTACTAGGACTCCAAGTCCTAGTAGGAGTCCACCAAGAGGGGAGGAAGGGAGAAGGAAGTGGAGGAGAAGGAAAGGTGGCCGGCCCCCTTTTCCCTAGTCCAATTCGGACCAGAGGGGAGGGGGGGGGGGCGCAGCAGCCACTTGGCCCTTTCTCCTCTTCCCACTAAAGCCCATCAAGGCCCATTGCTTCTCCCGTAACTACCCGGTACTCCGAAAAATACCCGAATCACTCGGAACCTTTCCGATGTCCGAATATAGTCGTCCAATATATCGATCTTTACGTCTCGACCATTTCGAGACTCCTCGTCATGTCCCCGATCTCATCCAGGACTCCGAACTCCTTCGGTACATCAAAACTCATTAACTCATAATATAACTGTCATCGAAACCTTAAGCGTGCGGACCCTACGGGTTCGAGAACAATGTAGACATGACCGAGACACGTCTCCAGTCAATAACCAATAGCGGGACCTGGATGCCCATATTGGCTCCTACATATTCTACGAAGATCTTTATCGGTCAGACCGCATAACTACATACGTTGTTCCCTTTGTCATCGGTATGTTACTTGCCCGAGATTCGATCGTCGGTATCTCAATACCTAGTTCAATCACGTTACCGGCAAGTCTCTTTACTCGTTCCGTAATACATCATCTCGCAACTAACTCATTAGTTGCAATGCTTGCAAGGCTTATGTGATGTGCATTACCGAGAGGGCCCAGAGATACCTCTCCGACAATCGGAGTGACAAATCCTAATCTCGAAATACGCCAACCCAACATGTACCTTTGGAGACACCTGTAGAGCTCCTTTATAATCACCCAGTTACGTTGTGACGTTTGGTAGCACACAAAGTGTTCCTCCGGCAAACGGGAGTTGCATAATCTCATAGTCATAGGAACATGTATAAGTCATGAAGAAAGCAATAGCAACATACTAAACGATCGGGTGCTAAGCTACTGGAATGGGTCATGTCAATCACATCATTCTCCTAATGATGTGATCCCATTAATCAAATAACAACTCTTTTGTTTATGGTTTGGAAACATAACCATCTTCGATTAACGAGCTAGTCAAGTAGAGGCATACTAGTGACACTTTGTTTGTCTATGTGTTCACACAAGTATTATGTTTGCGGTTAATACAATTCTAGCATGAATAATAAACATTTATCATGATATAAGGAAATAAATAATAACTTTATTATTGCCTCTAGGGCATATTTCCTTCAGTCTCCCACTTGCACTAGAGTCAATAATCTAGTTCACATCGCCATGTGATTTAACAGCATAGTTCACATCACCATGTGATTAACACCCATAGTTCACATCGATATGTGATCAACACCCAAAGGGTCTACTAGAGTCAGTAATCTAGTTCACATCGCTATGTGATTAACACCCAAAGAGTACTAAGGTGTGATCATGTTTTGCTTGTGAGATAATTTTAGTCAACGGGTCTGTCACATTCAGATCCGTAAGTATTTGGCAAATATTTATGTCAACAATGCTCTGCATGGAGCTACTCTAGCTAATTGCTCCCACTTTCAATATGTATCTAGATTGAGATTTAGATTCATCTAGATTAGTGTCAAAACTTGCATCAGCGTAACCCTTTACGACGAACCTTTTTTCACTTCCATAATCGAGAAACATATCCTTATTCCACTAAGGATAATTTTGACCGCTGTCCAGTGATCTACTCCTAGATCACTATTGTACTCCCTTGCCAAACTCAGTGGTAGGGTATACAATAGATCTGGTACACAGCATGGCAAACTTTATAGAACCTATGACCAAGGCATAGGGAATGACATTCATTCTCTTTCTATCTTCTGTCGTGGTCGGGCTTTGAGTCTTACTCAATTTCACACCTTGTAACATAGGCAAGAAACTCTTTCTTTGTCTATTCCATTTTGAACTACTTCAAAAATCTTTTCAAGGTATGTATTTATTGAAAAACCTTATCAAGCGTCTTGATCTATCTCTATAGATCTTGATGCTCAATATGTAAGCAACTTCACCGAGGTCTTTCTTTGAAAAACTCCTTTCAAACACTCCTTTATGCTTTGCAGAATAATTCTACATTATTTCCGATCAACAATATGTCATTCACATATACTTATCAGAAATGTTGTAGTGCTCCCACTCACTTTCTTGTAAATACAGGCTTCACCGCAAGTCTGTATAAAACTATATGCTTTGATCAACTTATCAAAGCGTATATTCCAACTCCGAGATGCTTACGCCAGTCCATAGTTGGATCGCTGGAGTTTGCATTTTTGTTAACACCTTTAGGATTGACAAAAACTTCTGGTTGCATCATATACAACTCTTCTTTAAGAAATCCATTAAGGATTGCAGTTTTGTTATCCATTTGCCAGATTTCATAAAATGCAGCAGTTGCTAACATGATTCGGACAGATTTAAGCATAGATACGAGTGAGAAACTCTCATCGTAGTCAACATCTTGAACTTGTCGAAAACCTTTTGCGACAATTCTAGCTTTGTAGATAGTAACACTACTATCAGCGTCCGTCTTCCTCTTGAAGATCCATTTATTCTCAATTGCTTGTCGATCATCGGGCAAGTTAACCAAAGTCCATACTTTGTTCTCATACATGGATCCCATCTCAGATTTCATGGCCTCAAGCCATTTTGCGGAATCTGGGCTCATCATCGCTTCCTCATAGTTCGCAGGTTCGTCATGGTCTAGTAACATGACTTCCAGAACAGGATTACAGTACCACTCTGGTGCGGATCTCACTCTGGTTTACCTGCGAGATTCGGTAATAACTTGATCTGAAGTTACATGATCATCATCATTAGCTTCCTCACTAATTGTTGTAGTAGTCACAGGAACAGATTTCTGTGATGAACCACTTTCCAATAAGGGAGAAGGTACAATTACCTTATCAAGTTTTTTTTACTTTCCTCCCACTCACTTCTTTCGAGAGAAACTCCTTCTCTAGTAAGTTTCCAAATTTAGCAACAAAAGTCTTGCCTTCGGATCTGTGATAGAAGGTGTATCCAATAGTTTCCTTTGGATATCCTATGAGGATTTACTTCTCCGATTTGGGTTCGAGCTTATCATATTGAAACTTTTTCACATAAGCATCGCAGTCCCAAACTTTAAGAAACGACAGATTAGGTTTCTTGCCAAACCATAGTTCATATGCTGTCGTCTCAACGGATTTAGATGGTGCCCTATTTAACGTGAATGCAGCTGTCTCTAATGCATAACCCCAAAACGATAGTGGTAGATCGGTAAGAGACATCATAGATTGCACTATATCCAATAAAGTACGGTTATGATGTTCGAACACACCATTATGCTGTGGTGTTCATGTGGCATGAGTTTGTGAAACTATTCCACATTGTTTTAATTGAAGACCAAACTCGTAACTCAAATATTTGTCTCCGCGATCAGATCGTAGAAACTTTATTTTCTTGTCACGATGATTTTCCACTTCACTCTGAAATTCTTTGAACTTTTCAAATGTTTCAGACTTATGTTTCATGAAGTAGATATACCCATATCTGCTCAAATCATCTGTGAAGTTCAGAAAATAACGATACTTGCCGTGAGCCTTAACTCTCATCGGATCGCATACATCAGTATGTATTATTTCCAATAAGTCAGTTGCTCGCTCTGGAGAACGGAGTCTTAGTCATCTTGCCCATTAGGCATGGTTCGCAAGCATCAAGTCATTCATAATCAAGTGATTCCAAAATCCCATCAGCATGGAGTTTCTTCATGCGCTTTACACCAATATGACCTAAACGGCAGTGCTACAAATAAGTTGCACTATCATTATTAACTTTGCATCTTTTGGTTTCAATATTATGATTATGTGTATCACTATGATCGAGATCCAACGAGCTATTTTCATTGGGTGTGTAACCATATAAGGTTTTATTCATGTAAACAGACCAACAATTTATTCTCTTACTTAAATGAATAACTGTATTACAATAAACATGATCAAATCATATTCATGCTTAACGCAAACACCAAATAACACTTATTCAGGTTCAACACTAATCCCGAAAGTATAGGGAGTGTGCGATGATGATCATATCAATCTTGGAACCACTTCCAACACACATCGTCACTTTACCCTTAACTAGTCTTTGTTTATTCTCCAACTCCCGTTTCGAGTTACTAATCTTAGCAGCTGAACTAGTATCAAATACTGAGGGGTTGCTATAAACACTAGTAAAGTACACATCAATAACATGTATATCAAATATACTTATGTTCACTTTGCCATCCTTCTTATCTGCCAATCACTTGGGGTAGTTCCGCTTCCAGTGACCAGTCCCTTTGCAGTAGAAACACTTAGTCTCAGGCTTAGGACCAGACTTGGGCTTCTTCACTTGAGCAGCAACTTGCTTGCTGTTCTTCTTGAAGTTCCCCTTCTTCCCTCTGCCCTTTTTCTTGAAACTAGTGATCTTATCTACCATCAACACTTGATGTTTTTCTCAATTTCTACCTTCGTCAATTTCCGCATTACGAAGAGCTTGGGAATCGTTTTCGTTATCCCTTGCATATCATAGTTCATCACAAAGTTCTACTAACTTGGTGATGGTGACTAGAGAATTCTGTCAATCACTATCTTATCTGGAAGATTAACTCCCACTTGATTCAAGCGATTGTTGTACTCAGACAATCTGGGCACATGCTCACTAGTTGAGCGATTCTCCTCCATCTTTTAGCTATAGAACTTGTTGGAGACTTCCATATCTCTCAACTCGGGTATTTGCTTGAAATATTAACTTCAACTCCTGGAACATCTCATATGCTCCATGATGTTCAAAACGTCTTTGAAGTCCCGATTCTAAGCCATTAAGCATGGTGCACTAAACTATCAAGTAGTCATCATATTGAGCTAGCCAAACGTTCATAACATCTGCATCTGCTCCTGCAATAGGTCCGTCACCTAGCGGTGCATCAAGGACATAATTCTTCTGTGCAGCAATGAGGATAAACCTCAGATCACGGATCCAATCCGCATCATTGCTACTAACATCTTTCAACACAATTTTCTCTAGGAACATATCAAAATAAACACAGGGAAGCAACAACGCGAGCTATTGATCTATAACATAATTTGCAAAATACTACCAGGACTAAGTTCATGATAAATTTAAGTTCAATTTAATCATATTACTTAAGAACTCCCACTTAGATAGACATCCCTCTAATCCTCTAAGTGATTACGTGATCCAAATCAACTAAACCATGTCCGATCATCACGTGAGATGGAGTAGTTTCATTGGTGAACATCGCTATGTTGATCATATCTACTATATGATTCATGCTCGACCTTTCGGTCTCCGTGTTCCGAGGCCATATCTGTATATGCTTGATTCGTCAAGTATAACTTGAGTATTCCGCGTGTGCAACTGTTTTGCACCCGTTGTATTTGAACGTAGAGCCTATCACACCCGATCATCACGTGGTGTCTCAGCACGAAGAACTTTCGCAACGGTGCATACTCAGGGAGAACACTTCTGGATAATTAGTGAGAGATCATCTTATAATGCTACCGTCAATCAAAGCAAGATAAGATGCATAAAAGATAAACATCACATGCAATCAATATAAGTGATATGATATGGCCATCATCATCTTGTGCTTGTGATCTCCATCTCCGAAGCACCGTCGTGATCACCATCGTCACCGGCACGACACCTTGATCTCCATCGTAGCATCGTTGTCGTCTCGCCAAGCTTGTGCTTCCACGACTATCGCTACCGCTTAGTGATAAAGTAAAGCATTATAGCGCGATTGCATTGCATACAATAAAGCGACAACCATATGGCTCCTGCCAGTTGCCGATAACTTGGTTACAAAACATGATCATCTCATACAATAAAATTTAGCATCATGTCTTGACCATATCACATCACAACATGCCCTGCAAAAACAAGTTAGATGTCCTCTACTTTGTTGTTGAAAGTTTTACGTGGCAGCTACGGGCTTAAGCAAGAACCAATCTTACCTACGCATCAAAACCACAATGATAGTTTGTCAAGTTGGTGCTGTTTTAACCTTCGCAAGGACCGGGCGTAGCCACACTTGGTTCAACCAAAGTTGGAGAAACTGTCACCCGCAACCCACCTATGTGCAGAGCACATCGGGAGAACTGCTCTCGCATAAGCGTACGCGTAATGTCGGTCTGGGCCGCTTCGTCCAACAATACTGCCGAACCAAAGTATGACATGCTGGTAAGCAGTATGACTTATATCACCCACAACTCACTTGTGTTCTACTCGTGCATATAACATAAACATATAAAACCTAGGCTCGGATGCCACTGTTGGGGAACGTAGTAATTTCAAAAAATTTCCTACGCACACGCAAGATCATAGGTGATGCATAGCAACGAGAGGGGAGAGTATGATCTACGTACCCTTGTAGATCGACAACGGAAGCGTTTGGTTGATGTAGTCGTACGTCTTCACGGCCCGACCAATCAAGCACTGAAACTACGGCACCTCCGAGTTTTAGCACACGTTCAGCTCGATGACGATGCCCGGACTCCGATCTAGCAAAGTGTCGGGGAAGAGTTCCGTCAGCACGACGGTGTGGTGACGATCTTGATGTACTACTGTCGCAGGGCTTCGCCTAAGCACCACTACAATATTATCGAGGACTATGGTGGCTGGGGGCGCCGCACACGGCTAAGAATAAGATCACGTGGATCAACTTGTGTCTATGGGGTGCCCCTTGCCTCAGTATATAAAGGATGGAGGAGGAGGAGGCCGGCCAAGGCAATAGGTGCGGCCAGGATGTGGAGTCCTACTAGGACTCCAAGTCCTAGTAGGAGTCCACCAAGAGGGGAGGAAGGGAGAAGGAAGTGGAGGAGAAGGAAAGGTGGCCGGCCCCCTTTTCCCTAGTCCAATTCAGACCATAGGGGAGGGGGGGCGCAGCAGCCCCTTGGCCCTTTCTCCTCTTCCCACTAAAGCCCATCAAGGCCCATTGCTTCTCCCGTAACTACCCGGTACTCCGAAAAATACCCGAATCACTCGGAACCTTTCCGATGTCCGAATATAGTCGTCCAATATATCGATCTTTACGTCTCGACCATTTCGAGACTCCTCGTGATGTCCCCGATCTCATCCGGGACTCCGAACTCCTTCGGTACATCAAAACTCATTAACTCATAATATAACTGTCATCGAAACCTTAAGCGTGCGGACCCTACGGGTTCGAGAACAATGTAGACATGACCGAGACACGTCTCCGGTCAATAACCAATAGCGTGACCTAGATGCCCATATTGGCTCCTACATATTCTACGAAGATCTTTATCGGTCAGACCGCATAACTACATACGTTGTTCCCTTTGTCATCGGTATGTTACTTGCCCGAGATTCAATCGTCGGTATCTCAATACCTAGTTCAATCACGTTACCGGCAAGTCTCTTTACTCGTTCCGTAATACATCATCTCGCAACTAACTCATTAGTTGCAATGCTTGCAAGGCTTATGTGATGTGCATTACCGAGAGGGCCCAGAGATACCTCTTCGACAATCGGAGTGACAAATCCTAATCTCGAAATATGCCAACCCAACATGTACCTTTGGAGACACCTGTAGAGCTCCTTTATAATCACCCAGTTACGTTGTGCCGTTTGGTAGCACACAAAGTGTTCCTCCGGCAAACGGGAGTTGCATAATCTCATAGTCATAGGAACATGTATAAGTCATGAAGAAAGCAATAGCAACATACTAAACGATCAGGTGCTAAGCTACTGGAATGGGTCATGTCAATCACATCATTCTCCTAATGATGTGATCCCGTTAATCAAATAACAACTCTTTTGTTTATGGTTAGGAAACATAACCATCTTCGATTAACGAGCTAGTCAAGTAGAGGCATACTAGTGACACTTTGTTTGTCTATGTATTCACACAAGTATTATGTTTGCGGTTAATACAATTCTAGCATGAATAATAAACATTTATCATGATATAAGGAAATAAATAATAACTTTATTATTGCCCCTAGGGCATATTTCCTTCATCGTAAGGCCTGCAATACATTATGCATAAAGCTTGTTACTATTAGAAATGCATTGAACGCATGTGTAGGAATTTCTAATAGAGTGCATCATACCCGTAGTAACGTCCTCTTTTTGTTGATGTTCACCTGCCTTGCTTTTTGAATTCCCCATATGCACCTATGGAATGGCAGTTCCCTGACATTAAATGACCATTGCCTAATGGCAATCTAACATCCCAAATTTTCAATTTGGAATGTTATACATTAGATCAACATGCATATCATATTTTATTTGCTTTGGGTTTTGATCCTAGAAAATTCTAAGCAACTCAAGGACCCACGGAGAGAGTTGGGGATTTCGTTATTTTCATATTTGAGTTTTTTCTCAAATTTTGAGAATAGGATCATTTGATTTTATTTATTTTATCATCAATTATTCCTATTACAAAAATATGAGAGAGGGAATAAAATGACTTTCCCAAAATATAGAAATATTGAGGATTTAATAAAAAAATCAAATAGTTTTATTTCGGAGTTTTTTTGTTGCTTTTATTTGAATTAGGAAAATGCGTGTTTTTCAAAATTGCCTTTAGGGCCCAAATAAATGTTCACTTTGTCGGGCTTGATTTTAGAAGCCCGGGAAAATTTATTTCGGGATTTTTGGAGTCCATTTAGTATTTCTTTTTACTTTTTTTTCTTCCGAGCAAAAAAAAACAGAACCGACTATGGGCCGTACTCGGCCAGGACTCCGCCTGGCCGGGGCCTTTATAAGCCGGGGCAAGCCAGCCCGAAGGCCCAGCCGCCCCGAAACCCTAGCCGCGCCCTAACCCTAACCGCCAGTCGCCAGCCGCCGCTGCCGCCCCGCCGCCGATCTGCCGGAGCCGCGCGTCCCCCGAGGTTCGCCGCACCTCGAAATCTGTGCCATTTAAAAAAATTCCGTTCATCATTTTTCTTTTTCGTCGGATTTTCCTTGGTTATTTTCTGATCGCGATTTCTGATCTGATTTTCGTTTTAGTTTAACTTTTCGCTCGTTTATCAGAATCAGGCGATTCAAGCGCCTGGAGTTTCGTCTCAAAACCCTCTATCCGAATAATCAACTTAAACAAGTTTTTGCTACTGTAAAATTTGACTTAGGTTCGGATTACTAGAACAAAGTTGTTTTCTTTCGCCGTTTGACTTTCTTTGCTTTGTTCGATTTGATTCTTTTTGCCAACCGGAGTTCTTAAGTTGAACCTTCTGGTTAGATCTCTTATTTGAGTTTTACCTGTGCCTTAGATGAGTACTTATTGTATGCTTGTTTGTTTGCCTGCGATAGAGTACCCGGAGTGCGCCGCCTGTTACTTCGAATCGTTAGGTTTCACGGATCATCAGCAAGGCAAGTAACACTTTGATCATACCTTTTCTACAACCCAGTTTTTTTGCATTAGATCAATCTTCACACATTGCATGATTAGTATCTAATTAAACTGTGGGATGGGAAGTAGATGAGGTAGTACCTATTACCTATTTATTATCAAACCTTTGGGAGTTACTTCTACGTTTGCTTATTATGCCATGCTATGCTAGTAGACGTGGATTGGGTGAGTGAAATCCATGACAGATGTGAGATTAATAATTAATGGTTTATCTAAGGTGGCAACTTAAACACACAACTGGGTGGATTGAGGCACCTGGGTATTCCAGGACCTGCCTGTTTTCTTTTGGACCGCCACCCAGGCTCAAAGGGATCATGAGATTTTTCAAACTAGAAACTTCCGTGTGCAGCCACAAGCCATTATGGGCTCTGGCATAGTTGATTAAGTCGTGCGAACTCTTACAGGGTAGACTAGCAGATGTAGGGGAAAGTAGGTGTACCGGTCTATCCATCATAAGGTGCTAGTCCTTCTGAAAGGCTGTGTCTCGGTCATCCGTTTCTCAAACACCATGTAGTGCGAGAAATCCAACGGAGGCGATCGAGTCTTGTGGGGAAAAGTGCGCAAACCTCTGCAGAGTGTAACAAACTAATCATGATTAGCCGTGTCCCCGGTTATGGACATCTTGAGTATCTAGTATCTGGATTATCATGTGAATCTCAACATGTTACTCTAAAATTAATGTTGTTGGGTTAATGATGATGCTTAATTGGGATTGAGAATGCTGTCAACCATTCTCAATGTTTAACAACCACCATGATAGTAATTAAATTTATTCCTTTTGAAGTAGGGAAAAATTGGCTTTATGCAAAACTGTAACCATAGAGCTTTCCACTAGCCAAATATGCATATAGTATAGCTGTTGCATTCCACTACTCTCTATGTGTTACCTTGCCAGCATATTCCATGTGCTGACCCGTTTTTGGGCTGCAACGTTAAGGTTGCAGACTTTTCAGACGACGATTAAGGAGTTTTTAGGTCGTGGTTCTATACTCAGTGATGCCGTTGGAGTTGATGGACTCACTTATCTTCCAAGCCTTCCGCTGTTATCGTAATTAGATGGCCTTAAGCCATATTTATTGTAATAAGTTCTCTTTTGAGACACTCGATGTAATAAGTGTGTGATTGCTACTCTGCTATAAATCCTCCGAGTACTATGTGGTGTCAGCATTACTGATCCAGGGATGACACCGGAGCACAGAGATCAGACTATTTGAGGTCTGGTCGCTACAGAGATGGTATTAGAGCACACGCTGACTGTAGGACACGACCACTAAGCTAAAGACCTAGATCACTACTCACTCTCTTCTCTTCTGACCTCTCATCTTTTCTACTCTTTAGGATGGCGGATGCAAGGAACAAGTTCACCCAACCGGATGAAGATACACCCTTTGGACGCCACTTGAAGGAAGTCACTAGATACCTGAACATAGGAGTACCAAGCTTCACGGGAACCTACAACGCCACTTTACCTGAAGAAGAGCGCTGGATGATTCAAGTTCAAATCCCAGGAAGGACGTTCATGCCAGTCACTGAGCCCATAGAGTTTTCTTTTGATGCACCAACTTGGAGTCTAGGAAAGAGCATGGCAGCTCACATCGCCATGGGACGCATTGGAGAAGTCTACCGCAAGGATCTTAAGGATACTATATACCAGATTTGTGGGCGCCGAGATGAACACTGGGAGGTGATTAACACCAGGAAAGATAGATCAATTGCAGCTTTTATTCAGGAGTTAAATCAGCACATTCAACGACAGGAGAATCAGATGTGCGCCGACATGATAGATCTAAAGAAGGCTAAGACTAGAATCAAGGAACTGGAGGAAGAACTCAAGGCTACACGCGAAGATTATGAAGAAGAAATTGAAGTATTGGTGGAGAAGAATGACGACCTGATCAAGAAGATTGGAATATTTATGGGAGGCCCGACACTAGTAGATGAATACGAAGAACCCAAGGAGATTAGCCCGGAAGACTACATCATCATTGACGGCACCGACTCGGAACAAGATACTAGCGATGATGATTATGTTGATGAAGCAGGAGCAGATATCATGGAGTCTACAACCGTAGAATATTTCTAGTAGACCACCTCATGAGTAGTAGTAGTCCACCATGTAAATATAGTAGTCCGAGCACTTTGCGATAGTTAGATCGATTGTATGCCTTTGTTTGTTTGAATAAAGTGAATTGTTTGCTTTTGTCTCATGTGCATATGGGTAGTGTTTTCTCTTTAGACCCCTCTATTCTTATATCTCATCTCTTCTAAACCTCAGATGCCTCCGAGACGTGACCCCGGATTTGCCTTTCCGCCGGAGCTCACCCAGTTGATCCAGCAGCAGAACACCTTGATGCAGTTGCTAGTCCAGAATCAGAATCAGGGGAACAACAACAACAACCCACCACCACCACCACCACCTGTTGACCACTTAGCCCGCTTTCTTAGGCTGAATCCGCCGGTGTTTTCCAGTAGCACCGAGCCGATAATAGCAGATGATTGGCTCCGCAAGACAGCTAGGGAGTTGACCACAGCAGGATGCACAGATGCGAAGAAGGTGAAGTTTGCCGCACATCAGTTAGAAGGACCCGCAACATCATGGTGGGAGAATTTTACAGCCACCTTCCCAGTCGACATTGTCACATGGGACCAGTTTCAGCAGGCTTTCCGTACTGCCCATGTTTCAGCAGGAGCTATGGCCATGAAGAAGCGTGAGTTTCGTAACTTGCGCCAAGGAGGACGGATAGTTGGCTAGTATGTGGAGGAGTTTAGTAAGCTAGCACGTTATGCCCCAGATGACGTTGCTACGGATGAAGCTAAGCAGGAGAAGTTCCTGGAAGGACTGGATGATGAGTTGAGTATGCAGTTGATGGTAGCCACCTTCAACAACTACCAGGAGTTGGTAGACCGTGCTCTTATGATTGAAGGGAAGCAGCAGCAAATTGAGAACCGCAAGAGGAAGTATGGACAAGGAAAGTATAATTCAGGAGCTCAGCAGAAGCCATGTTTTACCCCTAGACCAGGAGGACATTTTCAGCATACCCATGGAGTAGGTAGCTCGCACAATCACAATGGCACCAAGAATGGTAATGGGAATGGAGGAAGCAATGGCCAGAACCGCAGCACCCCATCAACCCTAGCCAAGAGAGATCTGAGTCAAGTCACCTATTTCAAGTGTTCCAAGACCGGACATTATGCCAATGAATGTCCTGAAGGCCAAAACGACAATGGAAGTTCTGGGAAGAAGCCGAACCCTTTCAACAGGGGACAGGTGAACCACGTTAATGTGGAGGAGGTTGAAGCTCAGCCCGATGCAGTAATAGGTAAGTTTTTGGTTAAGTCATTTACTGCACTCGTTCTTTTTGATACTGGTGCATCGCATTCATACATATCAAGGGGATTTGTAGAAAAGTATAGCCTACCCACTAGGGTTCTCAAAACACCTATGCTAGTAAGCTCACCAGGAGCAGAGTACATGGCCAGTCAAGGATGTTTTCAAGTGCCATTAAGTATAGGACGACATGTTTTCCCAAAAGATTTAATTATTCTGGAATCTCAAGGTCTGGATGTGATTCTTGGTATGGATTGGCTGTCGATGTATGGAGGAAACATCGATTGTGCTAGTAAGTCAATTTTGCTTACCACCCCAGAAGGGAGAAGGATCAAGTATGTATCCCGGCATGCGCCAAACAAGACACAAGTAAATTCATTAACATGAGTTGTGCAGGAGGAAGTACCAGTGGTAAGGGAATTCCCTGATGTATTTCCATAGGAGTTTCCAGGCATGCCAACGGATAGAGATATTGAGTTCTTGATTAAGCTATTGCCAGGCACAGGGCCAATATCAAAGAGACCATATAGGATGCCAGCAAAGGATTTGGTGGAAATTAAGAAACAGATTAAGGAGTTACTAGATAAAGGTTACATTCACCCAAGTTCTTCACCTTGGGGATCACCAGTACTATTAGTAGAGAAGAAGGATGGATTGTTAAGGATGGTTGTTGATTATCGAGGATTGAATGAAGTAACAATCAAGAACAAGTACCCGCTACCAATGATCAATGATCTGTTTGATCGATTGCAAGGAGCTAAAGTGTTTTCCAAGATCGATTTGCGATCAGGGTACCACCAGTTGAAGATTCGAGAACAGGATATTCCGAAGACAGCTTTTACCACCAGGTATGGGCTGTATGAGTATACCGTTATGTCATTTGGTCTGACTAACGCGCCTGCCTATTTTATGAACATGATGAACAAAGTGTTTATGGAGTTTTTGGATAAGTTTGTCGTAGTGTTCATTGATGATATCCTTGTTTATTCAAAGAATGAAGAGGTACATAAGGAGCATTTGCGTTTGGTACTTGGAAAGCTCAGAGAACATCAATTATATGCCAAGTTCAGCAAATGTGAGTTTTGGTTGAAGGAAGTAGGATTCCTCGGACACGTTATATCTGGAGAAGGTATAGCTGTTGATCCCACTAAAGTTGATACCGTGACCAAGTGGGAAGCCCCAACTACCATTGGAGAGATCCGGAGTTTTCTTGGACTCACAGGATACTACCGAAGGTTTATTGAATTTTTTTCAAAGATTTCGAAGCCTATGACGGAGTTGTTGAAGAAAGATACCAAGTTCAAATGGACTAAGCAGTGTGAGGCTAGTTTCCAGGAGTTGAAGAAACGCTTGGTTACCTCACCAGTGTTGATTTTGCCAGATCAGACCAAGGATTATGAGGTGTATTGCGACACTTCACGTCGGGGACTTGGAGCAGTGCTTATGTAGGAAGGGAGAGTTGTTTCATATGCCTCAAGACAACTGAAGCCCCATGAGTTGAATTACGCTACGCATGATTTGGAGTTAGCAGCCATAGTGCATGCCTTGAAGACATGGAGACATTTCCTCATCGGAAATCATTGTGAGGTGTACACGGATCATAAGAGTTTGAAGTACATTTTCACACAGAAGGAGTTGAACCTCAGACAAAGGAGATGGTTGGAGCTCATCAAGGATTATGATATGAGATTGCATTATCATCCCGGGAAGGCTAATGTAGTAGCTGATGCATTAAGCCGCAAGAGCCATGTCAATACGTTAATGACGGGAGAAATACCCAAGGAGTTAGCAGAAAATCTTCGTGAACTATGTTTGGAAATAGTTCCGAGAGGCTATGTAGCAGCGTTGGAAATTCAGTCAACTTTGATGGACAGAATCAGGGAAGCTCAGAAGACTGACAAGGAGATTGCTTCCCTATGGTTTGAAGACCGTGTCTATGTGCCCAATGACCCGGAGATCAGGAAGTTAATTCTGCAAGAGGCCCATGATTCACCCTATTCGATTCACCCAGGGAATACCAAGATGTATCTGGATTTGAAGGATATTTTCTGGTGGACCGGAATGAAGAAAGAAATAGCAGAGTATGTAGCAGTTTGTGATGTATGCCAGAGAGTAAAGGCAGAGCATCAGAAGCCAGCAGGATTGTTACAACCATTGTCGATACCCGAATGGAAGTAGGATAAGTTAGGCATGGATTTTATCACGGGATTGCCCAGGACTCGTTCAGGCTATGACTCGATTTGGGTTGTAGTCGATCGATTGACGAAAGTAGCTCATTTCATCCCAGTAAAGACCACTTATACCAGTGCTAAGTTGGCAAAAATATACATGACCAGAATAGTATGTCTGCATGGAGTTCTAAGGAGTATCGTATCAGATAGAGGAACCCAGTTTACCTCAAAGTTCTGGAAGCAGTTGCATGAAACTTTGGGAACCAGGCTAGAATTCAGTACAGCTTTTCATCCGCAGACAGATGGACAGACCGAGAGAGTCAATTAGATTTTGGAGGATATGCTGAGAGCTTGTGCGCTAGACTATGGATCTAGTTGGGACGATAATTTGCCATATGCAGAGTTCTCTTACAACAACAGTTACCAAACCAGTTTGAAGATGGCCCCTTTCGAAGCTTTGTACGGAAGGAGGTGCAGGACACTGTTGTCGTGGGACGAAGTTGGAGACCGTCAATTGATTGGACCTAACTTGATTAAGGAGTCTGAACAGAAAGTGAAGTTGATTCGCGATAGGCTCAAGGTAGCCCAGTCCAGACAGAAGAGTTATGCAGATTCTAAAGGCAAGGAGACAGTTTACAAAGTTGGAGACAGAGCTTATCTTCGAGTATCTCCACTTCGGGGAACAAAGCGTTTTGGAGTTAAAGGGAAGTTAGCGCCACGATTTCTAGGACCATATCGAATTTTGGAGCGTATGGGAGAAGTGGCCTACAAGTTGAAATTTGCCCAAAGGATTGTCAGGAATTCATGATGTGTTCCACGTTTCTTAGTTAAAGAAGTGTCACGCGGATGGCTAACATACCATTGAGAGACACAGTGCCTTTGGAAACTATTCAGTTGGATAACGATTTGACCTACGAGGAGAAACCAGTTAAGATCCTCGAGTTTGCCAGCCGAGTTACTCGCAGCAAAGTTATCAAGTTTTGCAAGGTTCAATGGAGCCACCACATGGAGGATGAAGCCACCTGGGAACGAGAGGAAGATTTGCTCAAAGACCACCCTCACCTATTTTCTAGCCAACCCGAATCTCGAGGGCGAGATTCATCTTAAGGGGGGTAGGTTTGTAACATCCCAAATTTTCAATTTGGAATGTTATACATTAGATCAACATGCATATCATATTTTATTTGCTTTGGGTTTTGATCCTAGAAAATTCTAAGCAACTCAAGGACCCACGGAGAGAGTTGGGGATTTCGTTATTTTCATATTTGAGTTTTTTCTCAAATTTTGAGAATAGGATCATTTGATTTTATTTATTTTATCATCAATTATACCTATTACAAAAATATGAGAGAGGGAATAAAATGACTTTCCCAAAATATAGAAATATTGAGGATTTAATAAAAAATCAAATAGTTTTATTTCGGAGTTTTTTTTGTTGTTTTTATTTGAATTAGGAAAAATTCGCGTTCTTCAAAACTGCATTTAGGGCCCAAATAAATGTTCACTTTGTCGGGCTTGATTTTAGAAGCCCGAGAAAATTTATTTCGGGATTTTTGGAGTCCGTTTAGTATTTCTTTTTACTTTTTTTTCTTCCGAGCGAAAAAAAACGGAACCGACTATGGGCCGTACTCGGCCAGGACTCCGCCTGGCCGGGGCCTTTAAAAGTCGGGGCAAGCCAGCCCGAAGGCCCAGTCGCCCCGAAACCCTAGCCGCGCCCTAACCCTAGCCGCCAGCCGCCAACCGCCGCCGCCGCCGCCGCCGATCCGCCGGAGCCGCGCGTCGCCCGAGGTTCGCCGCACCTCGAAATCCGTGCCGTTTAAAAAAATCCATTTGTCGTTTTTCTTTTTCGTCGGATTTTCCGCGGTTATTTTCTGATCGCGATTTCTGATCCGATTTTCGTTTTAGTTTAACTTTTCGCTCGTTTATCGGAATCTGGCGATTCAAGCGCCTGGAGTTTCGTCTCGAAACCCTCTATCCGAATAATCAACTTAAACAAGTTTTTGCTACTGTAAAATTTGACTTAGGTTCAGATTACTAGAACGAAGTTGTTTTCTTTCGCCATTTGACTTTCTTTGCTTCGTTTGATTTGATTCTTTTTGCCAACGGGAGTTCTTAAGTTGAACCTTCTGGTTAGATCTCTTATTTGAGTTTTACCTGTGCCTTAGATGAGTACTTATTGTATGCTTGTTTATTTGCCCGCGATAGAGTACCCGGAGTGCGCCGCCTGTTACTTCGAATCGTTAGGTTTCACGGATCATCAGCAAGGTAAGTAACACTTTGATCATACCTTTTCTACAACCCAGTTTTTTTGCATTAGATCAATCTTAACACATTGCATGATTAGGATCTAATTAAACTGTGATAGGGGCGAGGGTGTCCCGATCTTTCGATGAGATGATAACTATCGATTTGGTGGAGACGACTTTCACGATCCGACTACAAACGTGCACGACGTTGCGCCTTAGCAATCGCTAAACCAATCTCCTGAGGTTACTGACGATGCCGGAAGCACGGTCAGCCTGACCACGAAGGTCTATTCCTGCAAGCAATCGAAGAATGAGCAAGAATATGATAAAGCAATCTGAATATTGCAAATATATATGAGGTATTGATAAGGGTGGGGATCCAGAAGCGGTCTTGGTCTGGTCGTTGGACACAAACGAAGTACACGAAGTTGCAATGGCTAACTTTTAACTAAACAAATCCTCAGGAAAAAGCTACTAGATGGATCTACTTATATAGGAGCAAGGGGTGGCGGCCAAGGAGGTGGGAGGACGTCCCAAGGCAGCCTAAAACTAACCCTAGGTCGTACAAGGCTCATGGGCCCAAGTGGAGGTGATGCAACACCTTTGGGCTTATAGTTTGACTCGGATTCTGCTGCAACGTCAGATTGTTTCGTCCGTAACTCAACTCTCCGGACGAATTTGAAGGTGAATCAAATTGGGATGGAAAGAGCACGAAATCTAGTTTCCAACAAAAAAAGAATCACCCAATTCGGAGTCTGTATGAAAAAGTTGTTGGCGTTTTGAGTCAGGTATGTCTGTGCAGTCCGAATCTGAATCCAGAACGTGAGGGACTTGGACTCTATCTTCTCTTGGCCCAAAAGTGACGGGAGAGGATTTTTTGAACACAACCTAGACATCTCCTTTTCCCTTATCTTCATATGTGGATTGTACAAATGTTCCATACACCTGCAATTAGACAAAACACAAAAGTGTGTGAAGTATTTTTGTTCTGGATAACATAAATAGACAATTGAATAGTTTGCATTAGAAATCACCTGACAAATATGCATGTATGCAATATTTTTGGTCGTATCCAAGGTAGTCATGTCCTCATCATCCTCCCCTTTTTGAAAACAAAGCCGTCCTCGGCATTGCTTAATCTGAAATGTGGCTAACAAAAGAGACAAGGTGTACATGTTATATATGTATATGTCATCCATTTTAACTTCCCTTGATTTTTGCACATATGTCACATGTATACATGAGTAACTTTCATTGTTCATAAAATCTAAAGCCAAAAAATTATCACAAGAAGTAGAAGGCATGAAAATATTGCAACTCAGTTTGCACATATAAGTGAAGCTCTTATTCACTTCAAAAGATTGGCAATGTTCATCATTAAAACATCCTAACTTCGATGAATAAACCTTACTTGCATCAAATTTACATGCTACAACATGCTTAAATAAGCAAACATGCAATAAGTCATTGGACACAGAATCATCATCAAGATTAGAGGTCATATCAAAATGATTAAACATTGGTTCTTTTGCATCAACAGTTAATTCAATGGGTGCACTCAAAATTGTTGATATTTCAGTTGTTTGATCACATGACGCATTCATGATAGTAAAAAGAGTCTCTAAAATAGGTGGTGTGCTCAAATCAACAGGTAACTCAACACATGATGCATTCAAGTTAACTAGGCATGCTTCATTCTCATGTGAAGTTATATCATCAAGACCTTTACTATTACCTCGCAGAGATGTAGTTGATGTAGGTACGGACGTTGACAATGTACCATACTCTTGAGATGATATCGCGCTCACAATCCGAGGTGGGGCTGCTCTAGTAGGTGCAATAGTGGAGTAACCAACCGGCGGTGGTGAGCATGAACTGGAATAGTAGTTGTTGTAGTCACCCAATGCATCCTCCTGTATTTGTCTCTCAAAGGTACAAGCACGGACATACATACCAGTAATGCAACGAGGAATATACTAAAATCTTGCCTGAATATCATGGTTCAAACCACCAAAAAATCTATTCATTGTATCATCCTCAGATTCTTCTATGTCACAATGATGCATATAAGATTTGAACTCTTGGTAGTAAGCATGAACAGTGTTACTGCCTTGGTTTAATTGCTCCAATTTGCGACGCAATTCACGACGATAGTAAGGAGGAAAAAATTGTTGTCTCATTACAGCTTTCAAAACTTTCCAAGTTGTGGGTTGGTTATCAATGTTTTTCTTACAATGTACACTCCACCAAACAGAAGCAAAACCAGTAAATGCTCTAATGGTAGCTCGTACTCTCTCAAGTTCAGAAAAATCATGGTGACTAAAAACTTGTTCTACTTCAAGCTCCCAAGCTAGATAAATAGCAGGATTAAATCTACCCTCAAATGATGGTAAAGAGATAACCTGACCATATGCTTGTGTGAGTTGTCCCAACTCTCGTGATGGTGAAGATGTGTCCGTCATCCAAGAACTTCTATCTCTGGAACCTGTCATGATTAGTAGAAACAAGAACCAAAATTCGAGAATAATGTTCCTATGAACTACTAGGATGTGGTTGTAAAGTGCTCACAGTAAAGCAAATATCAATATCTTACAAGTTCTTACCATGCGGCAGGTGGTGCAGGCAACCAGCGGTGTCAAATAACTCCGAAGAGTGTGTAAAACGATTGCCAGGGGAATGTACGTATACACGGTGTAGAAATATGTGGAGCTGGGTTGGCTATATATGGTAGCAAAAGATTAGCAATAATCAATTCAGAGATGCAATGTTGAATAAATGCTCAACGACGGTACTGTGCTGGTCCTAGGCTAGACCAAACTAGAGACGCGAGCCTAGAACACTAATGAGGTCACGTCGTAGCACAACTAGCATCAATAAAGGATATGAAGTAGCTCTGGACAGCAAGATATAAGTGAAGATCACAATAGCAGTAGACCTATTTAGAAGCTGATGTTGAGGTGCCAAATACTGAACTAGCTTCTGCAACTATTTAGATGTGGCTCGTCGCTAGCTTTCATTTGAGTACTCGCGGAGCCAAAACAGACTTCATATGAGGAAGTTATGCCTGTTTTACTGAACAGTGCACAAAACAGATTCCAATCCGAATTCAACTACGAGATTGAGTCTAGATAGATCCAAATTTTGTTTTTTTTTCTCCTCTCTTTTTTTTCTCACACTTTTTTCTTTCCCTTTCTTTTTTTTTCTCTGACTTTTTTTTTACTTTTTTTTCTCTCATTTTTTTCTCTATCTTTTTTTTCTCTCTCCCTCTTTCCAAAACAAACTAGATAAGATGTAGATTGGATCAAGCGAAGATGGGAACGATCTAAACTATGATTATGACAATGAACGGTGGGTAGCACGTGGAGGAAATTGATGGATTGGTGGAGGACAGCGGAAGGGATAATGATGTAGCGGCGACGTGACTAATGTGAATAGAACTCGAAACTCTAAACGACCTAGACACTAAGACCAGCAACTCGACACGACGATGCAACGATAATTCAACTATGCAAGCAATGAAAAGAAAATTGCAAAGGCTCAGACTGGCTTGGACAAAGGATGAATAGATCTAACTCTTTTTTGTGGATTTTTCTTGGACAATAGGTAAGAAAATAAATCTAATCTAGGAAAACTGAAAATTCTCACCGAGCAACCTGAAAACTGATACCACTTGATAGGGGCAAGGGTGTCCCGATCTTTCGATGAGATGATAACTATCGATTTGCTGGAGACGACTTTGATGATCCGACTACAAACGTGCACGACGTTGCGCCTTAGCAATCGCTAAACCAATCTCCTGAGGTTACTGACGATGCCAGAAGCACGGTCAGCCTGACCACGAAGGTCTATTCCTGCAAGCAATCGAAGAACAAGCAAGAATTTGATAAAGCAATCTGAATATTGCAAATATATATGAGGTATTGATAAGGGTGGGGATCCGGAAGCGGTCTTGGTCTGGTCGTTGGACACAAACGAAGTACACGAAGTTGCAATGGCTAACTTTTAACTAAACAAATCCCCAGGAAAAAGCTACTAGATGGATCTACTTATATAGGAGCAAGGGGTGGCGGCCAAGGAGGTGGGAGGACATCCCAAGGCAGCCTAAAACTAACCCTAGGTCGTACAAGGCTCATGGGCCCAAGTGGAGGTGATGCAACACCTTTGGGCTTGTAGTTTGACTCGGATTCTGCTGCAACGTCAGATTGTTTCGTCCGTAACTCAACGCTCCGGACGAATTTGAAGGTGAATCCAATTGGGATGGAAAGAGCACGAAATCTAGTTCCAACAAAAAAAGAATCACCCAATTCGGAGTCCGTATGAAAAAGTTGTTGGCGTTTTGAGTCAGGTATGTCTGTGCAGTCCGAATCTGAATCCAGAACGTGAGAGACTTGGACTCTATCTTCTCTTGGCCCAAAAGTGATGTGAGAGGACTTTTTGAACACAACCTAAACATCTCCTTTTCCCTTATCTTCATATGTGGATTGTACAAATGTCCCATACACCTGCAATTAGACAAAACACAAAAATGTGTGAAGTATTTTTGTTCTGGATAACATAAATAGACAATTGAATAGTTTGCATTAGAAATCACCTGACAAATATGCATGTATGCAATATTTTTGGTCGTATCCAAGGTAGTCATGTCCTCATCAAACTGTGGGATGGGAAGTAGATGAGGTAGTACCTATTACCTGTTTATTATCAAACCTTTGGGAGTTACTTCTACGTTTGCTTATTATGCCATGCTATGCTAGTAGACGTGGATTGGGTGAGTGAAATCCATGACAGATGTGAGATTAATAATTAATGGTTTATCTAAGGTGGCAACTTAAACACACATCTGGGTGGATTGAGGCACCTGGGTATTCCAGGACCTGCCTGTTTTCTTTTGGACCGCCACCCAGGCTCAAAGGGATCATGAGATTTTTCAAACTAGAAACTTCCGTGTGCAGCCACAAGCCATTATGGGCTCTGGCATAGTTGATTAAGTCGTGCGAACTCTTACAGGGTAGACTAGCAGATGTAGGGAGAAGTAGGTGTACCGGTCTATCCATCGTAAGGTGCTAGCGCTTTTGAAAGACTGTGTCTTGGTCATCCATTTCTCAAACACCATGTAGTGCGAGAAATCCAACGGAGGCGATCGAGTCTTGTGGGGAAAAGTGCGCAAACCTTTGTAGAGTGTAACAAACTAATCATGATTAGCCGTGTCCCCGGTTATGGACATCTTGAGTATCTAGTATCTGGATTATCATGTGAATCTCAACATGTTACTCTAAAATTAATGTTGTTCGGTTAATGATGATGCTTAATTGGGATTGAGAATGCTGTCAACCATTCTCAATGTTTAACAACCACCATGATAGTAATTAAATTTATTCCTTTTGAAGTAGGGAACAATTGGCTTTATGCAAAACTGTAACCATAGAGCTTTCCACCAGCCAAATATGCATATAGTATAGCTGTTGCATTCCACTACTCTCTATGTGTTACCTTGCCAGCATATTCCAGGTGTTGACCCGTTTTCAGGCTGCAACGTTAAGGTTGCAGACTTTTCAGATGACGATTAAGGAGTTTTTAGGTCGTGGTTCTATACTCAGTGATGCCGTTGGATTTGATGGACTCACTTATCTTCCAAGCCTTCCGCTGTTATCGTAATTAGATGGCCTTAAGCCATATTTATTGTAACAAGTTCTCTTTTGAGACACTCGATGTAATAAGTGTGTGATTGCTACTCTGCTATAAATCCTCCAAGTACTGTGTGTGTCAGCATTACTGATCCAGGGATGACACCGGAGCACAGAGATCAGACTGTTTGAGGTCTGGTCGCCACAGGCAAGAATATTTGAAATAGCGAGGGTGGGGTAGCAAGCTCTTCAATGCATGAACTCACTCTGCTTATTACTTATTTTGTCATACAAAGTGCTGTTTATTCAATTTTTCCAAAGGATGGTAATTCATACAAAGTGCCCTTCCTACCTTTTATCTGGTGTCAATTGAGAACTGTTTTAAGGAGTAGAAACCAATCACGGGGTTATTATACACTTGGTTAGTAGTGTTTCATATTTTCTTACCTGCATTCTTGATAGTTTGTCATGTCTCTCATGGTTGACATGCCAAATCAGAAAGAAAGAAAAATCCTTATGAATTGTGAGCTTTGTTTGTTAACTTAATTGATATGTAGTGTTCAGTGGCAGTGAAAGTGGGAAATTTCCTCATTGTGTGAAGACAATAGACTCATGACTTACCATTAGACAAAGCAAGAAATTTCTTTCTTTGTATAATGGTAAGTCATGAGTCTGCTGTCTTCATACAATGAGGAAAATTTTGTTTGCTGCTTATTCATTAATATCTTATTACTGGAAGGATTTGCAGTGTATTAGTGATTCAAGGTTGAGGAAAGAAAGGAATTTAGGTTTGAATAGAATATTTAAATATTTATTCTAACCTAGACAGATATAATGGGGTATTGGTCAGACCTCAATCTGCATGAATGGGCCTTGATGACAAGGTGTGTAGATACTATTCTTAGTCACCTGTTTTCCCATGTTGTCTCGATAGGTATTTTTGAGCTGTGTGTACCCTGTGCCTGCAGGGAATCATTGCTTTGCTTGGGGCACATAGACTTGGAAGCTCTATGCCTGAACGGAGTGGCTGGGGTAAACCTAAAACAAAATATACTGTATGTTGTTCCTAAAATTTCTGTGTGTGTATATATGCTACTTTCATACTTTGGACATTTTGATTCCCCATGTCCAGGTTAACGATTGCATAGCAGGTTGCAGTACTATTTTGACTACGTGTGCTTTATTTAGGCTTAGGTAGTTAATATTTCTACTTAGAATTACCCTTAATTTCTCCAGAGAACTAACTGTGCTTATTTTCAAGATTTGTGCATTGCTAGAGTACAATTTTGCTATCTACACTGTACATGATGTTTCTTAGCCTTTGCTCACATATGATAGTGTCAATTAAATAGGCACAAGGAAAAATAGTTGAATCTTTAATTCTTTATATATAATATCCACTTAAAAACATTGGGCTCCAAATATTTCAGTACAAGTGCATCATATTTCAGTACAAGTGCTTCTAGAGAGCTCATGCTTCTGTATATGCTGCATAGAAGTGACAAGATCAACACTATACTACTTTATGTTCTTTACCACCAAAACTATTTTGCTGAACGGTTCATTTTGAGCAGGTTGAATTATGGCATACAATGTGTGGAGATTCAAGCAATAACTACGTTCAATTATCTCTACTGCTTTGCACGTTCATACACGCAACTTTTTGGTTCAACCCTATTCAAAAACTATCTGCTATTGCTATTCATTCTCACCTGTACCATGAATATAATGATAGCTTATTCATTTTTACTAGGATGATTTCATAACAGCTGATTAATTGACTATGTGTCATAAGAAATGAGAAGCTACACAATGTTGTTAACTAAAGACAGGCTTTTGTGCTTCTTGAGAAATCAATGTAAATATGTGTTGTGTATAAGTAGCAAAGATTTATGTAAATACAGTGTTTTGTATAATACCTATATTTGCGAACGGCTACGGCAAGGGATCACCGCTGGATCTGTACGCGAACCGCGACTCAGGCCGCGGATCGGCGTTGGATCTGTACGCGAACGATGACGGCTCCTGGAACAGATCGGCGTCGGATCATTACGCGAATCACGGTGGTTCCTGCATCCGGGCGGCGACGAATCTGCGGGTCCTCAAAACTCGTCAAGAATGGCGCCGCACATAGGGATCGCCATGGAAGTGAACCCCGACGGATACTCAACGTGAACAGCGGTGGTTGTCGTGTGATGTTGAACTGAAAGTGCTGCGGGGAAGGGACCGAGCGGGGGGACGTGCGTGTGTGATTCGAGCGCAGGAGGAATCGTCAACGACTAGATCTGTTAGCTAGTTTTTTTCGTAGGTTTACTGTCGTAGATCTTTTTCACAAAGTTTTCTGATGCATAGACCGGTCGATGAACCACTAGATCCCTTGTCCCACATCGCCGTTTTTTCTGTTTTTTTGGTTCGCCGCGGGAACGGGTGCGGAAGCGCTAGTATGACATCGAGGCAAAAAATAGTGGAGGTGGGATGAAAATTAACCGGTGGAGACTACCAACTACTCCATTAGGACTAGAGATACAATATCTCGAGCATCGGGGACACACAAATTCGGGGCGGTTCGGCGAAAAGCGTCACCAGAAAGTCAAATTCTTTCAAGGACTGCCATATAATGAACCGGTGTTCACTAAAACGGTCATAACGTTGTCATGAGTCCGTTTTGGACCCACAAGTACTAAAAATGCTCCCGGTGAGCATGCAAATCCATAAAATACTCCTTGCTAGCGCTAGGAGGCCTGGGGTGCCTTCCAATTTGGGTCTAAGAAGGACTTTTTGGCCCGGAAAGTCAAATAACATCATTCGTCGCTCCTTTTTCGTTCAAGTTTCTGAACCCGTTGGTCCTTCCTTTTGAAGGAAATTCGAGAGATTACTTTCACTATAGACATTAGTCCCCCTAGCAAGGACAAACGTAGCTTTGTGCACATGATTTATGATCCGGGAATTCCTATTTCTTCATAAATTCAAGAAAATCCAGCAGCTACAAGCCTTATGCTCCTTGTTTTCGCCATGTGGCATGCTGTAACTTACGTGTGTGACAGCCAAGAACCAAAGGGCATTCCTGGCAACGGTCAATATATACATGGATACAATATCTACAGCATTGAGGACACACTATTTCGGGGCGGTTCGGCGAAAAGCGTCACGGGAAAGTGAAATTCTTTCAAGGACTGCCATATAATGGACCGGTGTTCACTAAACTTTTTTTACTATACACAGTAGGGAAAAACCGCACTGTAATTATTATTAATTAATAATAAAAATCAAGGGTCCAACAGTAAAAAGGCTTGAGGTAAGCCCTAAAAAGAAAAAAAACTACCAAAAACAAACAAAATTACAGAACAAGGTTGTCAAGCCAAGTACAGAAAGCCCTTGCATAACTCTTTTTAATTCTGAATCTGAGCAAGTTAAGCTCTTCAAGGAAGATTGCTTTCCACCTCTGAACTGAAGGTTGAATTGCTTGGAAGATGAGATTATTCCTTCAGATCCAGATAGCCCAAGAAGCTAGGATGATGATTTCCATGAAGAAAGGTACATGTAATTTCTGCCTGAGATCATCAAAAGCTTCAAGCACAGAAACATTAGCTTGTCTTGTAGGGCATAATAGGTCCCAGCACTGGGATGCAAAAGGGCAGGTCCAAAAGAGATGCTACAAGGTTTCCTCCTGAGGACAGTTATTGACAGCACAGTTGTAGCTTTCCAAATGGAAGGTTTTCCTGCGTAGAAGGTCCCTAGTATTTAGCCTATCATGAAGTAATCTCCAAAAAAACACCTTGTGTTTGGGCTGGCAAGAGCTATTCCAAATCCAGTTAAACTGCTGAGGCACTAATTTAACTCCCATCATTACTTTATAAGCCTGAGCAACTGAGAATTGGCCATTACCCCAAATGTAACTCCAGGTGTTAGTGCAATCCAGGGTGGCAGAGGTCCTTAAGGCAATACAGATGTCTTCCATATTTTCAAATTCCTGGAAGGCTTGCACAGTGAGTGGAAGGTGAAATAAATCCTCCAGGAATTCAGTGTGAATAATGGTGTGCACAGTAGTGTTTTTGTTCTTCACAAAGGAGAAAAGGTGTGGGAACAAGTCCTGTAAACAAGCTGAATGCCACAGATCAGACCAGATAAAGCACTTTTACCATCCCCTATGTGACATCTGGCCAAAGATTTAAAGTTGTCAATGAGCTTGAGATTTGCCTTCCACCAAAAGGATCCAACCCAACTACTGCCAGGCAACAAATCATTGCTATAGTAGGTTTCCCAAATCAAGTTGACCCATGGGATGTTATGCCTATTATAAAACTTGCGTAGGTTCTTGAGAAGAAGAGCTTTGTCCTGAACAAAGATAGATATCCTTGACCCCCGGGCCCCCTTGATCCTTAGGTCGATAAACAGTACTCCAAGCAACCATAGCAGGCCTGTGGTCCTCTAGATCAGGACCTCTCCAGAGACAATGCCGCAAAAACTTGATTGCTTGGGTTTTAATAGTTACAGGGACATCAAGGCATCCCATGAGGTAGATCAACAGAGAGTTTAAGACAGATTTTACTAATAACAATCTGCCAGCTAGAGTCATGAAAGAAGATAAACCCACAAGCTTCTTCTGCAGTCGTGTGACAAGAGGAAAGCATTGCTCCACAGTTGGTTTATGAAGACCCAAGCACTACTAGGAAAAGGGCTATGATGGAAATGACACTAATGGCGCACCAGACATGTGGTGCGCCATTAGTATATACTAATGGCGCACCATGTGTTGGTGCGCCATTAGTGTCCAAATACTAATGGCGCACCACATCCACGGTGCGCCATTAGTAACAATTTTTTTTAATTTTTTCAAAACTACTAATGGCGCACCATGGGAGTGGTGCGCCATTACTAGTTGAACTAGTAATGGCGCACCGTGGGAGTTGAACTAGTAATGGCGCACCGCTCCCATGGTGCGCCATTAGTAATTTTTTTTTAATTTTTTCAAAACTACTAATGGCGCATCGTGGGAGTGGTGCGCCATTACTAGTTGAACTAGTAATGGCGCACCAACTAGTAATGGTGCACCACTCCCACGGTGCGCCATAAAAATTTAATTTTTTTTTACTAATGGCGCACCGTGGGAGTGGTGCGCCATTACTAGTTGGAAACATTCGCCCGAATGCACCCCCCACCCCCCGTGGACCGCCTTTTCAATTTCCAAAAAAATAAAAGAAAATGATAGAAATGTCAAAAAAATAGAAGAAAATAAGATTCCCATGTGATATGTGGTCTAGTTGTTAGCAAAATTTACAAACATGAGTTTTCGACTTTTTTGCAAAATCTCTCGAGAATTTGTAAAAATGGGCATAACTTTTGCGTACGAACTCGGACGAAAAAGATTTTTATATGAAAAATCATCTACTCGAAAAGTTACATCCGAATTTAATCGGGGGGAACCCCGTTAAACATTTTCAAAATCCCCAAAAACCTAACAGAAAAAAGTTACGGGGCTTCTAAGATCCGGAGGCAAAAAAATTCAAAAAATTTCAAACTTACTAGTGGCGCACCGTATGCTAGGTGCGCCACTAGTAACAGAAAAAAAATTGGTTTTGAAAAAAAAATTAAATTATTTTTCAAAATATGATACGTAATATGATCGGGAAGTTTGAAATATTTTTTCAAAATTTCATCATACTCATGAACATGAACAAAGTCCTAGACATCAGCAAGGTTTAATAGGATTGATATGATAGATATATCAACAAGTGCCAGTGAAGTGAGGTGGTGTTGGGGTTGGATAGAACTATGAAGTTAAGCGTGCTTGTGCTGGAGTAGTGTGAGGATGGGTGACCTTTTGGGAAGTTTGACCACAGGGTGCGATTTGACCTGAGATTAAGCCATAGTGACTCGAGATTAAGAAAAAAAATTGAATTTAAAAAAAATAAAAATTGAATTTTCTAAAAAAAAATTGAAAAAAATTTATTACTAATGGCGCACTTCTATGTGGTGCGCCATTTCTAAGTCAGATAGTAATGGCACACCTCTAGGCATACTAATGGCGCACTACTGGTGCGCCATTAGTATGTGGTATACTAATGGCGCACCAGTGGTGCGCCATTAGTAAAAATTACTAGTGGCGTGCTACTAATGGCGCACCAGTAGTGCGCCATTAGTAGGCAAAACTGGTGCGCCATTAGTAGGCCTTTTCCTAGTAGTGAAGGGTGCTCCCAAATACTGAATGGGGAAGGATTCTCTTTTGAGTGGAAAGTATTTGTCAAAATTTCCACCTTGTCTTCTGGCACATTAATTGGGATGAGGCTTGACTTATTATAGTTCACTTTCAGGCCAGTAGCATCTGCAAAAGTGTTGAGGAGTGCTTTGAGGCAATGAAGTTGCTTTGCATCAGCTTGGAGGAGAACCAGAGTATCACCTCTAGGCATACTAATGGCGCACTACTGGTGCGCCATTAGTATGTGGTATACTAATGGCGCACCAGTGGTGCGCCATTATTAAAAATTACTAGTGGCGTGCTACTAATGGCGCACCAGTAGTGCGCCATTAGTAGGCAAAACTGGTGCGCCATTAGTAGGCCTTTTCCTAGTAGTGAAGGGTGCTCCCAAATACTGAATGGGGAAGGATTCTCTTTTTCAGTGGAAAGTATTTGTCAAAATTTCCACCTTGTCTTCTGGCACATTAATTGGGATGAGGCTTGATTATTATAGTTCACTTTCAGGCCAGTAGCATCTGCAAAAGTGTTGAGGAGTGCTTTGAGGCAATGAAGTTGCTTTGCATCAGCTTGGAGGAGAACCAGAGTATCATCAGCATACTGGACAATAGGAAAGTCAGGGCATGACTCCACTTGCAGAGGTGATGTGAGCAAACTCATGTGCATGGCCTTATTGAGAATTGACTGGAGCAAATCAGCAGCAAGCACAAATAAGAGTGGGGACAGAGGGTCTCCTTGCCTGACCCCTCTAAGACAATAAAACTTTTTGCCAGGCACACCATTAAGCAAGATAGCTGATGATGCAGAAGTAAACAACATTTTAATCCAGTTGATCCATCTGTCTCTAAACCCTTTGGCCTTTAAGATATCCAAAATTGTCTGGTGCTCAATGGTGTCAAAAGCCTTCTCAAAATCAAGTTTGAGCACAATAGCTTCTTTTCTGGATTTATGACATTGATGTAGATACTCAAATGCCCAACCCAAGCAGTCATGGATGGATCTTTACTTTAAGAATCCATATTGGTTGATGTGCACCAATTTGAGAATCACTTTCTGCAACCTGTTGGCCGACAATTTAGTGACAAGTTTAAGACAGCAATTAAGTAGTGAGATTGGCCTGAAGTCATTTGCTGTCATAGGAGTGCTTCCTTTAGGGATCAGAGTGATGTAAGAGGTGCTTAAGCTCTCAATTGAGATTTGCCCAGCATGAAAGTCCTGAATAAATCTAAGCACATCCACTTTAATAATATCCCAACAAGATTTGAAAAATTCATTGTTGAAACCATCTGGACATGGTGATTTGTCAAGTGGGAGGTCCTTGACAACTGCATTGATTTCTTCCTCGGTGAAAGGTAGCTCGAGGTTATCAAAAATTGTTTGGTCCTGCCTGGGACCAAATAAGGAGTCCAAATCAAAGTGCATTGATATTTTGTGAGATGTTCCCATTCTTTTCTTATAAGATTCCCATAGGATTGGAGCTTTCCCAGCATGATCAGAAATTTCCACTTGGTCATCATTTTGAAGAACAGCAATATGATTGTGCCTGTAATTGATAGAATCTTTAGTATGGAAGAATTTTGTATTTTCATCTCCAAATTTGACCCCTTTAATTTTACCCCTTTTCTTCCAGTAAATCTTTTGATTCCTCAGAAAAATGAGAAGCTGATCTTTGAGAATGGCCCTGCAGTTCCATTCATGAATATCCAATTCTCTAAATTCCTCAAAGAAATCCCAAAGAAAGATGAGCTCATTGAGTTTAGCAATTTGAGCTTTCAAACAAGATAAAGACCTGGCCCACAACTTCAAAGCTCTCCTCAAGTTCTTAAATTTAGCATTCAAACTTTTAACAGCATCAAGATTTCCCACTGGGATGCTCCAAGCAGCAGCAACCACCTCTTTAAAGTCTGAGTGTTGCAACCAATAGTTTTCAAATCTAAAAACTCTTGCTTTTGGAATAGAAGTGCCAATTTTAATAACACAAGGCAAGTGATCAGAAATAGGTATTGCAAGAGGGAGCACAATAGTGTTAGGGAAAGTGGTCATCCAAGAGGCAAAAGTGAAAAACCAATCCAGTTTGACCAATAGAGGATCCTGCTGCATGTTACTCCAACTGAACTTTCTACCCTGCAAAGGTAACTCAATTAAGCCTTGGTTGCTGATTGCCTCATTAAACAAAAGCATGTCATTCACATCTCCACCAGGTCTGTTTCTGTCTGAAGGGGCCTTCATAAGATTAAAGTCACCCATAAGAATCCAGTCTACATCTGCAGGCATATGAATGTTCAAAAACCAATTAATGAAATCATCTTTGTCCTGTGGGTCACAGGGACCATATATGTTAGTTACGATCCATGAATGATTGGACAGCAAACTGGTGAATTGGACTAAGAGAAAGAATCTTTTTTGTGCAATAACTTCTCCAGTAAACTGTGTACCATTCCAAGCAACAAGTAATCCCCCAGAAGCTCCAATAGATGGGAGGAAAGCAAATTTATTAATTCTGTTAGGACAAAAGTTTTTAATGTAAGCTGTGTCAAAAGACTCTCTTTTAGTTTCTTGAAGGCACAAGATGTTACAATCACTCTCATCAATTTTCTGCCTTAGAGCCAACCATTTGTCTTCAGAATTCATCCCTCTAATATTCCAGTTAAGGATACTCCAGTTTCTGTTTGTGTTATTCATCAAAACAATAGCAGTTTTTGCACCAGAAATCAAGTACCAACACTTGATCAGTCAAGAGGAAGAATAAAAGGCACAGTGCCAGGAAGCAGAGCACATCACATTAGCAGCATAGCAGCCACAAACCACATAGCTCATAGGTCTGAATAATAGAGTACACCAGCAGATCAACAAGTTCCATAAAGTACCATACTTCCATCATTACATCAGATATTAAGAAAGCGCAGTAAGAGCAACAGGGTCCAAAATCACTGCTCCTTAAAACCCTAAGCCAGCAGATGACCACTAAAATCAAGAAGAGTTGGGTGGATTGTCCTCTCCCTTGGTCAAGGGCACCTTGACCAAGTCCTCATCTTGCCTTCTCCTGGGCTTCTTAGCCAGCTTGTCCTCCAGTTCCCTCTCAGCAACCTTACAAAAAGAAGCAGTGAGGTTTTTAACAACTGACTTTTGAATGATGGGAGGAGCAGCATTGCAAGGCAAATAGTTATTATTTGAGCAAGAATTCCTGTTGTAACCAGCATTATCCTTTTTGATTCTATCACTTCTTCTTACCTCAGTTTCAACTAGGGGAGTCTTCCCACTCCTTCTCTTCCTCAAATTGTCAGAGCCAAAAGGCTGCAGTAGGTCCTAGGATTCCACATCCTGCATATTGGGAGCCTATCCAATATTTTCCTTGCCCTTATCATTATTAACTTGCTCATCAATATCAATGGCCTGACAAAATAGGTGCATGAGTAGCAGGGCACTTATGAGGAATGTAAAATAGAAAAGCATGATCCATGTTTTCCACAGCAGAGACAAGTTCCCACATTCCAGACTTTAACATCTTGACAGTCCATTCAAACTTATCAGGGGACAGAAGAAGGTGGACAATAAAGTTAAACCAACTTACTGGAATGTTGGCAGTGAAAGAGCTCTTATTTTCCACATGTTCTTGTTGAAAGTGCTTTTTCCACAACAAAAGTCCTTCTTCAGAAACAGCAAGAGTATTATTAGTAGATTCAGCCAGTTGAATACATTTCAGACCAAGAAGAGAAGGTGCCATGCTGAAGTGCTCATCAATTCTGTTAACCCAGTTACCTTGGAGCCCAGGTTGAAGATCTTCCAGGTTTGCAACTGGCTCCAGGCTTCCTCTTGAAGTAGTGATATGTCCAGGGCTGCCCAGAATGGCTTCATTTGAAGAGCCAGTAGCCATAGAGGGAATAATTCCAGAGGTCCCTGAAGCTCCCAGGGGCAGGGCAGCAACCAGGCTAGAGTCTACTGCAGCTCCAACTTGCTGGACATTGGCTTGTGACTCCAAAGCTTGAGCAACAGAAGCATCCGCAGAGACGACCGCCTTCTCAACCCTAGGTGGAGGACTAACTGCAGCAATCTCCAAAAGGTTTGCAGCAACTTGATCATGGGGAAGTTCAGCAGGCAGTGCAACATGCAGATTCTGTTCTTGCAGCACAAGAGGCTCTTCATCATCAGATTGGTAAGTCTGAATGATGTTTTGCAGGCCATTTGCAACCATAATGGCAGGGGGTGCAACAGCTGGTTCAGCATATATAGGTTGAGGATTCTCAGCAACTGCACGTGGCAAAAGTAATGTGGAGTTGTCTCCTTCAGAAAAGGACATATCTGAAGATAAGCTACTATTACTGACTGCAGGTAGCAGATCTTCTCCATCAGCCCATGCCATCTCTTCCTGCTCCACATCATCTAAGAGATCCTCTAGGGCTGCATTCTGGTTATCCTGCTATGGTAAGTTCCATTGCTCCCAATTATCCTCATTTTGAACATCCATAGGCACATTGTTAACAGCAGCATTATGGAAACCATTTCCTTGCTCAACATCTTCAGGAAGTGGGTGAGGATCCACATTGTCAGATGGAATTGCATCCTCATATGCTGGGCCCCCACCAAGCAACTCACTAGCCAGTATTTCAATGGAAGAAGACCATCCATCTTCCTCAAACTCATCCCCTTCAGACCACCTCATACTTTTAGGGATAACATCCAGGTTCATGACTCTCGCTTTGACTACAATGCGGCCCATGTGGTCATCCTCCTTATCCCAGGAGATCATACGGCCAAACTTACTGACAGCACATGCAAGATCTTCAGTGTTTCGAAAATCAAAAGGTACTCCTGTGAGTAATAACCAGACAGTTCTATTGAAATGAACCCATCTATGATTTCTTCCTTCATCATGCTTCACAAAGGAGATGAACACATCACCAAATTCGTGTGGACTATCAAGCACCAACTTATCTCTGTCTCTAACCCTCGTCAGACGCACATAAGCCTCACCAAATGGACATCGCTGTATATCCCTCAACCCCAACTGCCTATGCTCAACAATGAACTCTTCAAGAACATCTCTTACATTGGGGAGAGGAGCATCAGAGGGGAGAGGATGGATTGTAGCAATCGCCCAGTCTTTGTGACGACGAGGCCACTGAGGGAGCACCACCCGCGCCACCCCATTGCGACCAGGGACTTGTTGAATGTCAAAGCCATGGGGCACAAAAGGCCGTGGATCAATCGGGATATTGGCCATCGGTGCCGCCGCACTAACACTCACTGTCGATGGCGAGCTAGAGGTGACCGGAGCAGGGTTTGTGAGCTGGGGAGAAACAGGGGAGCAGAGCGCAGAAGTTGAGGAGGCAAGGGCAATTTGGGGCTGAAAATTAGGGAAAGATCCCTTGCAGAGCTCACTAAAAGAGGAAACCACCGAGGGGTCACCGGCCGGGCCTGAAGACTTAAACCAATCCTGGACCGCGTCCATGTCCCAAGCCTCAGCCGGTGGGCTGGGGAAAGTTGCGAATCGAAGGAAAGGAAAAAGCCCAGGTAGATTTTTCTCACCACACTCTTTGGCAAAGTGGCCCAATTTGCCGCAAGCATAGCACTGGAGTCTATCATTTGAATAACCCTGATTCCCGCTCTGAGAAACCGGCGCGTTAACCTCGCCAGAGGTATTAAGATCGTGCATTATGGGCTCATTAATGTCAGAGACCTCATTATTGCTAGAGCTCGGAATACCCGCGAGACGAGAAAAAACCGACGGACGGAGTTGATCACCGGAGGCATTGCCAGCGGCAGCCTGTGGGCGAGAACCGCTAGTTACCAAGGTCCAAGAAACTTCCTCTTCACGATAAAAAAGCTGCTCTTCACGTAGCCAATTAGGGCCACCAAAACCCCAAAGATTGAACACTAGCTCAAAATCCTTTTCGATCACTCAACCATGATTATAAATTTCAAAACCCACAGCTTTGGAAGCAACAGAGAACTTGAAAGATCTGTCCTTAAGGTGATGCACACGGAAACCTTGGGGATACCCCCCAAAACAGGATTGGAGAGTGATACTAACCGTGTGACAATCCAAGCGAAACCGAGCCCGACAAAAGGACACCACCAAAGTGAACTCACGTTGACGAAAACCAGGGGAAAACACCACTGGATGACCAAACTTTTGTCTCATCGAATGCTGAAACTCTTTACCTCGAGCAAAGTTGAGCGTAGGAGGCTCCATAGTCAACTCCCGTGGTCCTTCTCATCTAGAGGAGGAACGAAAAAGAAGGTGAGAACCACCCACAAGGGGCCAAGGTCAGAGAGGTTGTGGCCACCGGCGCCAGAGTGGCAACCGGCGGGAGGAGGAGGTGGCCGCCGGGGCCGGAGTGGCCACCGGTGGTAGACGCCGAGGAGGAGCCTAGAGGAGGAGTGGCTCACTTGTGTTCACTAAAGTGGTCATAACTTTGTCATTCGAAGTCCGTTTTAGACCTACAGTTACTAAAAATGCTCTCCGCGAGTGTGCGAATCAAGAAAATACTCCCTACATGTGGCTGGAGGACCAATGTGCCTTCAAATTCGGCCTTAATGAGGACTTTTTGGCCCTGAAAGTCAAATAACATCATTCACCGCTCTTTTTCGGACAAGTTTCTGAACCCATTGGCCCTTCCTTTTGAAGGAAATTTGAGAGATTACGTTCCTTGTAGACATTAGTCCCTCTGGCAAGGACAAACGTATCTTTGTGCACATGATATATGATCCGGGAATTCCTATTCTTCGTAAGTTCAAGGAAATCCAGCAGCTACAAGCCTTATACTACTTGTTTTCGCCATGTGCCATGCTGTAACATACGTGTGTGACAGCCAAGAACCAAAGGGCATTCCAGGCAATGGATAATATATAAATGGAAACAATATCTCCAACATCGAGGTCACACAATTTCGGGGCGGTTCAGCGAAAAGCGTCATGGGAAAGTGAAATTCTTTCAAGGATTGCCATATAATGGACCAGTATTCACTAAAATGATCATAACGTTGTCATTCGGAGTCGGTTTTGGATCCACAAGTACTCAAAATGCTCGCGGCGAGCGTGCAAATCTAGAAAATTCTCCCTACTAGTGCTAGGAGGCCGGGGTGCCTTCAAATTCAGCCTTAAGGAGGACCTTTTGGCCCTGAAAGTCAAATAACATCATTCGCCGCTCCTTTTCGGAACAGATTCTGAACCCATTGGCCCTTCCTTTTGAACGAAATTCGAGAGATTACGTTAACTGTAGACATTAGTACCCCCAGCAAGGACAAATGTAGCTTTGTGCACATGATTTATAATCTAGGAATTCCTATTTCTCGTAAATTCAAGAAAATCCAGCAGCTACAAGCCCTATACTCCTTGCTTTTGCCATGTCACATGTTGTAACTTACATGTGTGACATCCAAGAAGCAAAGGGCATTCTTGGCAACGGTCCATATATACGTGGAAACAATATCTCTAGCATCGAGGACACAAAATTTCAGGGCGGTTCGGCAAAAAGCGTCACGGGAAAGTGAAATTCTTTTTAGAACTGCCATATAATGGACCGGTGTTCACTAAAGCGGTCATAACTTTGTCATTCGAAGTCCGTTTTGGACCCACAAGTACTCAAAATGATCGCGACGAGTGTGTGACTCTAGAAAATACTCCATGATTGTGCTAGGAGGCCTAGGGTGACTTCAAATTCGGCTCTAAGGAGGACTTTTTGGCCCTGAAAGTTAAATAACATCATTCGCCGCTCCTTTTCGGACAAGTTTCTAAACCCATTGGCCCTTCCTTTTCAAGGAAATTCGAGAGATTACGTACATTGTAGATATTAGTCCCCCTGGCAAGGAAAAACGTAGTTTGTGCACATGATTTATGATCCGGGAATTCCTATTTCTTCGTAAATTCAAGAAAATCTAGCGGCTACAAGCCTTATACTCCTTGTGTTCGCCATGTGGCATGTTGTAACTTACATGTGTGACAGCCAAGAACCAAAGCGCATTCCTGCCAATGGTCAATATATACATGAATACAATATCTCCTGCATCGAGGACACAAAATTTCGGGGCAGATCAGCGAAAAGCGTCATGGGAAAGTGAAATTCTTTCAAGGACTGCCATATAATGGACCGTTGTTCACTAAAACGGTCGTAACTTTGTCATTTGGAGTCTGTTTTGGACCCGCAAGTATTCAAAATGCTCGCGGCAAGCATGCGAATCCAGAAAATACTCCCTTCTTGCGCCAGGAGGCCTAGGGTGCCTTCAAATTCGGCCTTAAGGAAGAATTTTTGGCCCTAAAAGTCAAATAACATCATTCGCCGCTCCTTTTCAGACAAGTTTCTGAACCCATTGGCCCTTCCTTTTGAAGGAAATTCGAGAGATTAAGTTGATTGTAGACATTATTCCCCCTGGCAAGGACAAATGTAGCTTTGTGCACATGATTTATAACCCGGGAATTCCTATTTCTTCATAAATTCAAGAAAATCCAGCGGCTACATGCCTTATACTCCTTGTTTTCGCCATGTGGCATGCTGTAGCTTTCGTGTGTGACAGCAAATAACCAAAGGGCATTCTTGGCAACGGTCAATATATACATGGATAAAATATCTCCAACATAGAGGACACACAGTTTCGGGGCGGTTCGGCGAAAAGCGTCACCGGAAAGTGAAATTCTTTCAAGGACTGCCATATAATGGACCAGTATTCACTAAAATGGTCATAACTTTGTCATTCGGAGTCCGCTTTGGACCCACAAGTACTCAAAATGCTCACGGCGAGCATGCGAATCCAGAAATCACTCCCTGCTTGCGCCAGGAGGCCCGGGGTGCCTATAAATTATGCCTTATGAAGGACTTTTTAGCCGTGAAAGTCAAATAACATCATTCGCCGCTCCTTTTTGGACAAGTTTCTGAACCCATTGGCCCTTCCTTTTGAAGGATATTCGAGAGATTATGTTCATTGTAGACATTAGTCCCCCTGGCGAGGACATACATAGCTTTGTGCACATGATTTATGATCCAGGAATTCCTATTTCTTCATAAATTCAAGAAAATCCAGCGGCTACAAGCCTTATACTCCTTGTTTTCCCCGTGTGGCATGATGGAACTTACGCGTGTGACTGCCAAGAACCAAAGGGCAATCCTGGCAACGGTTAATATATACATGGATACAATATCTCCAGCAACGAGGACACAAGTGAAATTCTTTGAAGGACTGTCATATAATGGACCGACGTTCACTAAAACGGTCATAACTTTGTCATGGGGAGTCTGTTTTGGACCCAAAAGTACTCAAAATGCTCACGCCACGCGTGCAAATCCAGAAAATACTCCCTACTACTACCAGGAGGCCCGGGGTACCCTGAAATTCGGCCTGAAGGAGGACTTTTTGGCCCTGAAAGTCAAATAACATCATTCGCCGCTCCTTTTCGGACAAGTTTCTGAAACCATTGGCCCTTCCTTTTGAAGGAAACTCGAGAGATTATGTTGATTGTAGGCATTAGTCCCCCTGACAAGGACAAATGTAGCTTTGTGCACATGATTTATAATATGGGAATTCCTATTTCTTCATAAATTCAAGAAAATCCACTAGCTACAAGCCGTATACTCATTGTTTTCGCCGTGTGGCATGCTGTAACTTATGTGTGTGACAGATAAGAACCAAAGGGCATTCCTGGCAATGGTCAATATATACGTGGAAACAATATCTCCAGCATCAAGGACACAAAATTGCGGGGCGGTTCAGTGAAAAGCGTCACGGGAAAGTGAAATTCTTTCAAGGACTGCCACATAATGGACCGGTGTTCACTAAAACGGTCATAACTTTGTCATTCGGAGTCCGTTTTGGACGCAGAAGTAATCAAAATGCTCACGGCGAGTGTGTGAATCCAGAAACTACTCCCTGCTTGCGCCAGGAGGCCCGGGTGCCTTCAAATTCGGCCATCAGTAGGAATTTTTTGCCTTGAAAGTCAAATAACATCATTCGCCACTCCTTTTCGGACAAGTTTCTGAACCCATTGGCCCTTCCTTTTGAAGGAAATTCGAGAGATTACGTTCATTGTAGACATTAGTCCCCCTAGCAAGGACAAATGTAGCTTTGTGCACATGATTTATGATCCGGGATGATGAGGACATCAATACCATTGTTACACCCACACCCCCTGCTGCCATACATACTAGACCAATTACTAGAGCTTGCGCACGCCAATTAAATTATCAGGTACTTTCGTTTCTTGGTAATGATTCTAATGTTGATGAGAATATGATGCTGCCTAAATTGTATACATTTGTTTTGCTTACAAATGAAGGGCCTGGCATGGATAAGAGGGATGAACACTGGAGCAACACCAAGCATGGAGATGATGGCATGCGCAAGGGGATCAAGAACGGAGCTACAAGTGATGATTTCAGGACTATGAAGCCACCATAAGGGGTGCATGAAGCCTTGGACGAAATATACAAGATGCTACTTCATAAATTTTGTCCAGAGGCTATTCTAGGTGCTGTGTCACCTTTTTATTGGGCCAGGCCCGTGTATTTTCGAAATACTTAAGTATAGGCTATTTTTCGAGTTCGTATGTGGTGGGAAACAAGAGATAGGGTTGGTTTCGGACCCCTCCTCCAAGGGCCACGAAATTCCCCCCTCTTCCTCCATATATAAAGCCCTTAGGGCATCATTTAGACTTTGGGATTTGTTTAGTTAAAAGTTAGCCGTTGCAACTTCGTGTACTTCATTTGTGTCCAACGACCAGAACAAGACCGCTTACGGATCCCCGCAATTATCAATACTTAATATATTCGCAATATTCATATTGCTTTATCATATTCTTGTTCGTTCTTCAATTGCTTGCAAGAATAGACCTTCGTGGTCAGGCTGACCGTGCTTCCGGCATCGTCAGTAACCTCAAGAGATTGGTTTAGCGATTGCTAATGCGCAATGTTGTGCACGTTTGTAGTCGGATCGTCAAAGTTGTCTCCACCAAATCGATAGTTATCATCTCATCAAAAGATCGAGACACCCTCGCCTCTATCAAGTGGTATTAGTTTTCAGGTTGCTCGGTGAGAATTTCCAGTTTTTTCTAGATTAGATTTATTGTCTTACCTATTGTCCAAGAAAAAGCCACAAAAAAGTTAGATCGATTCATCCTTTGTCCAAGACAATCTGAGCCTTTGCAATTTTCTTTTCATTGCTTGCATAGTTGAATGATTGGTTGCATCGTCGTGTCGAGTTGCTGGTCTTAGTGTCTAGTTCGTTTAGAGTTTCCAGTTTTGTTCACATCAGTCATGCCACCGCTGCATCGTTATCCCTTCCGCTGTCCACCACCCATCCATCAATTTCCACCACGTGCTACCCATCGTTCATTGTCACAATCATAGTTGTGGTCGTTCACATCTTCGCTAGATCCAATATGTATCTTATATAGTTTGTTTGGGAAAGAGGGACAGATAAAAAAAGGCATAGAAAAAAAGAGAGAAAAAAGTTAAAAAAAGTCAGAGAAAAAAAGGAGAGAAATAAAAAAGTGTGAGGAAAAAAAGAGAGAAGAAAAAAAATTCGGATCTATTTAGACTCAATCTCGTAGTTGAATTCGGATTGGAATCTGTTTGGTGCACTGTTCAGTAAAACAGGAATAACTTCCTCATACGAAGTCCGTTTTGGCTCCACGAGTACTCAAATGAAAGCTAGCGACAAGCCGCATCTAAATAGTAGCATATGCTATTTCAACATTTGGCGTCTCAAAATCAGCTTCTAAATAGGTCTTTTTACCCTCCGAAGTTCGTGCATACAGTTGTTCCTTTTTTTAGGCCAGTTTTAGAATTCTTTGACTCCTCATATCAATTCGGAATTGAGTGATTCTTTTTGTATTGGAAAGGTTGAGTCAATACCTTTCTTGAAAAATATTATCAAAAAATTGGCACAAACTTTTCTAGAGGAAATTTGAAGAGAAAGTTGTTGATATATCCTGCTTGGCTGTTGCTTCACATCATTATCTTTACAGCTATTGTGATCTTCACTTATATTTTGCTGTCCAGAGCTACTTCATATCCTTTATTGATGCTAGTTGTTCTACGACGTGACCTTATTAGTGTTCTAGGCTCGCGTCTCTAGTCCGGTCTAGCCTAGGACTAGCACAGTAACGTCGTTGAGCGTTTATTCAACATTACATCTCTGCATTGATTATTGCTAATCTTTTGCTAACATATATTTAAGCTTTCCAAGATCCACATATTTCTACACCGTGTATACATACGTTCCCCTGGCAATCGCTTTACTCAATCTTCAGAGTTAGTTGACACCGCTGGTTGCCTGTCACCACCTGCTGCTTGGTAAGAACTTGTAAGATATTGATATTTACTTTACTGTGAGCGCTTTACCACCACACCCTAGTAGTTCATAGGAACATTATTCTTGAATTTTGTTTCTTGTTTCTACTAATCATGAGAGGGTCCGAATATAAAATGTTGTAGGGTGGAACCCTAAGTGGAGATCTTTCACGAATTGGAGGGGAATCCCCAAGAACAAGATGAACACAAGAGAGAAAACAAGAGGAACACTCAACAACAAGTCCAATCACACATCCACTAGACCAACAAACACACAAGATCCACAAGGTGCATGAACAATCAAAGGGAAACAAGATAGATGGTAGAGTTCATCCCAAATCCTATGAAGGAGATGAGGGCTTGATGATCTAGATAGATCCTTCCCACAAGGGGGTCTTTATCCACTAGGGATCTTCTCCAATGGAGATCTTGAACTCCAATGGAGGTCTTGAACTCCAATGGAGTCTTCTCTCTCTCAAGAGTAATCCCTCAAGGGGAGGTACATGAGCTAAGCTCTAATATCTAGATCTATTCTTAGCTTCCTTCTAAATGGAGGAAGAAGAGGAGTATATATAGGTCCAAGGGATGAAGGGGTAAGCAGGGGCGAAATGGGGATTACATGGGCAAAGCCCGCAGCAACACTCAGGGGGGCCCATGTGCAGGGGGTAAGTGGAGCCCGTGCGCACGGGGTATCCAGAGACGTGACGCATGAGCCCATGCGCGCGGGGTCTGTGGGGCCCGTGGACATCGGGGTCCCGTGGGCACGATACACGCCCCGTGCGCATGGGGGCTTCAGGATCGCCAGCCTGGGAGGCCCGTGGACATGGGGTCGGAGGGGCCTGTGCACACAGGGTCACCTGGGAGCTGCTACCTTCTTCTTGGTGCTTCCTTCTTGGATGGTGTAGATGTTCTCTTCTTCTTGGACTCCTCCTCGATGAATGTATAGCTCCGCTCACACCTATGTATGCACACGAGAGAGTGGTCAAGTAGTATACCATCCTCAAAAGGTACACGTCGACATGTGTAAAGGAGATGATTCACATTTCTATGCATGAAGTAGATGTGGCACGTGTCACTTGCCAAATGGACTCTTGACATGGTGATGTCCATAGGATGCTCCGCATCATCCTCTCCCCCTTGGAAAAGATCCGACCTCAGATCGAAATCCAAATCACCATGGGAAAGAGATGATGTTGCCATATAGAAGTTGACGATCACCAAGCATTCATCATCTTGTAGCTTGAAATGGGCACTCTCCAATGTCGCACCATCTTGTAATTCCTTCAAAAGGATCAAAGATAACAAGCACTTGGAAAAACAAATGTGGTTGGCATTAAAGCAAAACCAAGCATTCAAGAGGTGAGTCACCAAACAAGTGTTGTCATCAAGCATAGCATATGGTTTGATGATAACCCACAAGTATAGGGGATCGCAACAGCTTTCGAGGGTAGAGTATTCAACCCAAGTTTATTGATTCGACACAAGGGGAGCCAAAGAATATTCTCAAGTATTAGCAGCTGAGTTGTCAATTCAACCACACCTGGAAACTTAGTATCTGCAGCAAAGTGTTTAATAGCAAAGTAATATTATAGTAGTGGTAGCGGCAACAAAACTAAAGACAGCAAAAGTAATGTTTTTGGTATTTTGTAGTGATTGTAACAGTAGCAGCGGAAAAGTAAATAAGCGTAAACCAGTATATGGAAAACTCATAGGCACCGGATCAGTGATGGATGATTATGCCGGATGCGGTTCATCATGTAACAGTCATAACATAGGGTGACACAGAACTAGCTCCAATTCATCAATGTAATGTAGGCATGTATTCCGTATATAGTCATACGTGCTTATGGAAAAGAACTTGCATGACATCTTTTGTCCTACCCTCCCGTGGCAGCGGGGTCCTATTGGAAACTAAGGGATATTAAGGCCTCCTTTTAATAGAGAACCGGAACAAAGCATTAGCACATAGTGAACACATGAACTCCTCAAACTATGGTCATCACCGGGAGTGGTCCCGATTATTGTCACTTCGGGGTTGCCGGATCATAACACATAGTAGGTGACTATAGACTTGCAAGATAGGATCAAGAACTCACATATATTCATGAAAACATAATAGGTTCAGATCTGAAATCATGGCACTCGGGCCCTGGTGACAAGCATTAAGCATAGCAAAGTCATAGTAACATCAATCTCAGAACATAATGGATACTAGGGATCAAACCCTAACAAACTAACTCAATTACATGATAAATCTCATCCAACCCATCACCGTCCAGCAAGCCTACGATGGAATTACTCACACACGACGATGAGCATCATGAAATTGGTGATGAAGGATGGTTGATGATGACGACGGCGACGAGTCCCCCTCTCCGGAGCCCCGAACGGACTCCAGATCAGCCCTCCCGAGAGGTTTTAGGGCTTGGCGGCGGCTCCGTATCACAAAACGCGATGATTTCTTCTCCTTGATTTTTTTCTCATTGAAACTCAATATATGGAGGTGGAGTTGGAGTCGGAGACGCAACATGGGGCCCACGAGGTAGGGGGGCGCGCCCTAGGGGGGCGCGCCCCCCACCCTCGTGAGAAGGGTGTGGGCCCCCTGGTCTTCATCTTTGGCGAGGACTTTTTATTGTTTTTTCTAAGATGTTCCGTGGAGTTTCAGGTCATTCCGAGAATATTTGTTTTCTGCACATAAAACAACACCATGGTAATTCTGCTGAAAACAGCATCAGTCCGGGCTAGTTCCATTCAAATCATACAAGTTAGAGTCCAAAATAAGGGCAAAAGTGTTTGGAAAAGTAGATACGACGGAGACGTATCAACTCCCCCAAGCTTAAACCCTTGCTTGTCCTCAAGCAATTCAGTTGACAAACTGAAAGAAAGAAAGAAAAACTTTTACAAACTCTGTTTGCTCTTGTTGTTTTAACTATGTCAAGCCAGCATTCAAGTTTTCAGCATAGATCATAACTAACCACATTCGCAATAATTCTCAGGTCTCATCATTACTCATATCAATAGCATAATCAACTAGCAAGTCATAATAATAAATCTCAGATGACAACACTTTCTCAAAATAATCATAATATGATATAACAAGATGGTATCTCTCTAGCCCTTTCTCAGACCGCAAAACATAAATGCAGAGCAGCTTTAAAGATCAAGGACTGACTAGACATTGTAATTCATGGTAAAAGAGATCCAATCATAGTCATACCCAATATAAATTAATAGTGATGAATGCAAATGACAGCTGTGCTCTCCAGCTAGTGCTTTTTAATAAGAGGGTGATGACTCGACATAAAAGTAAATGGATAGGCCCTTCACAGAGGGAAGCAGGGATTTGTAGAGGTGCCAGAGCTCGGTTTTGAAATAGAGATAAATTGTATTTTGAGCGGTATACTTTCATTGTCAACGTAACAACTAAGATATGGCGATATCTTCCATGCTAAACACATTATAGGCGGTTCCCAAACAGAATGGTAAAGTTTATACTACCCCTCCACCAACAAGCATCAATCCATGGCTTGCTCGAAACAACGAGTGCCTCCAACATACATCAGGTCCCAGGGGGAGTTTTGTTTGCAATTAATTTTGATTTAGTTTGCATAAAGCATGGGACTGGGCATCCCGGTGACCAGCCATTTTCTCGTGAGTGAGGAGCGGAGTCCACTCCTCTTGAGAATAACCCGCCTAACACGGAAGATAAGGACATCATTTGTTTATACATGAGCTATTCGAGCGTACAAAATAGAATGTTTATTTGAAGGTTTAGAGTTTGGCACATACAAATTTACTTGGAACGGCAGGTAGATACCGCATATAGGAAGGTATGGTGGACTCATCTGGAATAACTTTGGGGTTTAAGGGATTGGATGCACAAGCAGTATTCCCACTTAGTACAAGTGAAGGCTAGCAAAAGACTGGGAAGCGACCAACTAGAGAGCGACAACATCCATGTACATGCATTAAAATTAATAAATATTGGATGCAAGCATGAGTAGGATATAATCCACCATGAACATAAATATCTTGAAGCCTATGTTGATTTTGTTTCAACTACATGCGTGAACATGTGCCAAGTCAAGTCACTTAAATCATTCAAAAGAGGATACCACCCCATCATACCACATCATAATCATCTCAATAGCATGTTGGCACACAAGGTAAATCATTATAGCTCATAGCTAATCAAGCATGGCACAAGCAACTATGATCTCTAATTGTTATTGCAAACATGTTTATTCATAATAAGATGAATCAAGAACGAGGGACTCATCATATTTACAAAAACAAAAGAGGTCGAGTTCATACTAGCTTTTCTCATCTCAGTCAGTCCATCATATATCATCATAATTTCTTTTCACTTGCACGACCGAACAGTGTGAATAATAATAAGAGTGCACGTGCATTGGACTAAGCTGGAATCTGCAAGCATTCAATGAAAAGGAGAAGACAAGGCAATATGGGCTCTTGGTTACATCAACAACAATTTAATTATGGTCTTCTCCTACTGACCCCCAAATAAAAGAAAAGAAATAAAACTATTTACACGGGAAAGCTCCCAACAAGCAAAAGAAGAACGGGAAATATTTTGGGTTTTCTTTTTAATTATTACTACTACAGCAGAGAAATAAACTACTACTAATTTTTTTCTTTAGGTTTAACAAACACACGAGAAGAAAGCAGGAAAAGGAAAATAAACTAGCATGGATATTACAGTGAAAAAGTGGGAGCACCGACATCTAGCAATGAGTATGTGTGAACATAAATGTAATGTCGGTGAGAGATACATACTCCCCCAAGCATAGGCTTTTGTCCTAAGTTGTTCTATGGCCACGACTGGCCTGGCGGATATCCATAATAATAATTGTTGGGGTCATACTGTGATGAGGAAGAAGAAGGCTCTGATTTCCACTGGCTGGCGATCATCTCCGGATCCCACTGATAGTTAGACTGCCGTGAAGGATCAAATTGTGGTTCCGGTTCTGGCTCCTCGACTGGTGCAGGGTTCCGGTAGGCGTGAATAGCCGTCAACGGAACAAGGTACGTGCCTATAGTCAAATCAAACAAAGAAGGAGCAGGCAAGGTAATAGTCTCAGGATGATGTTTATTAAAGAACAATTGATATTTAAGCTCCCCTGCCCTATTTTAACAATAAAATCATGTGCCACCATACTTTTATGATTTAGATAAACATGGGGTAGCACCTTTTCTTCCTTCTCAGCATGCCTAATAGGTATGTCAAAATGTGCAGCTAGGCGTGTGGCATAGATGCCTCCAAAGATGGGGCCCTTAGTACGGTCCATATTTAACCGTCTAGCAATAATACCGCCCAAACTAAAAGTGTTATCACTGTATAAACCTTGGAGCAGAATAATTAAATCAGGGATAGTAAGGTTTCCAGAATTTCCGTGTCCAATTAAACAACAACTAGCAAATAATGCAAAGTAACGCAAAACAGGAAAAATGTATGCTAGTGATTCGTGCGTCGGAAACCTTCCTGGTTTCTCCTACGGTGATATTATCAAAAAACCCAGCCACATCATCATGATGTGGTTCTTCTGTCTTACCCTCAAAAGGGACTAAACAAATCCGACAGAAATCATAAAGTGACATCTCCTTATGCTCATCATATAAATGAAACTCCACCGTAGGTAGTGAGTTCCTAGAATGAAAATGAAAGTTTTGCACAAAGGTATTTGTGAGTAAGAGATACTGATCGCATTGGTCGTGGAGGAAAGCGGTGAGGCCTGCATTGTGAGCCAATTCATGAAAATCTTCATAGATACCGGCTGCTCTCAAGAAATCATCAGAAGGCCATTCACACGCCCGAATCTCCGCGGTGTGTGGAAAATTATACTTAGGCTTGGCTCGATGAACCTCTCAATAGTCTCCTCATCATTTTCTGAAAAATTCTGAAATTTTTAGTAACTTCAAAATAAAAGTAAACCAAACTCAATAAAACTGAGAGCGACTACTCCTACAAGTGCCTAGAGCCTATATCAAGCATTAGAACTACTTAGAACCATATAAATTTGACATGCAAGCTCAAGACACATGGTCACCTATGCAGCACAAATTTGCAAAGAATAAAGCACTAGAACAAAAACTAATTAGACAAATGGAGGAGTCACATACCAAGGAACAATCTCCCCAAGCAGTTTTGCGAGAGGTGCTTTGAGCAAGGAGATCGAAAATCACAGCAAAAGTGGCTGGAACTCGTGCTTGAGTTGGGTTTTCGGGTTTGTGTGAGATAGAGGAAGAATATGGGTGCTGGGATAAGTGGAGGAGGGCCACCATGGGCCCACGAGGCAGGGAGCGCGCCCTATAGGGGGGCGCCCACCACCCTCGTGGCCAGGTGGCAGCTCCTCCCGCGGTAATTTTTGCACAGTAAACCCTCAAATATTCCTGAAAAATCATATTAAATTGGCATGGTATTCTAAGGACTTTTATTTTTGGGATATTTTTATATTGCACGGATAAATCAGGAAACAAATAGAAAATACTAGTTTTACTTTATTTAATATAAATAACAGAAAGTGAAAGTGGGGTGCAGAAGGTTGTGCTTCTAGTTTCATCCATCTCATGCTCATAAAAAACAATCCACTAACAAGGTTGATCAAGTCTTGTTAACAAACTCATTCCGATAATCATGAAACCGTAGAAATTTCGAATAACACTAAGTTACCTCAACGGGGATGTGCACATCCCCAATAATAAGAATATCATATTTCTTTTTGACAGTAGGAAGAGGAAATTCAAAACCTCCAAATATAATCGATGGAATTTTTCCAATAGAGTGGATACTATGAACTTGAGGTTGTTTCCTCGGAAAGTGTACCGTATGCTCATTACCATTAACATGAAAAGTGACATTGCCTTTGTTGCAATCAATAACAGCCCCTGCAGTTAAGAAAAGGTCTTCCAAGAATAATAGACATACTATCATCCTCGGGAATATCAAGAATAACAAAGTCCGTTAAAATAGTAACGTTTGTAACCACAACAGGCACATCCTCACAAATACCGACAGGTATAGCAGATGATTTATCAGCCATTTGCAAAGATATTTTAGTAGGTGTCAGCTTATTCAAGTCAAGTCTATGATATAAAGAGAGAGGCATAACACTAACACCGGCTCCAAGATCACATAAAGCTGTTTTAATATAATTTCTTTTAATGGAGCAAGGTATAGTAGGTACTCCGGGGTCTCCAAGTTTCTTTGGTATTCCACCCTTAAAAGTGTAATTAGCAAGCATGGTGGAAATTTCAGCTTCTGGTATCTTTCTTTTATTAGTAATGATATCCTTCATATATTTAGCATAAGGATTTGTTTTCAGCACATCAGTTAATCTCATACGCGAAAAGATAGGCCTAATCATTTCAGCAAAGCGCTCAAAATCCTCGTCATCCTTTTTCTTGGATGGTTTCGGAGGAAAAGGCATGGGTTTCTGAACCCAAGGTTCCCTTTCATTACCATGTTTCCTAGCAACAAAGTCTCTTTTATCATAACGTTACTTCTTTGATTGTGGGTTATCAAGATCAACAACAGGTTCAATTTCTACATCATTATCATTACTAGGTTGAGCATCATCATGAACATCATCATTAATATTTTTACTAGGTTCATGTTCATTACCAGATTGTGTTTCAGCATCAGACATAGAAATATCATTTGGATTATCAGGTGGTTCAGCAATAGGTTCACTAGAAGTTTGCACATTTCTATCATTTTTCTTCTTCTTCTTTTTAGAGGAACTAGGAACATCAATATTATTTCTTTGAGAATCTTGCTCGATTCTCTTAGGGTGGCCTTCAGGATACAAAGGTTCCTCAGTCGTTCTACCAGTTCTATTAGCCACTCTAACAGCATAATCATTTTCTTACTATTCATTTCATCAAGCACTTCTTTTTGAGCCTTAAGTACTTGTTCTACTTGAGTGCTAACCATAGAAGCATGTTTGCTCACAAGTTTAAGTTCACCTTTAATATTAGCCATATAATCACCCAAGCGTCTAATCATATAAGCATTTTCTTTTAATTGTCTACCAAAATAAGCATTGAAGTCGTCTTGCTTATACATAAAGTTATCAAACTCATCCAAGCACTAACTAGCAATTTTAGTAGGAGGAATTTCAGCTTTATCATATCTATAGAGAGAATTTACCTTTACTACCCGTGTCAGGATATCGGGATCAGGAGGTTCTTCAGTAAATAAAGAATTAAGGTCATATGTTTCTTCAACAGGTGGTATATTAAGACCATGTATTTCTTCAATAGGAGGTAAATTCTTAACGTCTTTAGCTTTAATACATTTTTCTTTCATAGATTTCTTTACCTCTTGCATATCTTCGGGACTGAGAAATAGAACACCTCTCTTCTTCGGAGTTGGTTAAGGAATAGGTTCATTAATTGGAGCAGGAGTTAGCTCATGAGCTGGCTCAGGAGGTGCCCAATTATTTTCATTTGTCAACATATTATTCAATAGAATTTCAGCTTCATCCGGTGTTCTTTCCCTGAAAAGAGAACCAGCACAACTATCCAGGTAATCTCTCGAAGCATCGGTTAGTCCATTATAAAAGATATCAAGTATTTCAGGTTTCTTAAGAGGATGATCAGGCAAAGCATTAAGTAACTTGAGAAGCCTCCCCCAAGCTTGTGGGAGACTCTCTTCTTTAATTTGCACAAAGTTGTATATTTCCCTCAAAGCAGCTTGTTTCTTATGAGCAGGGAAATATTTAGCAGAGAAGTAATAAATCATATCCTGGGGACTACACACACAACCAGGTTCAAGAGAATTAAACCATATCTTAGCATCACCCTTTAATGAGAATGGAAATATTTTGAGTATATAAAGGTAACGCGATCTCTTGTCATTAGTGAACAGGTCAGCTATATCATTTAACTTAGTAAGATGTGCCACAACAGTTTCAGATTCATAGCCATAAAACGGATCAGATTCAACCAAAGTAATTATATCAGGATCAACAGAGAATTCATAATCTTTATCAGGAACACATATAGGTGAAGTAGCAAAAGCAGGGTCGGGTTTCATTCTATCTCTAAGTGATTCTTTGTTCCATTTAATTAATAGCCTCTTAAGCTCATATCTATCTTTGCAAGAAAAAATAGCGGCATAAGATTCCATATCAAAAAGATAACCCTCAGGAATAACAGGCATATTTTCATCATCACTATCATCATCGTATTCAGATTCAATAATTTCCTTTTCCCTAGCCCTAGCAATTTGTTCATCAAGAAATTCACTAAGGGGCACAGTAGTATCAGGCATAGAAGTAGTTTCATCATAAGTATCATGCATAGCAGAAGTGGCATCATCAATAAAATGCGACATATCAGAACGAATAGTAGAAGCAGATGTAGGTGTCGCAAACTTACTCATAACAGAAGGTGAATCAAGTGCAGAGCTAGATGGCAGTTCCTTACCTCCCCTCGTAGTTGAGGGATAGATCTTAGTTTTTGGATCTCTCAAGTTCTTCATAGTGTCCAGCGGATATAAATCCCAAGTGACTCAAAGAATAGAGCTATGCTCCCCGGCAACGGCGCCAGAAATTAGTCTTGATAACCCACAAGTATAGGGATCGCAACAGCTTTCGAGGGTAGAGTATTCAACCCAAATTTATTTATTCGACACAAGGGGAGCCAAAGAATATTCTCAAGTATTAGCAGCTGAGTTGTCAATTCAACCACACCTGGAAACTTAGTATCTGCAGCAAAGTGTTTAGTAGCAAAGTAATATTATAGTAGTGGTAGCGGCAACAAAAGTAAAGACAGCAAAAGTAATGTTTTTGGTATTTTGTAGTGATTGTAACAGTAGCAGCGGAAAAGTAAATAAGCGTAAAACAGTATATGGAAAACTCGTAGGCACCGAATCAGTGAAGGATAATTATGCTAGATGTGGTTCATCATGTAACAGTCATAACATAGGGTGACACAGAACTAGCTCCAATTCATCAATGTAATGTAGGCATGTATTCCGTATATAGTCATACGTGCTTATGGAAAAGAACTTGCATGACATCTTTTGTCCTACCCTCCCGTGGCAGCGGGGTCCTATTGGAAACTAAGGGATATTAAGGCCTCCTTTTAATAGAGAACCGGAACAAAGCATTAGCACATAGTGAATACATGAACTCCTCAAACTATGGTCATCACCGGGAGTGGTCCCAATTATTGTCACCTCGGGGTTGCCGGATCATAACACATAGTAGGTGACTATAGACTTGCAAGATAGGATCAAGAACTCACATATATTCATGAAAACATAATAGGTTCAGATCTGAAATCATGGCACTCGGGCCCTAGTGACAAGCATTAGGCATAGCAAAGTCATAGCAACATCAATCTCAGAACATAATGGATACTAGGGATCAAACCCTAACAAAACTAACTCGATTACATGATAAATCTCATCCAACCCATCACCGTCTAGCAAGCCTACGATGCAATTACTCACGCACGGTGGTGAGCATCATGAAATTGGTGATGGAGGATGGTTGATGATGAAGACGGCGATGAATCCCCCTCTCCGGAGCCCCGAACGGACTCCAGATCAGCCCTCTCGAGAGGTTTTAGGGCTTGGCGGTGGCTCCGTATCGTAAAACGCAATGATTTCTTCTCCCTGATTTTTTTATCATCGAAACTCAATATATGGAGGTGGAGTTGGAGTCGGTGACGCAACAGGGGGCCCACGAGGTAGGGGGCGCACCCTAGGGGAGCGCCCCCCAACCTCGTGAGAAGGGTGTGGGCCCCCTGGTCTTCATCTTTGGCGAGGATTTTTTATTGTTTTTTCTAAGATGTTCCGTGGAGTTTCAGGTCATTCCTAGAATATTTGTTTTCTGCACATAAAACAACACCATGGTAATTCTGCTAAAAAAAGCGTCAGTCCGGGTTAGTTCCATTCAAATCATACAAGTTAGAGTCCAAAACAAGGGCAAAAGTGTTTGGAAAAGTAGATACGACGGAGACGTATCATTTGACAAAGAAGTGTGGCATGGCATTTAAGCATAATAGTTGAGCACAATCAAGGACATCATGGAAACAAGCATGTAGGTGTGAGGTAGCGATCAAAATATGTGTGTCAAGAGAACAAGCATCTACCTCAAACTCATAGAAGCATGCATAAGGAGCTCAACAAATGGTCTATGGTATGTGCATGAAGCATTCATAACACCAAATATAATGAGATGTCTAAACACATGGGGCAAGTGCAAGACAATCCAAGCATAATGTGCACGGGGTGTAGTGAATATAGAGTGGCACTCAACACAATAGAAAGAGCAATTGTTCATCATGTGCGAGGCAATCATAGTGATCAAGTAGTGCAAAGATTCAACATACTAGAAGGAATCATGGCAAGCATGTCATGTGTAAAAAAAGTGGGCACGAATAATTCACATGACATAACACAAGCATGAAGGCAAGATATGAGGAGGGTATCATCATTGTATTGGCAAGAAGTCCTAGGTAAATAGCAATGGAACATCATGACTCTTCCAACACAAGAATCAACAATAGCATGAGGCACATGATAAACATGGCAATAGCAACAAGGCTCAATCATGGGTAGATGCAAGAAAGGGTCACAATTGCATGGCAAAATCATGTAAGGAGGCATTGCATGCAAAGTGAACAAGATACGATGGACATAAAGTAACAAGTGATATATAGCCCATAGCCTTGTGAGAGCCAAGTAGAAGAGATGCATGTAGTCGTTGCGCGAAGAGAATGGTAGGAAGGATAATCCACGGGATCCCAAATCATCGTTGCTCTCAAGAGCTCGTTTCGTCAACTCTTGGGATTGAGAAGTTGACGAGTATACATGAGTACCTACACACAACAAAAGCAAAGGGAAAATTGTGTGTGCGTGGTAGATGTACACATCATCCATCATGATGTGCACGTGCTTGTGTTGGTTAGCACTATCCAATGCTCAAATAAATGAGTTGCATGATATAGAAACATGTCATCCATCATGAGAGGTTTGTTGTTATGTAGAGCATAATGGAGACTCAAAGGATGTAATGCATCATTCGCAATATCTAGAGCATTGTGAGGAATGGTATGCATGTGGTGCACACAAGGGATGTAATCATGTGAAACACAATAATTTTTATGGCATGGCATATGAGATGAATTGCACAAATTTTGCAAAGGGAGCATAGCAATATCATTGCAGGAGAAACAAAAGCCAATGACCATCATCTCGTCATATATGCCATATGTGCAAATAGGATTTATTTTAATGGGGCAAGCATAGTTACTATGTTGAGATTGAAATGATGCAATATGGGATATCTCACTCATAGCATATGACAAGTTCAATGGATTGTCAAACATGATGTGACCAAAAGAATCTTCACATGATATCCTATGGAGCATAGCATCACAACTAGGCAACTCAACATGCTCATCATCATATTTATCATAAATAGGTAAGTCATGACATGATGAAGTCGCACTAGCGTGAAGTATGGTAATAGGTGGATCAACATCATGCAAGCAATCAATATCAATAACGTCCACTAGTGGGATAAGAGCATCACCTTCACCTATGTTACCTTTCTCATTCCACTCATGTGGTGTAGGTGAGGTGGCAAAGACCAAATGGTGGCCATCATCTTCATCTTGATGGAACCATGTGGGGGTGCATCATATTCCACCATGGCCATCGTCTTGTCCAAAGGAAGGACGAAGTCATCATGTATCAGCGCATCATCATATATGGGACCTAGCACCAAATGAGAAGACACAATAGAGTTAGAGGTCAAGTCGTTAGAGTTGAAAGTGGCCTCACATGACCTATCAACTATCTCACTCTCTCTATGTGGTGGTTCACTCACTCCCTCAAGGTAGGTGCACTCAAACTCACATATGGTGGTGTCACTCATCTCACTTAAGTGGTGGGGGTTGTGGCTCTCATCACATGGGAGTTGTGGCAACTCGTCATATATGGGGCTAGTGGTGAAGTCACTCTCACTCTCAATATGGTGGAAAAAGTCACTCAAGTCATCATATGTCGCCGTGGTCGAAGGGAAAATCCCATGCTCAACCATCTCATAGTCATCGTCGTGGATGAAGGTCGAAGATGGCACATCATCACTCTCATTGTAGATGAAGGCCGAAGATGGCACATCATCACTCTCGCGGTCTTGTAGAATGGTCAGTGTGAAGTGAGCTCGGGGTCGAGTAGAGTTGGCCTTCACGAGTTCTTTCTTCGCCTTGAGAGCACCAATGTAGTTGTCATCGATGGACTTGTAGTTCTCGAGGAGGATAGTCTTGGAGATGTCGTTTTTCAATCCCATCATGAAGTAGAACTTCATCCAAATGGGGTCATCCATGCTGGCACATCGCAAGGCTTCTTTCATGTTCTTGAAGTACTCGTCGAGGGACTTGGATCCTTGTATGGTGTTCTCTAATTGGCGTTGAAGATGTTCCGTGTAGGTGGAAGGCACAAATTCTTGCCTCATCACTTTCTTCATCGTGGGACATGTCATGGTGAAGCTTGTTGAAGGTCTATGAAGCCACCATGTCGATGCATAGTCGTGGAAGGTACTTGTGGCGCACTTCACTTGATCGTCGAAGGGTACTTGGTGCAGCTTGAGGTAGTCATTCATATTGCACTCCCACTCGAGGTACTCTTCGGGGTCATGAGTCCCAAAGAATGGAAACTCATCGTCATCGGTGAAGTCGAAGTATCTCGTGGAGGTAGTGGACATGAGCTCGTGGAGTAGGCAAAGATGCCGTACATCCGAAGGTGAAGATGCCTTGAAGTCACTTGGCGAAGATGCCAAAGGTGTTGAAGAAGCCGTAGTCTTGAGGTCGAAGTTGTGGCTCTGTTTAGCCCGTGCGCACGGGGTTGTCAGAGGACGTGTGCACGGGGGTTGAAGGCACGTGTGCACAGGGGTAGAAGAGGAGCCAACTCTCGTCCAGAAGTGTGCTCTTCATGGTCCTGTCGATGTCGATGCTTGTGTGTACTTGCCGGAGATGGTAGAACGGGAGTCTTTGCACTTGTGCGTTTTCTCGAAGATGAAGAAGACCGCTTGCGGTTCTTGATGAGGGCCTTGAGCTCCTCCATTTGCTTTTTCCATCTTGGCGTCGATGAAGTTCTTCATAGCATCAAACTCGATGTCGTGGTTGTAGACCGGAGATGATGTGCTTTGCCTATCCATCACAAGACTCGAGCAAAGGTGAGTAGGAAATGAGATAAACAATACCAAGCTACCTTTTCCCAACATTGAGGATGTATCTCATATCACTCAATGTGAAATGAAAGAATAGTGGAATTGGTACCGGACTTGTTCACTCACACCTACAAAGTAAAGCTTATCGAGGGGCTTGGTTAGGACAAGTGGCACAAATTTCATGCAAATTGAAGTCCAAGATATTGTAAATGTTGAAATAAATCCAAAGGACTCAAAATGCAAAGCAAGTGATCACAAATATAGAGGATGGCAATAAAGAAACACACACGATGGGATAATGGGGCTTGTGCAACTATAGGGATGAGCAATACAAGATTGCCTAACGAAGACGAAGCTCGTGTTGCACAAACACTAGGAGAGCACTAGCTTGATTGCACAATTGGGCATGATTCACCACCTGGCACCAACCTATATGTATTCAAGCTAAATGTTTCCTATTCCATGTATCCTCATGCACAAGTATCTCTTTTCATGCTCAACTGTTTGCTTATAAGCTTATGATCATCCTTTTCTTGCTTAAAAGTTTTTTTTGGACTTTCCTCTTCCTATACACTTTTCTTATTGAGCCTCAACCACACATATGAGATAGGTATCACAAGATATGCACGGGAGCAAGCAATTGCACAATATGATATAGCTAATGATACAACAATATGATATCGTATCACTATGGTGCACAAGTTTTCGCGAAGCCCGGCAATACTCGGATAGCTAGTCTCAATAGGTATGAAGGTATGGCAAAGATGGTGGGGCTATCAAGATGTAATGGCAAGGAAGGAAAAGTTTATGACTGAATGGATACCTTCGTCACCCTTAACCTTTCACAAAGTCGGGTCTAACCGGCCTTGCTTCCGGTTAAAGATGGTCTCAAAGGATGGATGGCCGTCGTCGATGTGGAAGCTCGTGGTGGATGTAGTTGATGGATCGATACAAGTCACCAGTGGTGGATGAAGATGTAACTGTCCCTAAGTAGCTGAAACACCTTAGGAGACTCAAATCACAACTTAACCAACCACAAATACCAAAGGAACCAAAATGGGTTAGTTTGCGGAAGTTTTATGCGATGGTGAGGAAGGTATGGCGGAAGGCCTATGCAAAAGATGCAAAAATGGAGGAAAATTTATGGAGTCAAATGATGGTAAAACCAAGATGAGCTGCTCGGGTGCATCGCTAGCTTTTCAACGAGCCAAAGAACACGCAAATCGGAGTTCGGGAGTGGAAGCTATGGCCGAAAACGTAAAGTGGATGCGGCTGATTCTGGGAGAGCCGTGCGCACTGGGTCCAAGGCCCGTGGACACGGGGTCCCGTGCACACGGTACACGTACAGAGGGCACGGGGTCACCTGGGACTACATGGGGGTCCGTGGGCACGGGGTAGGCGGAAATTTCACGTTTTTCTTGTCAAAATCGATGGGGGAAAGAAAATTTTGGGTATGGGGACGCAAGAGGGGGTAGATCTACTTGCTATACACCAGATCCACGGATCAGAATCAACAAAAACTCATAACAAACTTCAAATCACAAAAAAATTGTATGGCCCTTTTTGTGGGGATTTTCGAAATTGGAAAAGAACATGCAAAATTAGGCTAGAAAACTAAGGGGGGCTCCAATTTCGTGAGAAACCATGGCTCTGCTACCAAGATGTTGTACGGTGGAACCCTAAGTGAAGATCTTCCATGAATTGGAGGGGAATCCCCAAGAACAAGATGAACACAAGAGAGAAAACAAGAGGAACACTCAAGAACAAGTCCAATCACACATCCACTAGACCAACAAACACACAAGATCCACAAGGTACATGAACAATCATAGGGAAACAAGATACATGGTAGAGTTCATCCCAAATCCTATGAAGGGGATGAGGGCTTGATGATCTAGATATATCCTTCCCACAAGGGGGTCTTTATCCACTAGGGATCTTCTCTAATGGAGGTCTGAACTCCAATGGAGTCTTCTCTCTCTCAAGAGGAATCCCACAAGGGGAGGTACATGAGCTAAGCTCTAATATCTAGATCTATTCTTAGCTTCCTTCTAAATGGAGGAGGAAGAGGAGTATATATAGGTCGTGAACTAGAAGTGATCAATAAGTGATCCTGAAACTACTTACGCACAAACATAACTCCAAAACAGTGTTCACTTCCCAGTCTCCGCCGAGATTAGACCATCACGGCTACACACGTGGTTGATGCATTTTAATTAAGTTAAGTGACAAGTTCTCTACAACAGGACATTAACAAATTCCCATCTGCCGATAACCGTGGGCACGACTTTCAAAAGTTCAAACCCTGCAGGGGTGTGCCAACTTAGCCCACCACAAGCTCTCACGGTCAACGAAGGATATTCCCTTCTCCCAGGAAGACCCGATCAGACTCGGAATCCCAGTTACAAGACATTTCGACAATGGTAAAACAAGACCAGCAAAGCCGCCTGATGTGTCGACATCCCGATAGGAGTCGCACGCATCTCGTTCTCAGGACACACCGGATAGGTCAAGCTACGAGTAAAACCAGCCCTCAAGTTGCCCCGAGGTGGCCCCGCAGGTTGCCCGGTTCGGACCAACACTTAGACAAGCACTGGCCCAGGGGGGTTAAAAATAAAGATGACCCTCGGGAGCGCGACTCCCAAGGGAAAAGTAGGTGTTGGTGATCTAAATGGTAAAACCAAGGTTGGGCCTTGCTGGAGGAGTTTTATTCAAAGCGAACTGTCAAGGTGTCCCTGTCGGTGTCAAAACCGGCGGATCTCGGGTAGGGGGTCCCGAACTGTGCGTCTAGGCCGGATGGTAACAGGAGGCAAGCGACACGAAGTTTTACCCAGGTTCGGGCCCTCTCGATGGAGGTAAAAGCCTACGTCCTGCTTGATTAATATTGATGATATGGGTAGTACAAGAGTAGATCTACCACGAGATCAGAGAGGCTAAACCCTAGAAGCTAGCCTATGGTATGATTGTTGATGTGTATGTTGTCCTACGGACTAAAACCCTCCGGTTTATATAGACACCGGATAGGGTTAGGGTTACATAGAGTCGGTTACAATCGTAGGAGATCTGAACATCCGTATCGCCAAGCTTGCCTTCCACGCCAAGGAAAGTCCCTTCCGGACACGGGACGGAGTCTTCAATCTTGTATCTTCATAGTCCAGGAGTCCGGCTGAAGGTATAGTTCGGCTATCCGAACAACCCCTAATCCAGGACTCCCTCAGTAGCCCCTGAACCTGGCTTCAATGACGACGAGTCCGGCACGCAAATTGTTTTTGGCATTGCAAGGCGGGTTCCTCCTCCAAGTACTTCATAGAAGATTTTGAACACAAAGATAGTGTCCGGCTCTGCAAAATAAGTTTCCACATATTGCCATAGAGAGAATAATATTTACACAAATCTAATCTGTTGACGTATTCCGTAGTGTGACATACACCACGGCCAAGCTTTTATTCGAACCGTTTTACTGTCCCATCTTAGCGTGTTATGCCAGGCGGTTTCCTTGGCACGTCTTCTTAAAGAAGATATTGTGTCCCCTTATTCCGGGATTCTCATCAATACAGGCATGGGTAACCCAACCGCTTCTAGGACTCCTAGATCATAGGCAAGTCCAAACGAACACGGGGAAGACGCTTGATATCCACCCTCTTTATAAAGGGACGAGGCCTTTTATTTTTCCCTCCCGTGCTTAATCGAATCTTTCCCCCACCTCAAGCTCAAATGCCCAAAGTTCAGGTCAGGTGCTCTGAACCTTCAGTCATGTCCGGATCTAGCCTTCAAGGCCGTCCCCTCCCTCGAACCCAACGAGAGCGTCGTGTTCGTCTCCCACTTCCTCCGAGGTCTAGGCCTTGCATTGGATCCTTTTATCAGGGGCTTGATGTTTTACTACGGGCTAGATTTCCATGATCTAGCTCCGGACTCCTTTCTTCATATCGTGACATTTATTGTTGTGTGCGAGGCCTTCCTCCGGGTTACCCCTCACTTTGGCCTATGACTCAAGACCTTTGAAGTAAAACTAAAGATGATTGAGGGGCAACATGCGGAGTGCGGAGGTGCCTCAATACGCAAGATGACGGGAGCTGGATGGCCCAAAGGTTCCATTCCAGAGGTGTCCGGATTGTGGCAACAGGAGTGGTTCTACATCATGGCTCCTAGAAGTGCCAAGTGGGCGGCCACCCCTGTCTTCCGCCCGGGCCCTCCACCACAACTAATGTCATGGGTTAGTAGAGGATTGAGCTGGGGTTCGGCCAAGGAAGTGCCTATACTGCAAAGCCGCATTCAAGATCTCTTTAATGGAGATTTCAGTTTGGTTGCGGTAGCACAAGTTATGCTGGTTCGCCAAGTCCAGCCTTGCAAACGCCGGCCTCTTCGCTTGTGGGAGTTTAATCCCGAGGGACCGCACGCCATTCAAAATTTCCTGGGCCTGACGCACGAGGAGATGTATAAGTCGTTCTTCGGACCTCAAGTGGAGTGTCTGGAAATCACCGAGGACGCGGGCTTGAGTAGCAACCGCGCCGCCGAGCAGGTAAGGCATCTTCCGACCGAGCGTACTACCTCTCCTTTGATGCGAAGTTATTTCTGAGAGTCCGCTTTTTGACTAGGACTGGCTAACGAAGGCGAAGTTGATTCGGTGCTCGACCCCCCTCCCTGAGGGTTTGGAAAATCCGATATTGGAAAAGATGCTCCAGGCCGCACCTTGCCCGGAGCCCTTGAAGGAAAATGCGGGCGGTCGCGGGCCCCAAACGCTGGCCGCTCTAGCCGAGGGAGTGAGCATCTCCATGAAGGAAGTCGACCAGAAGAGGAAAAGGATTGCGTCTGGGGATTCGGAAGCCGAAGCTTCCAAATGGGAGAAGAAGTCTCCCACAGAGGGTCCTACCCCGAGGGGTGTGGTTGCTGCACAAAGTCCGCGGGGGGATCAGTCCTCCCACGAGTCGTAAGTAAACCCAAAATACCTTAATAGTACAGATATGTCGTCTTTTCTTCTGAGAAGATAACCACTGCATGTATCTTTGCAGTTCGGGCCTTAGCCCCTCTCAAATGAGCTCGTCTTCGCGGGATCTTCTTCCAGAGATGATGGAGAGCGAAACGCCTCCTCCGGACTCCTCCGCTCCGGAAGTGGGCGACCCTGAAGTGTCATCGCGGAGGGCCTCTTCGAGTCCGGCGAGGCCAGAAGATAATCCCGTCGACCCCCGAAGTTCCTAGTGTTCGGCTCCCGAAGAGAGCAGACAAACGAGTCCGGCACCGTCTAGTGTGCGGTCGGATGTTCTGAGGGAGTTGGTGGGGCGAGCGGCCATCTCAGATGAACACCGTGTACTGATGAATACGGTGATGGAGAGAATCTCGTCCGCCGAAACCGGATTGCATAAAGCTTTTATGAGTCTACTGATAGGCTTTGAGGTACGTAAAATAACGTATGATAGTCCTACACATACTAGGTGTGCCCTGTGTAGATAGTAGCCCCTGAGACTCTGGTCATCATCGGAAATGACGATGAACAGAGGATCATATTCCTAGGTAATAACCATACTGCCTTTATGTGCAGGTGATGGAAGCTCCGGTGGCTAGCCGGGCTCGCGAGTTTGCCCATTTAGAACGGCAGTTGGATGCGGCAGACGCCGACATCAAGCTTGTTAACAAAAGGCTTGACGAGGCACAGGGTAGGTGTTATTATCTGGTAAACGCCGCATAGTAAGAGCAGCATGAAGCCAGTATATTTAACATGTTATTACTGCAGATGGAGCCGCCACTGTTGAGGCCTTGCGGGCGGAACTTGCCCGAGCCAAGGAACAAGCGAGATTGGGTAATGTGGCTGCTTTGAAGGCGACCGAAGAGTTGCGAGCCGAGAAGGCCGCGCATGGCGAGAGCCGGGATAAGATGGCTAATATGGCCGTAGAATTAAAAGCCGCCGTCAACCGTTGCCGGACTCTTGAAAAGGAAAACCAGGCGAAGGCGTCGAACCTTGACAAGGCTGCTGCAACGGGAAAATACCTCCGTTCTGCTATGAGGGTAAAGAAGGAGGAGCTGTAGGAAGCCAGGGATATTGTAGCCGGGAAGTCCTTTATGCTGCAGAGGAAGCTCGGAGATCCACGGTATGCCCCTCTGGATCGGTTGTGGAGTTCGGAGGATGTGTATATGGATTTGGCGGCGAGTGCTGCCGATGCGGCCAAATACTTCGAGAGTCAGACGGACCGTGAAGTAGACCAGCTGTTTTGGAAATAGTTCCATTCTCCCGAGCGTCCGCTTTCATTGACGGACCAATTAGCCGAATGGGCCGAACTAAATAGGCTGTCCGGACTCTCCATGAGGTCTGTTGTGGATCAGCTATGGCCGAGAAGGTCGAAACCGAGCAGCTATTTCAGCTTGGTGCAGCAGTTCCTTGATGTGGTGCCGTGCATAAATGCGATGAAGAGGTCGGCGTGCATAGAAGGCGCACGAATGGCCTTTGCCCGTGCTAAAGCATACTGGGCAGAGATGGATGCTACCACTGTTGCAGCGCAGGATTCGGCCATAGATCGAAGGGCTGCTGAGCACTACTTTGAGGAAGTTCTTGAGGGTGCTCGTTTGATAGAGACCCAGTGGTCAAAAAATATTATGTTTGAGTGACATGTAATCTCATTGTAAGCGAAATACTTTTATAAATTTTCATAAGGCTACTTTTATACTTTTGCCTGGAAGTATTGTGATGCCTCCTGGGCGGCCGTTTATGTATACATGTGTATAACCTGAAAGATTGCAGTCGTCGGCTTCAACCCCCACGCATATAATGCGGAGGTGTTCGCAGAAACACGCGTTCACACTTAACCCAACGTCTTGGTCCTATTAAGGAGGTGATAGCGGAGCGAGCGAGGCAACCGGACTATAATGCTTTAACACTTTCACTTAGCCATAGGAGTTTGACAGTGGGGCTACTAGATAGCCCCTGGTGGCTCCGCACTCTCCCGATCCCAAGATGCGTATATGCCTCGCCGGAAAGTGGCCCTTCGTTAAGGCGGAGGAATTCTAACATTCCCATGGGTCATCAAGTGGTTGACCAGTCTCGCGCTAGATCATGACAGTCAGTTTTCGGCTTTCTCTACTGAGGTGCTCGTCCGGATGAACCAGGGCACAATCGCAGTAGTGCTCCTGGTGCTACCTTAGCCGGTAAAGCGGAACGTAAGGCACCAAAACACAGGAGCCGGGCAAACCCAACATTTGACCAAAGACAATGATTCGGAGCTGATGCATAGAGGGCCAAACTCGCGACGCCGAACACTCCCTAAGGTATTCGGTCTTTGTGGTATAATCCGGGCCTAAATAATGGCCTTCGCAAGAAGCCCCTTGTGTCCAGGTACGTGCATTGTTCTGGCATGGCCACATGCCAAGACGTCAGCATCCTTCACAACGGTGGATATGTATCAACAAGAGACAGTAAAAAAGGTTTACGCAGGGTCTTAATCTAAAAAGAATCCTTTGAGCAGGTCCCTGCTGCACGTTTGCGCCTGTGTCTCCGTTGTGCCGTATCCTGGACGGGTGTAGCACGATGATCGTCTGTAAAAGAGAGGAAGTTAAGTGAAAGAGTTGTCGTGCAAAAAGATAGGTTTTAAAGAAACCATGTATAATTGAAGATGATAAGAAATTGCCAGTTGTCTACGCGCGTTGAGCCCCTTGTATTGACGAATAGGGGTGTGATCACTTATTCGGTGTAAATAGCGGCGCCGGACTCGATCACTGGTCCGGATGTCTTTAATGTTCAGCTGCCAAGGCAGCCTCACTCTCTTCGGCGCAGAGATCGCTTGATATCTCCGTGCACTATAATGATGCCACGTGGACCGGGTATCTTGAGTGTGAGGGAGGCGTAGTGTGGTATTGCATTAAAGCGAGCAAAAGCTTCGCGTCCTAGTAGTGCTTGATAGCCACTTTGAAACGAAGCGATGTGGAAAGTTAAATGCTCGTGACGGAAGTTATCCGGGGAGCCGAATATAACTTGTAGTAGGAGGGAGCCCGTACAACGAGCCCCTGGGCCTGGCATTACCCCTTTAAAGGTAGTATTGCTATGGCGAATTTGTGTTGGGTCTAACCCCATCCCGCGGATTGTATCCTGGTATATTAGGTTTAGGCTGCTGCCGCCGTCCATCAACACTCATGTGAAGTGATATCCGCCAATTACTGGGTCTAATACCAAGGCAGCCCATCCTGCGTGTCGGATACTTGATGAGTAATCACGATGGTTGAAAGTGATCGGTTGAGACGACCATTGGCAGGACTTCGAGGTGACAGGCACTTGGGTATATTTTCCTGGGGGTGTCGCATTGTTTTTTCCCTTGATCATGTGTAGTACGTTTACTGTTTTGACTTCTGGTGGTAATTTCCTTTGTTCCCCCGTGTCTTGCTTGGAGGGCTCGTCCTCGTCTTCACTTGGTGTGTCCTCCCCCTTGTGTACGGCGTTGAGCTTGCCGAACTGCTTGAAGACCCAACATTCTCTGTGGGTATGATTAGCAGGTTTACCCGAGGTACTGTGGATCTGACATACTTGGTCCAGAATTTTGTTGAGGCTGGGCAGTTCATCCCTGGTGCCTTTAGTGGGCGGCTTTTGACCTGACCGAGATCTTTTGAATCCGGCGTTTACCGCCGTGCCCTTCATGTTGTCTTCTTTATTTCGGCGTTTCTTATTGCTGTTGCGCCGTGATTTCCCGTTTCCATCTCTAACTTCCAATGTACTTGGGTCGCTAGTGCTGCATCTGGCTAGCCAGCTGTCCTCACCTGCGCAAAAGCGGGTCATGAGGTTTATTAATGTGGCCATCGTTCTCGGCTTATTTTGGCCGAGGTGTCTGGCGAGCCATTCGTCACGGACGCTATGCTTGAAAGCCGCTAAGGCTTCGGCGTCCGGACAGTCGACAATCTGGTTCTTTTTAGTAAGAAACCTATTCCAAAGCTTTCAGGCTGACTCTCCGGGCTGCTGAGTTATATGGCTCAGATCATCCGCATCTGGAGGTCGGACATAAGTCCCTTGAAAATTTGCCCAAAAGGCATCTTCGAGCTCTTCCCAACTTCCAATGGAGCTTTTGGGGAGGCCTTTGAGCCAGTGATGAGCTGGCCCTTTGAGCTTGAGGGGTAAATATTTGATGGCGTGGAGATCATCTCCTCGAGCCATATGGATATGAAGGATATAGTCCTCAATCCAAACCCTGGGGTCTGTTGTTCCATCGTATGCCTCTTATGTTTACGGGTTTGAATCCCTCTAGAAATTCATGGTCCAGCACCTCGTCGGTGAAACATAGAGGGTGTGCAGCACCCCTGTAGCTGGGTGTACCGCGTTGTTCGGATATTTGTTGTGTTGCATTGTATGGTGGGGGGCACTTGCATGGTCCATAGATGGATCTTGTTGCGCTGTCCTTTGGGTGCGAACCCTCGCCTGGGTCGCGTGTTGTATTGTGAGCGGCGTTGTATGCCGCTCTGTGTTGGTAGAGGGGTGATCTATCCGACCAGGTGGCTGCTTTGATATTTGGTTGTGGGAGGTCTGCGGCCTCCTCCTTGAATTCGGGTAGCAACTTCCGCTTTGGGTAGCTCTGGGAGGGGCGATTGTCGCCGAACCTTGCTGCAGTGTTGAGTATTTTGCTCCATCTGAATTGGAGTGTCTTGTGCAGCCTTGAGCCTTCGCTTCTGCTTTTTGAGGCTCCTCGCGGTGGCAACAAGCCTTTTACGGGCGTTCTGCTGCTCCGGGTGCCTGTCCGGCGTTATGTCGTCTGGACCATTATCCTTGATAGGGTTTATTTGTTCGGTTAGATTATCCGGATTGCCGTTGTCCGGCAGCGGTTCGCCTGCTCCAGCGTTGGGTCTGTGTGATCGCTATTCCTGTCGAGGTGGGATTTGGGGTGGCGCTTGTGCCACTGCTTTGACTGCTTTTTGAGGGAACAATCCTTCGGTGCGTCCTTACGCTCTTCGTTGTCATCTTTTGGTGCGTCCACCATGTATACGTTGTATGACGAGGTGGCGTTCCAGGGCTCAATAGGCGCTGGTTCTTCATCGTCTCCTTCATCGGCGTCCATACCATTAATGTCGTCAGAGTCGAAGTCGAGCATGTCGGTTAAGTCGTCGACAGTGGCTACGAAGTGGGTGGTGGGTGGGTTTTGAATTTCTTCATCGTCCATACCCCAGCCTTGCTGACCGTAGTCCGGCCAGGGCTCTCCTAATAAAGAGAGAGACTTCAGTGACTTCAGGATATCGCCGAAAGGCGAGTGCTGAAAGATGTCTGCGGTAGTGAACTCCATGATCGGCGCCCAATCGGATTCGACTGGCAGGGGCGCGTAGGGTTCGGAGTCCGAAGAGGAGTCCGGCTCCTTGGAGTCACGAGCCTCGCAGAGTACGAGGCTGGTGTTTGGCTCAATCGCCGTTTGGATCGCAACCCCCGAGGTGGCATCCAACCGCCCATCCTCGATCGGCGCGATCGGCTCCGAACTAAGGGTCGGAGCCGATGCGGTTGCGGACTCCAGGGCACTGTTCGGCGGCAGAGCTAGATCATGCTCGTCGTGACAGTGTGGCGTGCTCGGCAGTGGTTCGAATCCGTCGAAGATCAAGTCCCCGCGGATGTCAGTCGTGTAGTTTAAACTTCCAAATCTGACCTGATGGCCAGGGGCATAGCTTTCGATCTGCCCTAGATGGCCAGGTGAATTGGCCCGCAGTGTGAAGCCGCCAAAGTTGAAGATCTGTCCAGGGAGGAAGGTCTCACCCTGAACTGCATCGCCATTGATGATCGTAGGAGCCATCGGGCCTGACGGCGACGGCACAAAGGAACTCTCAATGAAAGCACCAATGTCGGTGTCAAAACCGGCGGATCTCGGGTAGGGGGTCCCGAACTGTGCGTCTAGGCCGGATGGTAACAGGAGGCAAGGGACACGAAGTTTTACCCAGGTTCGGGCCCTCTCGATGGAGGTAAAACCCTACGTCCTGCTTGATTAATATTGATGATATGGGTAGTACAAGAGTAGATCTACCACGAGATCAGAGAGGCTAAACCCTAGAAGCTAGCCTATGGTATGATTGTTGATGTGTATGTTGTCCTACGGACTAAAACCCTCTGGTTTATATAGACACCGGATAGGGTTAGGGTTACATAGAGTCGGTTACAATGGTAGGAGATCTGAACATCCGTATCGCCAAGCTTGCCTTCCATGCCATGGAAAGTCCCTTCCGGACATGGGACGGAGTCTTCAATCTTGTATCTTCATAGTCCAGGAGTCCGGCTGAAGGTATAGTTCGGCTATCCGAACACCCCCTAATCCAGGACTCCCTCAGTCCCCATAACACCCAACCATGTAAGGAATGCAAAATCAAGGAACATAACACCGACATGACGGAAACTAGGGCGGCAAGAGTGGAACAAAACACCAGGCATAAGGCCGAGCCTTCCACCCTTTACCAAGCATATAAATGCATTAATTAAGTAAGAGATATTGTGATATCCCAACATATCCATGTTCCAACATGGAACAAACCTCAGCTTCAGCTGCACCTAGGAACGCTATAAAAGGGGCTGAGCAAAGCGGTAACATAGCCAAACAATGGTTTCTAGGAAAGGTGGGTTAGAGGCTTGACATGGCAATATGGGAGGCATGATATAGCAAGTGGTAGGTATCGCGGCATAGCAATAGAGCGAACAACTAGCAAGCAAAGATATAAGTGATTTCGAGGGTATGGTCATCTTGCCTGAGATCCCGCAAGGAAGAAGAACGAGTCCATGAAGAAGAAAAACGGACGAAGTCGAACAGATCCTCAAAAACGGGACGTAATCGGAACTAACCCGAAGAAGCAACACTGGAAAGAAGCAAACAACAAGGTAAACAACCATCTTGTAAGCATGGCACGATGCGCGAACAAGTATGATGCATGTCTAGTTTAAATATGCATGGCATGGCATGGCAAAGTGCAACAAACAACACTACAAATTAAGTGGAGCTCAATATGCAACCAGTTGCATATTAACAGAACACCACATTCAAGTTATTTAGTTTGATCTCATTTATGTGCCCAACAATATTAAATGTTGATTAACATGGCAAGAGGTGAAGCAAATGAAAACTACCTATCTAGACAAGTTTAAATGAGGCCGGAACAACAAGCAACAAGTCCGGAGAAATCCTCATGAGCATATATTAGATTTGGTACTGTTCTGCCCTAAACCATATTTTAGAGTTGTTAAACATACAAGATGATGCCACCATGTTAAACTAGGCATTTTCTAACCCATTTACATATAAAGTTTATTAAACTTGGAGCTACGGTTATTTAGTTATGAAATAAAACATTTTAACATGGCATATGAGAAAAATTACACAAACAACCTTTTAAACATTTTTAACATGAATGAAAGTTGGATATTGTGAAACTAGACGAAAATCATAGCATTTTTCATATAAGGTTTGTTTAATTTGGATGCACGGTTTGAGAGTTATTAAATGAATGAAGTATGAGGGCTTTTCTGCAAAACTGGCAATTCGGGATAAATAGCTAAAATCGCAGACATGAAAAAAACACTACATGGGCCAAAACTACAGGAACTGGCCAGCAACTGCACGCACTGCACATGGGTGGGCTTCGGTGGGCATCTCACCTCGGGCCAGATCTGGCCTGCTGGTCAAGAGTGGGCGCCTGGGCCAGAGGTGCGCTGGGCCTTGGCAGACTGTGGTCAACGCGTGCGGTGGGCCGAGTAGCACGGGGCCCGGGAGGACGTAGTAGGCCGTGGCCCATGCGGACAACGGGGTCAACAGGCATGACTACGCGGTTGCTCTGCTCGACCTCAAGTAGAGCCATGTCGGCGGTGGCGGCGCGAGGTAGGCACCCACGGCGGGGTCGAGGGGAAACGGGGACGGCGCCGGAGGTCGAATCCGGGGCCGGCGGGCGAGCTCCGGCCAGATCTAGTGGTTGTCTCTCCGGACACACTCGCCAGTGGTCATTACTCATGGCGGGATCTAGACTGGCCCCACAGATCAATACTAGTCTTTTCTGCACACATTGTCCTCACTCATGGGCACCCGGGAGCAACTTCCGGTCAGTCACCCATCCTGAAACTACTCCAAGATGAGCACGCTTAACTTTGGAGTTCTATCCGAATAGGCTCCCAGAAAAGAAGGAATTCCTTATTGATATGAGTAGTCTATCATCCCTAATAAGCCAGGCTATCACATACACCCCCACTTAGAGGAACCGACGTCCTCGTCAGGCCACAGGAACGTTCCCTCTTGGCACATACGTCTGTGCATCCAGTCCGGTAAATGTGTCATGCCGTGTGCCACGACGGGTCACAAACGTCATGAACAATATGGCCGCACACCTGTCCGCAAACATCCGTGTATCCGCAAGGGTCGGCTCTAATACCAACTTGTAACGCCCCGGACACACCCGCCGGTGGTCGTTACTCATGGCGGGATCTAGACTGGCCCCACAGATCAATATTAGTCTTTTCTGCACACTTTGTCCTCACTCATGTGCACCCTGGAGCAACTTCCCGGTCGGTCACCCATCCTGAAACTACTCTAAGCTGAGCACGCTTAACTTTGGAGTTCTGTCCGAATGGGCTCCCGGAAAAGAAGGAATTCCTTATTGATATGAGTAGTCTATCATCCCTAATAAGCTAGGCTATCACACATGGGGTTCGTGGGGCCCATGGACACGGAGGTCCCGTGGGCACGGTACACTCTCGTGCGCACGGGGGCTTCACGAACGCCAGCCTGGGAGGCCCGTGGACACGGGGTTGGAGGGGCCCGTGCGCACGGGGTCACCTGGGAGCTGCTGCCTTCTTCTTGGTGCTTCCTTATTGGATGGTGTAGATGTTCTCTTCTTCTTGGACTCCTCGATGAATGTGTAGCTCCGCTCACACCTATGTACGCACAGGATAGAGGGGTCAAGTAGTATACCATCCTTGGAAGGTACAAGTGGACACGTGTAAAGGAGATGATTCACCTTTGCATGCATGAAGTAGATGTGGCACGTGTCACTTGCCAAATGGACTCTTGACATGGTGATGTCCATAGGATGCTCCGCATCATAGAAGTTCTTGGACGATAGATACATCTTCACCATCACGAGAGGTGGGACAACACACACAAGCATATTGTCAGGTTATCTCTTTACCATCATTTGAGGGTAGATTTAATCCTGTTATTTATCTAGCTTGGGAGCTTGAAGTAGAACAAGTTTTTACTCACCATGATTTTTTTAAACTTGAGAGAGTACGAGCTACCACTAGAGCATTTTCTGCTTTTGCTTCTGTTTGGTGGAGTGTACATTGTAAGAAAAACATTGATAACCAACCCACAACTTGGAAAGTTTTGAAAGCTGTAATGAGACAACAATTTTTCCCTCCTTACTATCGTCGTGAATTGCATCACAAATTGACACAATTAAAACAAGGCAGTAACACTATTCATGCTTACTACCAAGAGTTCAAATCTTATATGCATCATTTTGACATAGAAGAATCTGGGGATGATATAATGAATAGATTTTTTGGTGGTTTGAACCATGATATCTGTGCAAGATTTCAGTATATTCCTCGTTGCATTACTGGTATGTATGTTCACTCTTGTACCTTTGAGAGAAAGATACAGGAGGATGCATTGGGTGACTACAACAACTACTATTCCAATTCATGCTCACCACTGTCGGTTGGTTCCTCCACCATTGCACCTACTAGAGCAGCCCCACCTCTGATTGTGAGCACGACATCATCTCAAGAGTATGGTACATTGTCAACGTCCGTACCTACATCAGCTACGTCTTTGCGACAAGGTGACAATAAAGGTATTGATGATATAACTTCACATGAGAATGATGCATGCCTAGTTAACTTGAATGCATTGTGTTGAGTTACCTCTTGATTTGAGCACACCATCTATTTTAGAGAATCTTGTTACTGTCATGAATGCGTCATGTGATCAAACAACTGAAATACCAACAATTCTGAGTGCACCCATTGAATTAACTGTTGATGCAAAAGAACCAATGTCTAATCATTTTGATATGACCTCTAATCTTGGTGATGATTCTGTGTCAAATGACTTATTTCATGTTTGCTTATTTAAGCATGTTGTCGCATGTAAATTTGATGCAAGTAAGGTTTATTCACCAATGTTGGGATGGTTTAATGATGAACATTGTCAATCCTTTGATATGAATAAGAGCTTCACTTATATGTGCAAACTGAGTTGCAATATTTTCATGTCTTCTACTTCTTGTGATAATATTTCGACTTTAGATTTTATCTAGTTTTTCATGGTCAATCCTTTGATATAAATAAGATTTTCACTTATATGTGCAAACTGAGATGCAGATTGGGTCAAGCCGGTGGTGGAACATACATCTACGTCGTGCGTTTGACTCTCCCTGGTAATCGCTCTATCCAAGCTTTGAGAGTTTTGACTATGACGGTTGCCAATCACCGCCTGTTGCTGGGTAAGAACTGGTAAGAATTTGAGATTTGCTTGACGGATTTGTGACACCCACCACCACCTCTTGTTAGTAGTATGTAGGATCATATTCTTGTGTGTTTCTATTGCTGCTAACCATGGCACAATCACAAGCCGATGAGACTGACTGGGAGAACATGATGAATAAGGAGTTGCATGATAAATTTCAGCAAATGATGAGTGTACAGGTGCAAGATGTGCTAAATAGATTTGAAGAGGCCATGGAGAAGATAGATGGCATGGAGAAGTCGTTCGGAACAAAGCTCGATAACAAGTTTAATGAATTGCTCGCGCATCTTCCACCACCACCACCGGCTGCACCTAACGCACCTCTACAACAATAGCAGCAACAACAACAACGACTACCTCCGCCGAGCGAGCCGTGTTCCGCTTGCGCCTAGCCAAACTATTAGTGCTATTGTTGATACTTCTGTGGCTCCTGCTGCTGATGCGGAGGAGGATGATTATGTGGGAGATTACGAGGATGAGGTTGATCAAAATTAGAACTACGTGCAACCAACAGCACCACAACCACTAGGTCGTCCACATGCCAATAATGGCAATGGTAGGGCTCCCCCTCAGGTACGAGATCATGACCATCTCCCTAAACTGAAATTGAATATTCCACCATTTGAGGGTACATATGTTCCTAATATATATCTTACTTGGGAGTTAGAAACTGAAGAATGATTTACATGTTTACAATATCCTGAGGAGAGACGTGTTCCTGCTGCTGTTTGTGCTTTCACTAGCTTTGCATGTTTTTGTTGGTCTGAACATTGTAGATTATATCCTATTCTAGCTACATGGGTTGCTTTGAAAACTGCTATGCGTACTCGTTGGGTTCCACCATATTATCAACGTGAATTAATTCAAAAATTGCAGTGTTTAAGACAAGGACAAAATTCTGCAGAAGAATATTATCAAGAATTCCAAACTGGCATGATTAGATGTGGTATTGTTGAGGAGAATGAATCTATGCTTGCACGCTTTATGGGTGGATTAAATAGACAGAATCAGACCATTCTAGAGTATAAGGAGTATAATAATATCACTCGTTTATTCCATCTTGCTTGTAAAGCTGAATGTGAAGTGCGGAATCGACAGGCATTGGCCTGAACTAACTTTTCTACAGGTCGATCTTCATCATGGACACCACGTGCATCCTCTACTTCCACTACTCCAGCACCTCCATCAGGTGCCACCTCCAGCCGTGATACAAGAAAGCAGGCACAACCACCACTAACTGCCAACAGCACACCCGCCTGGCCTGCGCAGAGCTCTTCTTCTTCCATGGCATCAACAAGGCACACAAGTGATATTATTTGTCGTTGTTGTAAGGGAAGAGGACATTTTGCGAGAGAATGCAAATCTCAGCGTGTGATGATTGCTACTGAGGATGGTGGGCATGAGTCCGCTAGTGACTATGATGAGGAGACTTTGGCTCTTATTACACATGAAGAACACGGTGTAGATGATTCTGATCATGTGATGCAATACATGGCTGCTGAAGATGCTAACAGGTATGAATGTTTAGTTGCTTAACGTGTTTTGAGTGTGCAGGTTACACAAGCTGAGCAAAATCAGAGGCATAATTTGTTCCATACAAAGGGAGTTGTGAAGGAATGTTCTATTCGCGTCATCATAGATGGAGGGAGCTGCAACAACTTGGCTAGCATGGTGATGGTGGAGAAGCTTTCTCTCACCACAAGATCGCATCCACATCATTACTACATCCAATGGTTCAACAACAACTACAAGGTTAAGGTAACACGTACCGTTCGTGTGCATTTTAGTATCTCTACATATGCTGATTATGTTGATTGTGATGTGGTACCTATGCAAGCATGTTCCTTCTTGTTAGACCATGGCAATTTGATAAAATTCTATACACCATGGTAGAAACAATCAGTATACTCTTGTTCATAAGGACACAAATATTACTTTGCTTCCTATGACTCCAGATTCCATTTTGAAAGATGATATTAATAGAGCTAATAAAGCAAAACAGGAGCAAAATAAGAGTGAAAATCAGATTGTGGCAAAAGAATTTGAGCAACAAATGAAGCCTAATAATAAACCATCTAGTGTTGCTTCTGAAATTAAATTGAAAAGTGCATGTTTACTTGCCACCAAATCTGATATTGATGATCTAGATTTTAGCAAATCTTTTCGCTATGATTTTGTGTGCATAGAGGCATTATTTTCATTCGAGGATGTGCCTTCCTCTTTGCCCCCTGCTGTCACTAACATTTTGTAGGAGTTCGCAGACGTCTTCCCACAAGACGTGCCACCAGGATTACCACCTATTCAAGGGATTGAGCATCAAATTGACTTAATTCCCGGTGCATCATTACCCAACCGTCCGCCATACCGTACCAATCCAGAGGAGAGGAAGAAGATTATGCGTCAAGAACTGGAGCTGCTCGACAAAGGTTATATACGCGAATCCCTTAGTCCTTGTGTTGTTCCTATCATTTTAGTGCCGAAAAAGGATGGTACGTCGCGTGTGTGTGTGTTGATTGTAGAGGCATTAGTAATATTACTATTCGTTATGTCATCCTATTCCTAGGCTAGACGACATGCTTGATGAATTGAGTGGCTCTACAATATTGTCCAAAGTTGTTTTGCATAGTGGATACCATCAAATTCGTATGAAATTGGGAGATGAATGGAAAACAACATGCAAAACTAAGTTTGTATTATATGAGTGGTTAGTCATGCCTTTTGGGTTAACTAATGCACCTAGTACTTCCATGAGATTAATGAACGAAGTTTTACGTGCTTGCATTGGACGATTTGTGGTAGTCTATTTTGATGATATACTGATTTATAGCAGATCTTTGGAGGAACATTTGGAACATGCACGTTTGTTTGGTAACCTTGGTAAGTGCACCTTCTGCACTGACCGAGTATCTTTTCTTGGCTATGTTGTTACTCCACAGGGAATTGAAGTTGATAAAGCCAAGATTGAAGCTATTGAGAGTTGGCCGCAACCCAAAACGATCACACAAGTGAGGAGTTTTCTTGGCCTCGCTAGATTCTATAGGCGTTTTGTGAGAGATTTCAGCACCATTGCCGCACCTCTCAGGGAGCTTACAAAGAAGGATGTACCTTTTGTTTGGGGTACCGCACAGGAAGAAGCCTTCACGGTATTGAAAGATAAGTTGACAGATGCTCCTTTACTCCAACTTCCTGATTTTGATAAGACTTTTGAGCTTGAATGTGATTCTACTGGAATTGGATTAGGAGGTCTGTTATTACAAGATGGCAAACCTGTTGCATACTTTTTCAAAAAATTGAGTGGGTCTAGTCTGAATTATTCTACTTATGATAAAGAATTATATGCTCTTGTTCGGACTTTAGAAACATGGCAACATTATTTATGGCCCAAAGAATTTGTTATACATTCTGATCATGAATCTTTGAAACATATTAGAAGTCAAGCTAAACTGAATCGTAGACATGCTAAATGGGTTGAATTCATTGATACTTTCCCTTATGTCATTAAGCACAAGAAGGGTGAAGAAAATGTTATTGCTGATGCATTGTCTCGTCGCTATACTATCCTTTCACAACTTGACTTCAAAATATATTTTTTGGAGACCACCAAAGATCAATATGTGCATGATGCTGATTTTAAACATGTAATGCAGAATTGTAAAGAAGGAATAACGTGGAACAAGTTCGTCATTAATGATGGATTTGTGTTTCGTGCTAACAAGCTATGCATTCCAGCTAGCTCCGTTCGTATTTTGTTGTTGCAGGAGGCGCATGGAGGAGGATTAATGGGACACTTTGGCGTCAAGAAGACGGAGGATATACTTGCTACACATTTCTTTTGGCCAAAGATGAGACGGGATGTTGAGCGTTTTGTTACTCGCTGCACTACATGTCAAAAAGCTAAGTCATGACTCAATCCTCATGGTTTATATATGCCTTTGCATGTACCTAATGTTCCTTGGGAGGATATATCTATGGACTTTGTCTTAGGTTTACCTCGAACAAAGAAGGGGAAGGATAGCATATTTGTTGTCGTGGATAGATTTCGAAAATGGCACACTTTATACCATGTCATAAAAGCGATGACGTTGTTAATGTTGCTGATTTGTTCTTTCGTGAAATTATTCGCTTGCATGGTGTGCCAAATATTATTGTTTCAAATCGTGATACTAAATTTCATAGCCACTTTTGGAGATGTTTATGGGCTAAGTTGGGGACTAAACTGCTTTTTAGTACTACTAACAAAAGAGCTCGTGTGTTGCAATGGGAGAGAAAACATAACACACGCTCTTAACTCAACAACCATCACTCAAGACCACAATAGGTCCCTCACTTTTATTTTTGCGAGGCATCATATTTGTGTTGCCGCTTATCCTCCTTCTCACCCTCGCCGACGATGGCCTCGGTGTTCACACAAAACAACAAAAAACGTGTGTTGAATATGGTTAATCCTAAGGCGAATCTCTCTTCCTCTCCCTCTCTCTCTCTCCCTCTCTCTCTCTGTCTCTCGCTCGCTTTCTCTCACTCTCGCGATGAGAAATCTGTTGTTTTCCCTTGCGACATTTTTCAGAGGTATGCATGTGTAGTTATCGATGTTTTTTCCGTATATGGTTATAGTGGGGTGTTTATTTGCAATCCGGATCGCGGCCGGTATGAAAAAAACGAATTTTGTGCTATTTTTGCTTCCATAAAAATATTTAAAAAAATATTTAATAGGTAAAATTAACATCATATTTAGATTCCATTCATTTTTCTAATAAAATTTTGTATATAATATGTTAAAATCGAAGTTACGGTTTAAAAGATACAGATAATTTAGAAAATCATTTGGTTTGACTCAAATATATTCCAAAATAATATTTAAAAATACTTAACAGGTAAAAATAATCTCATATTCATATTCTACATATTTATCTAATCAAATTTCATATATAACATGTTCAAATCGGAGTTACGGTTTAAAAGATATGGATGATTTTAAAAAGCATTTGTTTGGCTTAAATATGATCTGTGGATGAATTACCTAAAACATCAGGGGGGTTTCGAAAAATGTAAAATAATGGTTCGGGTGTGACTTAAATCCGGACGGCGGGTTGATTTCAAGAAAAAGATAGGGACTTTTGTGTAAAATACGAAATTGACGATTCGTTTTAACTTAAAACAGGACTGCGGGTTGAATTCTCTGAAATAGAGGGGCTTTTATGAAAAATGCCATGACGGACGAAAGGAACCCAATTTGCTTTATTATTAGGTAAAGACTTGTCACCCCCAAACTGATGGAAAAACTGAAGTAGTCAATAGAACATTGTCTACTATGCTTAGGGTTGTTTTGAAGAATAATAAGGAAATGTGGGAAGAATGCTTGCCTCATATTGATTTTTCTTATAATCGTTCAATGCATTCTACTACTAATATGTTCCCTTTTGAAATTGGGTATGGTTTCCTACCTCATGCACCTATTGATTTGTTGCCTCTTCCATCTTCGGAGAAGGTTAATTTTGATGCTAAAGAACATGCTGAATTGATTTTAAAAATGCATGAGTTACCTAAGAAAACATTGAGCGTATGAATGCTAAATATAAACTTTCTGGAGATAAGGGTAGAAAGCATGTTGTGTTTGCACCTGCAGATCTTGTTTGGTTACATTTGCATAAGGATAGATTTCCTAATTTGCGCAAATCAAAGCTAATGCCACGTGCTGATGGTCCTTTTAAGGTGTTAGAGAAAATAAATGATAATGCATATAAACTTGAGTTGCCTACAGATTTTGGGGTTAGTCCCACTTTTAAAATTGCAGATTTGAAGCCTTATTTGGCTAAGGAAGATGAGCTTCCGTCGAGGACGACTTCATTTCAAGAAGGGGAGGATGATGAGGACATCAATACCATTGTTACACCCATAGTCCCTGCTGCTGTACATACTGGACCAATTACTAGAGCTCGCGCACGCCAATTAAATTATCAGGTACTTTCGTTTCTTGGCAATGATTCTAATGTTCATGAGAATATGATGCTGCCTAAATTGGATACATTTGTTTTGCTTACAAATGAAGGGCCTGACATGGATAAGAGGGATGAACACTGGAGCAACACCAAGCATGGAGATGATGGCATGCGCAAGGGGATCAAGAACAGAGCTACAAGTGATCATTTCAGGACTTTGAAGCCACCATAAGGGGTGCATGAAGCCTTCGACGAAATATACAAGATGCCACTTCATAAATTTCGTCCAGAGGCTATTCTAGGTGCTGCGTCACCTTATTATTGGGCCAGACCCATGTATTTTTGAAATACTTAAGTATAGGCTGTTATTAGAGTCTGTATGTGTGGGGAAACAAGAGATAGGGTTGGTTTCGGACCCCTCCTCCAAAGGCCAGGAAATTCCCCCTCTTCCTCCATATATATAGCCCTTAGGCATTGTTTAGACTTTGGGATTTGTTTAGTTAAAAGTTAGCCATTGCAACTTCATGTACTTTGTTTGTGTCCAACGACCAGACAAAGACCGCTTACAGATCCCTGCAATTATCAATACTTCATATATTTGCAATATTCAGATTGCTTTATCATATTCTTGCTCATTCTTCGATTTCTTGCACCAATAGACCTTCGTGGTCAGGCTGACCGTGCTTCCGGCATCATTAGTAACCTCAAGAGATTGGTTTAGCGATTGCTAAGGCGCAACGTCGTGCACGTTTGTAGTCGGATCATCAAAGTCGTCTCCACCAAATTGATAGTTATCATCTCATTGAAAGATCGAGACACCCTCGCCTCTATCACGGGAATTCCTATTTCTTCGTAAATTCTAGAAAATTCAGTGGCTACAATCCTTATACTCATTGTTTTCACCATGTGGCATGCTGTAACTTACGTGTGTGACAGCCAAGAACCAAAGGGCATTCCTGGCAACGGTCAATATATACATGGATACTGATAGAGGCGAAGGTGTCCGGATCTTTCGATGATATGATTTGGTGGAGTCGTCTTTGACGATCCGACTACAAACGTGCACGACGTTGCGCCTTAGCAATCGCTAAACCATTCTCCTGAGGTTACTGGCGATGCTGGAAGCACGGTTAGCCTGACCATGAAGGTCTATTCCTGCAAGCAATCGAAGAACGAGCAAGAATATGATAATGCAATCTGAATATTGCGAATATACATGAAGTATTAATAAAGGTGGGGATCTGAAAGCAATCTTGATCTGGTCATTGGACACAAACGAAGTACACGAAGTTGCAATGGCTAACTTTTAACTAAACAAATCCCAAGGAAAAAGCTACTAGACGGATCTACTTATATAGGAGCAAGGGGTGGCGGCCAAGGAGGTGGGAGGACATCCCAAGGCAGCCTAAAACTAACCCTAGGTCGTACAAGGCTCATGGGCCCAAGTGGAGGTGGTGCAACACCTTTGGACTTGTTGTTTGACTCGGATTCTGCTGCAGCGTCAGATTATTTTGTCGATATCTCAATGCTCCGGACGAATTTGAAGGTAATTTCAATTGGGTTGGAAAGAGCACGAAATCTACTTTCCAACAAAAAAGAATCACCCAATTTGGAGTACGTATGAAAACGTTGTTAATGTTTTGAATCAGGTATGTCTGTTCAGTCAAAATTTGAATCCAGAACATGAGAGACTTGAACTCTATCTTCTCTTGGCCCAAAAGTGACATGAGAGAACTTTTTGGACAGAACCAAACTTCTCCTTTTCCATTATCTTCATATGTGGATTATACAAATGTCTCATACAGTTGCAATTAGACAAAACACAAAAGTGTGTGAAGTATTTTTGTTCTGGATAACATAAATAGATTATTGAATAGTTTGGACTTGAAATCACCTCACAAATATGCATGTATGCAATATTTTTGGTTGTATCCAAGGTAGTCATGTCCTCATCAGATACAATATATCCCGCATCGAGGACACACAATTTCGGGGCGGTTCGGCGAAAAGCGTCATGGGAAACTAAAATTCTGTCAAGGACTGCCATATAATGGACCGGTGTTCACTAAAACGGTCATAACTTTGTCATTCGGAGTCCGTTTTGGACCCACAAGTACTCAAAATGCTCACGGCGAGCGTGCGAATCCAGAAAATACTCCATGCTTGCCCCAGGAGGACCGGGGTGCCTTGAAATTCGGACTTAAGTAGGACTTTTGGGCCCTGAAAGTCAAGTAACATCATTCGCCACTCCTTTTCGAACAAGTTTCTGAACCCATTGGCCCTTCCTTTTGAAGGAAATTTGAGAGATTATGTTCATTGTAGACATTAGTCCCCATAGCAAGGACAAATGTAGCTTTGTGCACATGATTTATGATCCAGGAATTCCTATTTCTTTGTAAATTCAAGAAAATCCAGCGGCTACAGCCCTATACTCCTTGTTTTCGCCATGTGGCATGTTGTAACTTACGTGTGTGACAGCCAAGAACCAAAGGGCATTCCTGGAAATGGTCAATATATTCATGGATACAATATCTCCAGCATCGAGGACACACAATTCCGGGGCGGTTCGGCGAAAAGCGTCAAGGGAAAGTGAAATTCTTTCAAGGACTGCCATATAATGGACCAGTATTCACTAAAACGATCATAACTTTGTCATTCGGAGTCCGCTTTGGACCCATAAGTACTCAAAATGCTCACCACGAGCGTGTGAATCTAGAAAATAGTCCCTGCTAGCACTAGGAGGCCCGGGGTGCCTTCAAATTCGGCCTTAAGGAGGACCTTTTGGCCCTGAAAGTCAAATAGTATCATTCGCAGCACCTTTTCGAAATAGAATCTGAACCCATTGGCCTTTCCTTTTGAAGGAAATCTGAGAGATTACGTTGATTGTAGACATTAGTCCCCTGGTCAAGGACAAATGTAGCTTTGTGCACATGATTTATAATTTGGGAATTCCTATTTCTTCTTAAATTCAAGAAAATCCAGCGGCTACAAGCCTTATACTCCTTGCTTTCGCCATGTGGCATGTTGTAACTTACGTGTGTGACAGCCAAGAACCAAAGGGCATTCATGGCAATGGTCAATTTATACTTGGAAACAATATCTGCAGCATCGAGGACACAAAATTTTGAGGCGGTTCGGCAAAAAGCGTCACGGGAAAGTGAAATTCTTTCAAGGACTACCATATAATGGACTGGTGTTCACTAAAACGGTCATAACTTTGTCATTCGGAGTCCATTTCGGACCCACAATTACTCAAAATGCTCGCGGTGAGTGTGCGAATCTAGAAAATACTCCCTGCTTGCGCTTGGAGTATCAGGGTGCCTTCAAATTCGGCCTTAAGGAGGTCTTTTGTCCCTGAAAGTCAAATAACATCATTCGTCGCTCCTTTTCGGAGAAGTTTCTGAACCCCTTGGCCCTTCCTTTTGAAGAAAATTTGGAAGATTACGTTCATTGTAGACATTAGTCCCCTGGCAAGGATAAATGTAGTTTTGTGCACATGATTTAAGATCCGGGAATTCCTATTTCTTCGTAAATTCAAGAAAATCCAACTGCTACAAGCCTTATACTCCTTGTTTTCGTCGTGTGACATGCTGTAACTTACATGTGTGACAGCCAAGAACCAAAGGGTATTCCTGGCAACGATCAATATATACGTGGAAACAATATCTCCAGCATCGAGGACACAAAATTTCGGGGCAGTTCAGCGAAAAGCGTCACGAGAAAGTGAAATTATTTCATGGACTGCCATATAATGGACCATTGTTCACTAAAACGGTCATAACTTTGTCATTAGGAGTCTGTTTTGGACCCACAACTACTGAAAATGCACGTGGCGAGCGTGCGAATCTAAGAAAATAGTCCCTGCTAGCACTAGGAAGCCCGGGGTGCCTTCAAATTCGGCCTTAAGGAGGAACTTTTGGCCCTGAAAGTCAAATAACATCATTCGCCGCTCCTTTTCAAAACAGAATCTGAACCCATTAGCCTTTCCTTTTGAAGGAAATTCGAGAGATTACATTGATTGTAGACATTAGTCCCCTGGGAAAGGACAAATGTAGCTTTGTGCACATGATTTATAATCTGGGAATTCCTATTTCTTCTTAAATTCAAGAAAATCCAACGGCTACAAGCCTTATACTCCTTGCTTTCACCGTGTGGCATGCTGTAACGTACGTGTGTGACAGCCAAGAACCAAAGGGCATTCATGGCAACAGTCAATTTATACGTGGAAACAATATCTGCAGCATCGATGACACAAAATTTTGAGGCGGTTCGGCGAAAAGCGCCATGAGAAAGTAAAATTCTTTCAAGGACTACCATATAATGGACTGGTGTTCACTAAAACGGTCAGAACTTTGTCATTCGGAGTCCGTTTTGGACCCACAATTACTCAAAATGCTCGCGGCGAGTGTGCAAATCTAGAAAATACTCCCTGCTTGCACCTGGAGGACCGGGGTGCCTTCAAATTCGGCCGTAAGGAGAACTTTTGTCCCTGAAAGTCAAATAACATCATTCGCTGATCCTTTTCGGAGAAGTTTCTGAACCCCTTGGCCCTTCCTTCTGAAGGAAATTTGCGAAATTACGTTCATTGAAGACATTAGTCCCCCTAGCAAGGACAAATCCAGCGGCTACAAGCATTATCCTCCTTGCTTTCGTCGTGTGGCATGTTGTAACCTACATGTGTGACAGATAAGAACCAAAGGGTATTCCTGGCAACGGTCAATCTATGCGTGGATACAATATCGGCAGCATCGAGGACACCAAATGTCGGGGCGATTCAGCGAAAAGCGTGACGGGAAAGTGAAATTCTTTCAAGGACTGTCGTATAATGGACCGGTGTTCACTAAAACGGTCATAACTTTTTTCATTCGAACTCCGTTTTGGACCAACAAGTACTCAAAATGCTCGCGACGAGCATGTGAATTTAGAAAATACTCCCCGCTTGCGCCAGGAGGCCCGGGGTGCCTTCAAATTCGGCCTTATGGAGGACTTTTAGCCCTGGAAGTCAAATAACATCATTCGCCACTCCTTTTTGGACAAGTTTATGAACAAATTGACCCTTGCTTTTGAAGGAAATTCGAGAGATTACGTCCATTGTAGACATTAGTCCCCCTGGGAAGGACAAACGTAGCTTTGTGCACATGGTTTATGATCCGGGAATTCCTATTTATTCATAAATTAAAGAAAATCCAACGGATACAAGCCTTATACTCCTTGTTTTCGCCGTGTGGCATGCTGTAACCTACGTGTGTGACAACCAAGAACCAAAGAGCATTCCTGGAAACGGTCAATATATTCGTGGATACAATATCTCCAGCATCGAGTGCACATAATTTTGGGGCGGTTCGGCGAAAAGCGTCACGTGAATGTGAATTTCTTTCAAGGACTGCCATATAAATGACCGATGTTCACTAATACGGTCATAACTGTGTCATTCGGAGTCCGTTTTGGACCCACGATTACTCAAAATGCTCGCGCCGAGCGTGCGAATCTAGAGAATACTCCCTGCTAGTGCCAGGAGGCCCGGGGTGCCTTCAAATTCGAGTTTAAGGAGGACTTTTTGGCTATGAAAGTCAAATAATATCATTCACCCCTTCTTTTTCACACAAGTTTCTGAACCCATTGGCCCTTCCTTTTGAATGAAATTCGTGAGATTGCATTGATTGTATACATTAGTCCCCCTGGCAAGGACAAACGTAGCTTTGTGCACATGATTTATGATCCGAGAATTCCTATTTCTTTGTAAATTCAAGAAAATCCAGTGGCTACAAGCCTTATACTCCTTATTTTTAACATGTGGCATGCTGTAACTTACGTGTGTGACAGCCAAGAACCAAAGGGCATTCCTGGCAATGGTCAATCTATACGTGGAAACAATACTGGCAGCATCGAGGACACAAAATGTCGGGGCGATTTGATGAAAAGCGTCACGGGAAAGTGAAATTCTTTTAAGGACTGTCGTATAATTGGCCGGTGTTCACTAAAACGGCCATAACGTTTTTCATTCGGAGTACGTTTTGGACCAACAAGTACTCAAAATGTTCGCGGCGATCATGTGAATCCATAAAATACTCCCCTCTTGCGCTAGGAGGCCTGGGGTGCCTTCAAATTCGACCTTAAGGAGGAATTTTTGGCCCTGAAAGTCAAATAACATCATTCGCCACTCCTTTTCGGACAAGTTTTTGAACCCATTGGCCCTTCCTTTTGAAGGAAATTCGAGTGATTATGTTGATTGTAGACATTAGTCCCCCTGGCAAGGAAAAATGTAGCTTTGTGCACATGATTTATGATCCAGGAATTCCTCTTTCTTCATAAATTCAAGAAAATCCAACGGCTACAAGCCTTATACTTCTTGTTTTCGCCGTGTGGCATGCTGTAACTTACGTGTGTGACACCCAAGAACCAAAGGGCATTCCTGGCAACAGTCAATATATACGTGGAAAAAATATCTCTAGCATCGAGGACACAAAATTTCGGGGCGGTTCGGCGAAAAGCGTCACGGGGAAGTGAAATTCTTTCAAGGACTGCCATATAATGGACTGGTGTTCAATAAAACGGTCATAACTTTGTCATTCGGAGTGCGTTCTAGACCCACAAGTACTCAAAATACTAGCGGCAAGGGTGCGGATCCAGAAAATACTCCCCGCTTGAGCCAGGAGGCCCGGGGTGCCTTCAAATTCGGCCTTAATGATGACTTTTGGGCATTGAAAGTCAAATAACATGATTCGCCGCTCCTTTTCGGACAAATTTCTGAACCCATTGGCCCTTCCTTTTGAAGGAAATTCGAGCGATTACGTTGATTTTAGACATTAGTCCCCCTAGCAAGGACAATGGTAGCTTTGTGCACATGATTTATGATCTGGGAATTCCTATTTCTTCATAAATTCAAGAAAATCCAGCGGCTACAAGCCTTATACTCCTTGTTTTCGCCGTGTGGCATGCTGTAACTTACGCGTGTGACAGCCAAGAACCAAAGGGCATTCCTGGCAACGATCAATATATACATGGATACAATACCTCCAACATCAAGGACACATAATTTCGGGGCGGTTCGGAGAAAAGCGTCACGGGAAAGTGAAATTCTTTCAAGGACTGCCATATAATGGACCGCTGTTCACTAAAATGGTCATAACTTTGTCATTCGGAGTCCGTTTTGGACCCACAAGTACTCAAAGCGCTCGCAGCGAGCATGCAAATCTAGAAAATACTGCCCGCTTGTGCCAGGAGTCCCAGGGTGCCTTCAAATTCGGCCATAAGGAGGACTTTTTGGCCCTAAAAGTCAAAAACATCATTCGCCGCTCCTTTTCTAAAACCATTGGCCCTTCCTTTTGAAGGAAATTTGACAGATTACACTGACTGTAGACATTAGTCCCCCCGGCAAGGACAAACGTAGCTTTGTGCACATGATTTATGATCCGGGAATTCCTATTTCTTCGTAAATTCAAGAAAATCCAGCGGCTACAGCCTTATACTCCTTGTTTTCGCCGTGTGGCATGCTGTAACTTACGCGTGTGACAGCCAAGAACCAAAGGGCATTCCTGGCAACGATCAATATATACATGGATACAATACCTCCAACATCGAGGACACATAATTTCGGGGCGGTTCGGAGAAAAGCGTCACGGGAAAGTGAAATTCTTTCAAGGACTGCCATATAATGGACCGCTGTTCACTAAAATGGTCATAACTTTGTCATTTGGAGTCCGTTTTGGACCCACAAGTACTCAAAACGCTTGCAGCGAGCATGCGAATCCAGAAAATACTGCCCGCTTGCGCCAGGAGTCCCAGGGTGCCTTCAAATTCGGCCATAAGGAGGACTTTTTGGCCCTGAAAGTCAAAAACATCATTCGCCGCTCCTTTTCTAAAACCATTGGCCCTTCCTTTTGAAGGAAATTTGACAGATTATGCTGATTGTAGACATTAGTCCCCCTGGCAAGGACAAACATAGCTTTGTGCAGATGATTTATGATCCAGGAATTCCTATTTCTTCGTAAATTCAAGAAAATCCAATGGCTACAAACCTTATACTCCTTGTTTTCGCTGTGTGGCATGCTGTAACTTACATGTGTGACAGCCAAGAACCAAAGGGAAATTCAAGCAAAGGTCAATATATACATGGAAACTATATTTTCAGAATTGAGGACACAAAATTTCGGGGCGGTTCGGCGAAAAGCGTCACGGGAAAGTGAAATTCTTTCAAGGACTACCATATAATGGACCGCTGTTCACTAAAACGGTCATAACTTTGTCATTCGGAGTCCATTGTCGACAACACATGTACTCAAAATGCTCACAGCGAGCATGTGAATCCTGAAAATACTCCCCGATTGCGCCAGGAGGCCCGGGGTGCCCTCAAATTCGGCCTTAAGGAGGACTTTTTAGCCCTGGAAGTCAAATAACATCATTCGTCGCTCCTTTTTGGACAAGTTTCTGAACCCATTGGCCCTTCCTTTTGAAGGAAATTTGAGAGATTACGTTGATTGTAGACATTAGTCCCCCTGGCAAGGACAAACGTAGCTTTGTGCAAATTATTTATGATCCAAAAATTCCTATTTCCTCGTAAATTCAAGAAAACCCATTGGCTACAAGCCTTATACTCCTTGTTTTGGCAGTGTGGCATGCTGTAACTTACGTATGTGACAGGCAAGAACCAAATGGCAATCCTAGCAACGGTCAATATATACATGGATACAATATCTCCAGCATCGAGGACACACAATTTCAGGGCGGTTAGGCCAAAAGCGTCACGGGAAAGTGAAATTCTTTAAAGGACTGACATATAATGGACCACTGTTCACTTAAACGGTCATAACTTTGTCATTTAGAGTCTGTTTTGGACCCACTAGTACTCAAAATGCTCGCGGCGAGCGTGAAAATCTAGAAAATACTCCCTGCTACCGCCAGGAGGCCCGGGGTGCATTGAAATTCGGCCTTAAGGAGGACTTTTTGGCCCTAAAAGTCAAATAACATCATTCACCGCTCCTTTTTAGACAAGTTTCTGAACCCATAGGCCCTTCCTTTTAAAGGAAATTCGAGAGATTATGTTGATTATAGACATTAGTCCCCCTGGCAAGGACAAATGTAGCTTTGTGCACATGATTTATTATCTGGGAATTCCTATTTCTTCGTAAATTCAAGAAAATCCAGCGGCTACAAGCCTTATACTCCTTGTTTTCGCAGTGTGGCATGTTGTAACTTATGTGTGTCATAGATAAGAACCAAAGGTCATTCCTAACAATGGTCAATATATACGTGGAAAAAATATCTCCAGCTTCGAGGACACAAAATTTCAGGGCGGTTCGGCGAAAAGGGTCACGGGAAAATGAAAGTCTTTCAAGGATTGCCATATAATGGACCGGTGTTCATTAAAACGGTCATAACTTTGTCATTTGGAGTCTGTTTTGGACCCACAAGTACTCAAGATACTCACAGCGAGTGTGTGAATCCAGAAAATACTCCCTGCTTGCGCCAGGAGGCCCGGGGTGCCTTCAAAGTCGGTCTTAAGTTGGACTTTTTGGCCCTGAAAGTCAAATAACATCATTCGCCGCTCATTTCTGGACAAATTTCTGAATCCATTGGCCCTTCCTTTTGAAGGAAATTCGAGAGATTACATTCATTGTATACATTAGTCCCCCTAACAAGGACACACATAGCTTTGTGCACATTATTAATGATCTGGGAATTCCTATTTCTTCGTAAATTCAAGAAAATCCAGCGGCTACAAGCCTTATACTCCTTTGTTTTCGCCATGTGGCATGCTGTAACTTACGTGTGTGATAGCCAAGAACCAAAGGGCATTCCTAGAAGCGGTCAATATATACATGGATACAATATCTCCACCATCGAGGACACATAATTTCGGGGCGGTTCGGCAAAAAGCGTCACGGGAAAGTGAAATTCTTTCAAGGACTGCCATATAATGGAACAGTATTCACTAAAACGATCATAACTTTGTCATTCAGAGTCCGCTTTGGACCCACAAGTACTCAAAATGCTCACCGCGAGCGTGCGAATCCAGAAAATAGTCCCTGCTATCACTAGGAGGCCCGGGGTGCCTTCAAATTCGGAATTGAGGACCTTTTGGCCCTGAAAGTCAAATAACATCATTCGCCGCTCCTTTTCGAAACAGAATCTGAACCCATTGGCCTTTCCTTTTGAAAGGAATTCGAGAGATTACGTTGATTGTAGACATTGGTCCTGCTGGCAAGAAATGTAGCTTTGAGCACATGATTTATAATCTGGGAAGTCCTATTTCTTCGTAAATTCAAGAAAATCCAGCGGCTACGAGCCTTATACTCCTTGCTTTCGTCGTGTGGCATGCTGTAACTTATGTGTGTGACAGCAAAGAACCAAAGGGTATTCCTGGCAACGGTTAATATATACGGGCAAACAATATCTCCAGCATCGAGGACAGAAAATTTCGAAGCGGTTCGGTGAAAAGCATCATGGGAAAGTGAAATTCTTTCAAGGACTGCCATATAATGGACTGGTGTTCACTAATATGGTCATTACTTTGTCATTCGGAGTCCATTTTGGACCTACAATTACTCAAAATGCTCGCGGCAAGTGTGTGAATCTAGAAAATACTCCCTGCTTGCACCTGGAGGTCCGGGATGCCTTCAAATTCAGACTTAAGGAGGACTTTTTGGACCTAAAAGTCAAATAACATCATTCACAGCTCCTTTTCGGACAAGTTTCTGAACCCATTGGCCCTTCCTTTTGAAGGAAATTTGAGAGATTACATTCATTGTAGACATTAGTCCCCCTGGCAAGGATAAACGTATCTTTGTGCACATGATTTATGATTCAGGAATTCCTATTTCTTCGTAAATTCAAGAAAATCCAGCGGCTACAAGCCTTATACTCCTTGTTTTCGCTATGTGGCATGATATAACTTACGTGTGTGAAAGCTAAGAACCAAAGAGCATTCTTGGAAATGGTTAATATATACATGGATACAATATCTCCAGCATCGAGGACACACAATTTCGGGGTGTTTTGGTGAAAAGCGTCACGGGAAAGTGAAATTCTTTCAAGGACTGCCATATAATGGACCGGTGTTCACTAAAACGGACATAACTTTGTCATTCGGAGTCCGCTTTGGACCCACAAGTACTCAAAATGCTCGCGGCGAGCATGCGAATCCATAAAATACTCCCTACTAGCGCTAGGAGGCTGGGGTGCCTTCAAATTAGGCCTTAAGGAGGACCTTTTGGCCTTGAAAGTCAAATAACATCATTCGCCGCTCCTTTTCGGAACAGATTCTGAACCCATTGGCCCTTCCTTTCGAAGGAAATTCGAGAGATTACGTGGATTGTAGACATTAGTCCCCTTGGCAGGGACAAATTTAGTTTGTGCACATGATTTGTAATCTAGGAATTCCTTTTTCTTCGTAAATTCAAGAAAATCCAGCGGCTACAAGCATTATCCTCCTTGCTTTCGCCGTGTGGCATGATGTAACTTACATGTGTGACAGATAAGAACCAAAGGGCATTCCTGGAAATGGTCAATATATACATGGAAACAATATCTCTAGCATCAAGGACACAAAATTTCAGGGCGGTTCAGTGAGAAGCGTCAAGGGAAAGTGAAATTCTTTCAAGGACTGCCATATAATGGACCGGTGTTCACTAAAACGGTCATAACTGTGTCATTCAGAGTCCGTTTTGGACCCAAAAGTACTCAAAATGCTCATGGCGAGTGTGTGAATCCAGAAAATACTCCTTGCTTGTGCGAGGAGGCCTGTGGTGCCTTCAAATTCGGCCTTAAGCAGGACTTTTTTGCCCTGAAAGTCAAATGACATGATGCGGAGCATCCCACGTTCATCCCCATGTACACTGCGACTACTCTCCAAGCCCCAAGTGAACATAAGATGAAACCTCAAGTATATGCCATTGGACACAAGGTGAACTCGCTCCTCTCTGAATTGTCACTTTCCACATGTGAGACATGGCTACTACCTCAAACATGTGTGCTATGCATGACCAGGAACCAAGAGGAAGCCCATGGACAAGAAGGCGAGGACACCAAGCGCGAGGAGCAAGAACAAGAGGTGCGGAAGAAGCTCTAGCCACCGGACGACCTGTCGGGACCGGGCATCTGACGCCTGAAGACCCACCGGACAACCAGCCTGGACCGGACGACCGGCAATCCTGCACCCGAGCCAAATGAGCGGACGTCCAACGCCAGTGGACGACCGGCCACCTCCGGAAATCCGGCACTCCAGCGTCGGTGCCAGATCGAGCGGACGTCCGACGTCTATCGGACGTCCGGCCGCCCGTAAGCCACCAGACGACCGGTCCTCAGCGGACGTCCGGTACCTGTCTACGCACAGTGTTCGGGCCCGAGGCCCATGTATCCCTCTCCCACTTACTCCTTCGTGGACCTAGACTATATATACTCCTCCACCTCCTTCTAGTTAGGATTAGCATTGGTTTTCCTCATTTTAGAGATAGAACATTGCTAAACCACATTGGATCTACTCCACGAGAGAGACCGCGGCCCCCTCTTCGGAGAAGATCCCTTTGGATTCAAGACCTACATGCAGAGAAGAACATCAAGACCACCGCACGAAGAAGACCGATTACTTTTGTATCGTCCGTTGTTGACTTTGGATCTTGTATCTCCTATCGTGTTTCGAGGATCTACCACTTGTGTAATCATTCTTGTTGGTTTGAGTGTTCTCTCATGTTCCCCTTGTGTTTTTCCCCTCAATTCCCTCCTCGTGTTCTTCGTGTTCATCGCGGGATCCACTCCTTTCGTGAAAGATCGGCCGATTAGCGTTCCTACCCTACATCATCTTGGTATCTAGAGCCACGTTGATCATGAGTTCGGAGCATCCCCTCTTTGTTTTCTAGCTTAATTTTGTTGTGTTTTTCCCCAATTTCGAAAATCCCCACCAAAAATAGCCCCAATTTTTTTGTGATTTGTTGGTTTGACGAAGTTTTGTTGGATTTGATCCATAGATATGCTTGGTTTCAAGTGGATCTAGCATCTCCCCAATTTCCCCATCTTTCACCCACAAAATCTCATCCAAAATCCCCAAATTCTGCCCAAAATCGCGCCCCGAATCTCGGATCTCAAGTTGACCCCGACCCACCGGACGACCATCGCTTTACCGGACGTCCGGAGACCCAGGAAGCACCGAACGTCCAGAGACCCAGGAAGCACCGGACGTCCGACCTTACCAGACGACCGGAACACCTAAGCCGAGCTGAAATTAGCGGATTTCCAACCCGACCCGACGTCCGGTGATCGGACATGCATCCATTTCCGGACGTCCGCTGCGTGTAGATATCAACCTGGGCTGAATTGTGTTTCGGCCATAACTACTTTATCCGAACTCCAATTTTAACGTTCTTTAGCTCGTTTTGAAGATCTTGACATCCCCCTTCCCACAAAAATACCACCAACATCTTTTGACTCCATCAAATTTTGTGAATTTTGGCATCTTTACCTAGGGCTTCCACCACATCATCCGCTACACCACCACGGACTTCTGCAACCTAACCAATTTTGTTCCCCATAGCATTAGTGGTTGCTTGAGGAGTGATTAGAGTCTCCTAAGGTGTCTAGGCTACTTAGGGACGGTTGCTTCTTCATAAACCACCACCACCACCACAACTTCTGCATAGTTTTGCCCACCTTACACTCCCGCCACCCCAACTTAACCAAATTTTGTTTGTGTTGTGAGTTGTGTCTCCTAAGGTGTTTCAGCTACTTAGGGACCGTGCTTCCAACTCCGACATCGTGTATAGTCCACCACCTTACCCTCCATTTCTGCATTGCGTACTCCACAACCTACCCTCCATTTCCGCAATCCCATTGATCTTCCGGAACCAGCATCACATCCCGCTACCACCATTTTGACATTTGAGATTTTGAGTTCGCGGTTTTTCCATTTCCTAAGGTGTTTCAGCTACTTAGGGACAAGTCTCCATCATCTTGGTATCTCCATCAAGATCACCGCCACTCATCATCGCCCAGGATGGTAACCTCCATATCATCTTGGTATCATGGTATCCCTCCATTGTATATTCTCTTGCCATTGCATTGATAACCCCTAGCCTATTTTGTGTCACTTGCCTATCGAGACTAGCCATATGAGTATTTCCGGCAACGTTACTTGTGCACATTAGTGATCATCGAGCTACACCTTCCATTGCATACATACCATACCATATCGCTATCATATTGGTATCATATCATCTCGTGTGCCTCAAATTTGTTCCCGCATATACCCAATCACTATCTTGGTTTGTGCATTCCGTATTATGGCCATATACAAAAAAAAAGAGAATAAGCTTTTAAGCAAAAAAAGAGAGAGCAAAGAAGCTTGTAAGAAATAGCCATATCATCATACCACATTGCATATAAGATTGTCATATCCGATCATCTTGGATCATCATGTGAGAAACACTGTGAACCATACATACATAGCATACTTGGGATAGAAGTTTATCCATTTTGCATCTTATAGGTTGTGCACAACTGTCGTATCAGCCTATTGAGCAATCGTGCTAGCGTCTCTCTTGAGTTGTGCAGCACGAGCGTTTTTCGTGGATTCCACATTTTGTGCTCATCATTGGTTGCACGGCCCCATTTATCTATCCGTGTGTGTGTTTCCATGTGCCACATATTGCTATTGGTCTACTTGTTTTACTTGCGAATTTGTGAATCTTTTTCAACATTATTGACTATTGCTAACATTTTGCATCAATTTTTTGTGCCACTATCCTCACCGAGCTCCACTATAAGCCTTATTTGTGTAGGTGTGAGAAACCGACAAGAATTGGTACCAATTGTGCTATTTCCTTGTTACATCATTGAGTGATCATTGATCCATCTTCAACATCGGTCAAGGTACATTTGGTATAGTTCTTCTCCTTTCTCCACTCATATTTGCTCGAGTATTGTGATGGATAGGCAAGGCATTTCATCTCCGGCCTTCCACAACAACGACGGCGTGAACAACTCCATCACCAAAGCATCAATCTTCGATCTGCAATTACAAATGCAAGGTGCACAATCAAGATTGCGAGAGCGCATTGAGAACCTCTCCATCGACAATCATCACTCCGAAGCAAGGAAATTGGACTACATCGACAACAAGCTTTCCGCACAAAAGGAGGAGCAAGGTACAAGGATGGAGGAGATTCGGACCTTGTTGATCAACCGTTCTTCCCCTTCATCATCCTCAAGGCGGCTACATTCAAGTCACAAGTCTTCGGAGTGCAAACAAGATAGCGCAAGTCGTCCACGTCCACATCTCCATGGCGACCATCGTCAACATCATCATGAAGGGCAAGTCACCCCCAAGCATCATGTGCACGACGACGACGCATGACATCTACGAGCTCAAGTACGACAATGACACCATCATCATGATGATGCTCAACACACACAAATGCACAAGTCCCAACAAGCTCTACTTCACGCCAAGTCCACGCTTCATGAGAAAAAGAGAAGACTGCGAGACGACCACAACCAAGATGATGCTATGGCTACTACCACCACCACTTTGGCATCTTCTCTAAGTGCTATCAAGGCATCTTCACCTTTGGACGTACGACATCTTCGCCTACTTACCACAAGTACGCCTACAACGACTTCATCATCTCCAAGGCGACCACCTACAAGTGAGGGAGACACTTCCATCTTCGGAAGCCCCCCAAGGAAGATGGCCGAGCATGGGACTTTCCCTTCGGTCATGGAGACGAGCTAGGAGGTGCCACATCATATGGGCCTCCAACAACAAGACGGTGACAAGAAGGTCGAGCAAGGGCCATCCCCTTCAACCATGACGACGAGCATGAACCTCTTCAAGTACATGAAGACGGCGCCCCACAAGGACTCATTCTCTGGGTCAAGATACGAGACCGCACATGAGGCCTTATCTTTGGTCTTAGAGGAGAGTGATGATGTGCCATATTTGGCCTTCATCCACGGCTACGACCACGACATGATTGAGCATGGAGACATTTGCACCTACATCTCTCCGACCACCATATATGACATTGAGTGCATTTCCTATGAGAGGATGAGTGTGACCACCACTATCCCCATACATGAGAGCATGCCACACATCCTATGTGAGGTTGAGAGCCATTTGAGTGACTCCACCAACCATATGAGTGAGAGCATCATACAAGGAGTGAGTGAGCCACAACACTTAGTGATTGAGGTAGTTGAGATGGCATGTGAGGCCACTTTGATTTCTAATGACTTAACCTCTACTCCTAGTGTGTTTTCTTCTTTGGTGCTAGGTCCCCTACATGAAAACACGCCTATCCTCGATGAGTCCATACCTCCAATGGAGATGACGATGGCCATGGTGGACGATGATGCACCCCCACATGGTTCCATCACGATAAAGATGACCATGACTCGGTCTTCGACACCTCACCTACAAAACATGAGAGATGCTCCAAAGGTAACATAGGTGAAGGTAATTCTCTTGTCCCACTAGTGGACTATTTTACGAATGATTGCTTGCATGATGTTGACACACCTATTCCCATGCTTCATGCTAGTGTGACTTCCTCATGTCATGACTTACCTATTTATGATGAATATGATGACGAGCATGTCGAGTTGCCTAGTTGTGAAGTTATGCTCCATAGGATATCATGTGAAAATTCTTTTGGTCACATCATGTTTCACAATCCATTAACCTTGTCATATGCTATGAGTGAGATATCCCACATTGCATCATTTCAATCTCAACATAGTAGCTATGCATGCCCCATTAAAATAAATCCCATTTGCACTTATGGCATAGATGACGAGATGATGGTCATTGGATTTTGTTTTTCATGTGATGATATTGACATGCTTCCTTTACATGATTTGCACAATTCATCTACTATGCCATGCCATGATCACAATGTTCCAAATATGCATTGTTTTGGATGTTATCAATATTCTCCGTGTGATGTTTCCACTAATGCTCATGAGGAGACCCCCATAGTTTCCTCATACATATTAGGAGATTTTGATGCGTTCCATACTATGCATGATTCCCATAATTGCTTGCACCATATGCATTCCACGCATAACAATGCTCTAGACATTTCCCATGATGCATTACATAATTTGAGTCTCCATTATGCTTTACATAACAACAAACCTATCATGATGGTTGACATGTTTCTATATCACGCATCTCATTTATTTGAGCATTGGATATTTTGTGCTAACTAACACAAACACATGCGCATCATGATGGATGATGTGTACATATACCACACACACACATTTTTCCCTTTGTCTTTGTTTTGTGCAGGTACTCATGTATACTCGTCAACCTATCAATCCCAAGAGTTGACGAAACGAGCTCTTGAGAGCAAAGATGACTTGGGATCCCGTGAACTATCCTTCCCACCGCTCTCTTCGTGCAACGACTACTCGCATCTCTTTTACTTGGCTCTCACACAGATATGGGCTATATACCACTTGTCGCTTCATGCTCATTTTACCGTGTTCACTTTGCATGCTATGCTTACTTCTATGCCTTTGCATGGAATTGTGACCCTTGCATGCAGCTACCATGATTCACCATTATGCTACTCCCATGTGTATTTGCATGCTTGGTGGAGATCCTTGTTGCTATTGCCATGTTTATCATGTGCCTCATGCTATTGATGCTATTTTGCTCATATCATCCTTTCATGCATGTGCTATGTCATGTGAATTATTCATGCACACTATTTGCACCCATGACATGCTTGGTATGATTCCCTCTAGTATGTTGCATCTTCACACTGCTAGCTCACACCACTTGATTGCTATGATTGCTTGGTTTGTCGCATCACCCATGTTCCATTATTACTTGCTTTCTTGGGTTGATGACGTATATGTTCATGCCTCTCAGATGATATATTTTGTTCATTGTCGCTTGCCTCCAATTGTTGCATCTATGCTTATTGATCGTGGAGACTTGGACACTTTACTTCTGATGCATGCTTGTTTACTTGAGCCTATTGTATTTGGTTGTTCTCGCATCATATGCCTCCATACTATGAAATGCTCCCTTGTCCTTTCTTATGATGAGCATGATGCATACATTTGTTGGGTATCTTACCACACGAATGATAGGTTTTGCATTTCCGCTAACGTCATTTATTTTTCCGAGTGTTTGTCATGTTCTTTCATTTTGAAGGATTCACAAGGCGATACCGTCACGAGACAACTTGGTCATGTAAAGGCGTACATGGTGCACGACACCAACATTTTTGACATTCTCATAAAGGTGAACTCCTTCCCTTTGCGCCATCCTCAAATATGCATATTGGATGGGTCACTCTTTCATTATTGTTTCCTTCTTGTTGTCTACATGGTACATCTCGCGAACGGAGGAGCGACATTGAAGATTGGCTCTATGGACCTTCACATTGAGGAGCGCTCAGACTTATTGGATGCACCTTCGAACCTCCACTCATGCCACGACATCGAGCATTGGTACACCAACACCTCCATATTTTTTGATTGTGCTCACACATGTCATGCTCGATGGACATATCATACACATGACAAATTTGCATCTTATGCATGGATTGACTCACATTATGATTTCCTTGTTGCATCTTGTATCCCCATGTCATCCATGATATATGAGCTTGTGCATTTCCTTAGCAAATTAGTTGTGATCTTTCTTGATGGCATCTTCATACATCATGATCATATTGCACATCATCAATTGCATGATAACATAATCATATTGTGCACCCATTACCATGTTCATGCTTTTGATAAACCGTCCCATTATGACATCATTTTGCACAATGGTTGCATTGATCACATTCACCACACCATTGTGCATACTACAGATCATATTGTTGCCAAGAATGCTTTGCATATCATCGTATATCATCTTGATAAGCTTCATGCGCTTTGTCACAAACAATATTGCCAAACAGACTCATTCTTACATGATGGACACTTTGTGTGCTCTAACCATTGTATTTCCATGTGTCGTTTGTGTTTCCTCTTTTTGCATGTATACCACTCCGGCGACACCTTGGAGTACTTGGATTGTGCAACGTCTTCCACCCCGTCCCACTACAAGTCCGTCCACGACTACCGTTTCCATGGTGATGAAGATCACGATCCAAGGTCGGATCTTTCCCAAGGGGGGGAGATGATGCGGAGCATCTCACGTTCATCCCCATGTACACTCCGACTACTCCCCAAGCCCCAAGTGAACATAAGACGAGACCTCAAGTATATGCCATTGGACACAAGTTGAACTCGCTCCTCTCTGAATCGTCACTTTCCACATGTGAGACATGGGTACTACCTCAAACATGCGTGCTTTGCATGACCAGGAACCAAGAGGAAGCCCATGGACAAGAAGGCGAGGACACCAAGCGTGAGGAGCAAGAACAAGAGCTGTGAAAGAAGCTCCATCCACCAGACGACCGGTCGGGGCCGGACGTTGATGCGGAGCATACTATGGACATCACCATGTAAAGAGTTCATTCGGCAAGTGACATGTGTGACATCTACTTCACATACATAAAGGTGAATCCTCTCCTTTACACGTTCTCACTTGACCCCTTCGAGGATGGTATACTACTTGACCCCACATCTAGCATGCATAGGTATTGTCGGAGCTTCACGAATGTGAAGGAGGAGGGCAAGCGCCAAGGAACAACTACACCATCCGCGAGGGAAGAGTGGAAGAGAAGGAAGAAGAAGCCTGGTCAAGTTTCTAGAAAGCCCGGAACTTCCGGCCTCTGCCCGGAACTTCCGGGCCCCGGAACCTCCGACGCCCGGACCTTCCGGCCGTCCCCGGAACTTCCGGCCCTGCCTGCACGCAGAGACTCGGGCCAAGGCCCATGTACCCTTCCTCCCCTCACTTACCCCTTCGTGGCCACTACTATATATACTCATCCCCCTCCTCCATTTTAGGGTTAGCATTGGTTTAGCTCATATTTAGGGATAGAGCAGTGCTCATCCACATCGGATCTACTCCACGAGAGAGACCGCGGCCTCTACGGAGAAGATCCCTTTGGATTCAAGACCTCCTTGCGGAGAAGAACATCAAGACCTCCTCACGGAGAAGAACGGCTACCTTTGTATCGTCCGTTGTTGACTTTGGATCTTGTATCTTCCTTTGTGTTCATGGATCTAGCGCATGTGTGATCATACTTGTTGGTTTTAGTGTTCTCTTGCGTTTTCCACATGTTTTCCCTCGTGTTCTTCGTGTTCATTGCAGGATCCGCTCCTTCCGTGAAAGGTCGGCCGATTAGGGTTCCTACCCTACATCAGACGCCCGACGCCTGTAGACCCACCGAACGACTGGCCCAGACCGGACGACCAGTGATCCCGCACCCGAGCCAAATGAGCGGACGTCCGACGCCAGCGGATGACCGGCGACCGAATGATGAGGACATAAATACCATTGTTACACCCACACCCCCTGCTGCTATACATACTGGACCAATTACTAGAGCTCACGCACGCCAATTGAATTATCAGGTACTTTCGTTTCTTGGTAACGATTCCAATGTTCATGAGAATATGATGCTGCCTAAATTGGATACATTTGTTTTGCTTACAAATGAAGGGCCTAGCTTGGGCAAGAAAGATGAACCTTGGAGCAAGTTCAAGCATGGAGATGATGGCATGCGCAAGGGGGTCAAGAACGGAGTTACAAGTGATGAATTCAGGACTTTTAAGCCACCATAAGGAGTGTAGGAAGCCATGGATGAAATATACAAGATGTCACTTCGTAAATTTCGTCCAAAGACTATTCTAGGTGCTGCGTCTCCTTATTATTGGGCCAGGCCCATGTATTTTCGAAATACTTAAGTATAGGCTGTTTTTAGAGTCAGTATGTGTGGGGAAACAAGAGTTCGGGTTGGTTTCGGACCCCTCCTCCAAAGGCCACGAAATGCCCCCCTCTTCCTCCATATATACATCCCTTAGGGCGTCGTTTAGACTTTGGGTTTTGTTTAGATTAAAAGTTCAACATAGCTGCAACTTCGTGTACTTCGTTTGTGTCCAACGACTAGACCAAGACGTCACAGAACCCCACCTTCATTAATAAAGCTTTCCTCTTTTATTTGCAATATCTAGATTGAAATCTCATATTATTGCTTGTTCTTCGTTTGCTCGCAGGAAATAGACCCTCGTGGTCAGGTTGATCATGTTCCAGCGTGGTCAATAACCCTCGGAAGTTGCTTTAGCGATTGCTAAGGCGCGACATCTTCACACGTTCATAGTCGGATCATCAAAGTCGACTCCCACAGAAAACAATATCTATCTCATGGAAACATCGGGACACCTTCGCCTCTATCAAGTGGTATCAGATTTCCAGGTTGCTCGGTGAGAGTTTACAGTTTTTCGTTGTTTAGATCGAGTATGTTCTTCATACCTATAGTCGACGAAAAAAGCCAAAAAAATTAGGGTTAGTTCATCCTATCCGAACCAATCTGAGCCTTTGCATAATCTTTTCTGTGTTTGCGTTGTTGAATTTGCGGTTACATCGTCGTGTCAAGTTGCTGGTCTTAGCGTCTAGTCCTTTAGAGTTTTGAGTTCTGTTGACATACATTTGCGGTTGCATCGTCGTGTCAAGTTGCCACTGCCATACATCACCAATGCATCATCATCATCGCTGCTGCCATATACCACCACCACACCAGCTTCATCGTCGCTGCCATATACCACCACCACACATTCACCACCAATCTGAGTCCATATACGCCACCACATATCCGCCGACATCACGCCAATCCGAGTCCACCTGCAACAGATATCCGCCACCAGTCTGATTTCCACTAGATTCATCGCCGCCACTAGTCCGAGTTCCACCAAATTCATCTCCGCCACCAGTCCCAGTAGGAGTCCGGTATTTCTTGCTTTGTTTTCAAGTTCCATATCACGCGATACTTAGAGTCATGACAGAGCCGGACTCCCAAACTTTCATGCTACCCGTCGAAGAAAAATAGTTCCAAACTCAAAACAAATATGGCTAGGCAGTTTTTAGACCATTTGTAGACTTTTTGGAAAAAATTGTTGCGAAGCAAAAAAAGAGGAAAAAAAGTGCAAAAAAAGAAAAAAAATCAAAGCATGGTCCTCCCTTGTTTACGTGCAGCGCCATGATTTTGTTAGTGTTCTAGGCTCCCATCCCTAGCACGGTCTAGCCTAGGACCAGCACAGTACCGTCGTTGAGCATTTATTCAACTTTGCATATCTGAATTGATTATTGCTGACCCTTTTTGCTACCATATTATAAGCCTTCCGAGCTCCACATACATCTACGTCGTGCGTTTGACTGTCCCTGGTAATTGCTCTATCCAAGCTTTGAGAGTTTTGACTATGACTGTTGCTAATTAACGCCTGCTGCTGGGTATGAACTGGTAAGAATTTGAGATTTGCTTGACAGATTTGTGACACCCACCACCATCTCTTGTTCGTAGTCTGTAGGAGCATATTCTTGTGTATTTCTATCAGGACCCCGATTCTAAGTCACACTGATCTAGCATGTAATAACTCATATCTCTTTGCGGCCTCACGCACGGTATCCCCACGGGTGTCGCCTTACCATGGCCCGGGACCATTTGTGCCTTTTGGCTCACGTATATGATAGTGTCGCTAGCATCCATATGACAGAGAACCCAGGCCAACATGACTAGTCATGAACCCAAAGTGGCACTAACTTACGAGGACAGGCATACATGAATCAACATCGAGCATGTCGATCAGCAGCGTGTGAATCCGGCTGTAGCAACTGGCCTAACGAGACTCCAGGAACTCGGGCTGTAGCAGGCTAGCAGGACTCTGGATGTCACCACGTGACATTTCCCCGAAGGAACAGACACAGGAATGAAGTGAATCACATGCTGGCCAGTCTAAGTGTTCTGGAGCAGTAGTGCTGGGCTAGCCGGACTCCGGTAAACCGGGCTGTAGCAGACTACCATGGCTCAGTGGAAGCACTAGACTACATTTCCCCATAAGAGAGGCTACCAAGGATAAACAACTAGGTTGTCGGATCCCACACATACCAAGCATTTCAATCATACACACAATATGCTCGGTATGTGTAAATACAACATGGCATCACAACATAACTCTACGACTCAAGTATTTATTCATTAGGCTCCGAAGAGCCAGACAATACAAACATGGGTCTCATGACCTAACATTCAGAGCATACAATTCAAAGCACAAGCGGAAGCTTAACATGTCTGAGTACAGACTTCTACAAATGAAAAAGGCTGAGAAGCCTGACTATCTACCAAATCCTGCCGAGGGCACAAGATCGTAGCTAAGGTAACAAGCTAAACATCGAAGTCCACACGGAAATACTAGCGAGACTGAAGTCTCTCTGCAAAACATAAATTAAGCAAACGTGAGTATAAATGTACCCAACAAGACTTACATCAGAACTATCTACATATGCATTGGTATCAACAAAGGGGTGGTGGAGTTTAACTGCAGCAAGCCAGCTTTGACTCGGTGGCTATCCTGAACTATGACTGCAAGTAACTCTTTTGAGCTGGCGCACACGAGTCCACATATTCACCATACCAATACACCACTATGGATCCGCTCCCGTCTCCCTACGAGAACGCCACCCATAGCACTCACGCTTATCTTGCGCATTTTAGAGTATCCACTTTCACTTGTCTATGAACTATGCAAGGGGTCCAAGTTTCCATATCCAACGAATCTGGCTATTCGAATAGATAATGATAACCCTCTAGGGGTGTACTTCTTCACACACGCTCTCGCCACTTACCACCATGTACACGTCATGTATCTCAGCAACCTTCAAGCGGAAGCCTGGTGTGGGAGTCGGCCACGACCTGACTAATCACACAAGTCTCTCGTCCAGGTTTATCGCATATTCAGGTTCCATCCGCAAGGAGATCCGGCCGGGGTGTCGCTCACGGCCCCAAACGATGTGAGCAGGGCTCCCAAGCCCACCATCCGGGTGCCACTTGGTACACCGTGCCACTGTGCCTAGTCTGTCCCAATCCCACTTGTACCAGGTGCCACATGGTAGACTACAAACACTACCTACAAACACTACCTACAAACACCAGAAATTAGTTGCAACTCCTGGACAGAGATCAGGTTGATTAATAAGTCGAGAGGGGTCGAGTTACTGGGACCCAATGTGTGGTAGTAACTGATCATGTATCACAAACACAAAACTCAGTTCCTAAGGACGGTTTCAATGAGACAACCCACCATGTACTCCTACATGGCCTCACACCGCTACCTTTACCAAATCGTGTTCACAAACGTAGCTCTCAACAGTAGGACATGTTCACCACATTCCAATTCATCCGTGATGAATCAGACCTGACTCAACTCTAAGCAATAGCAGGCATGACAAACAAGCATGAATGAGTAGGCACATCAGGGCTAAAACAACTGCTACTCATGCTAGTGGGTTTCATCTATTTACTGTGGCAATGACAGGTCATGCAGAGGAAAGGGGTTCAACTACCGCAGCATGTAACAGTTGAATCGTTGTTGTCCTAATGCAGTAAAAGAGACCAGGAGCGAGAGAGTAGGATTATCTTGGAATGAACAAGGGGGTTTTGCTTGCCTGGCACTTCTGAAGATAGTATAGTTCTTCATCGGTGTCATCGAACTCATCGTCGGAACATCATCTACTAAGGGGGAACAATTACCGACAACAAAGATGAAACATAATCAATGCAATGCACAATATGATGCATGATCATGACCTGTCAATATGAGTGTGTTGGGCTAATGCAGCTACAACAAGGTGGGTTAGAGCTTATTTGAACCAAAGATTCAAATACAAACTCAAGTTATGGGTTCATATAAGTGCATTAACATGTTTGACCTAAACAGTAAGGTTAATTTGCCCTAACATGCATGAAACCAATACAAATGGATAGATTGGATTTTTCTGATCATTTTTCACATATAACACTTTGCATTTGGAGTTATAGATTAATTTCTATGATTTTTACAAGTTTTGGGTATTTTCTGAAATTTCCTGGATTATTTTAAAACCAGAAAATCATTACAGCGTCAGCATGACATCATGCTAACGTCAGCAGGTCAACGGTGCCAGCCCTGGTCAAACCTGACCAGTGGGGTCCACTGGTCAATGACCCGAGGTCATTAGTGTCACGGACAGGTGGGTCCGGTCAACGGCCATGTCATCAGGGTCAACTCTGACTGGTGGGGCCACAGTGATTAGCTAAAACTAATCAGAAACTAAACTATGGTTAATTAAGGGCGTGGGGCCCATATGTCGGTGTCACTGGAGGGGTTAATTAGTGGGGTTGTTAGCTGCTAATGACGGGCCACGTCATCTCACCGGAGTTCAGCGCCGGCGAGCACACAGACGCGGCGGCGTCCACCCTAGCAGCCCCGGCAGTGGCAACTGAGGGCACCAGGGGGTTGCCCTTGCCTGTGCGCATCTAGCGGAGGCAGCAGTAGGTTGCGAGGCCACCGGAATCAACGGCGGCGATGGCAAAAGCGGCGGCCGGAGCTCGGTGGTTGCGGCTGGGAGGGCTAGAGCTCGTGGGCGAGGGAGCTGAGCAGCGAGAGGCATCTACGCAGCACGTGGAAGAAGTCCACGAGCTCGGTTTGGTCGCTAGGGCTTGCTAGCGACAGCAGCGACGAGCACGGCGGCGAGAAGCTCTCGGCCATGGCGGGGCTACGGCATAGAGGGCGGACGCGATCAGGGGAGAAGGGGGAGATGACGGTGGGGCTCACAGAGATTCGAACGGCGCCATTGTTGAGCTCGGGGAGGCACTGGACGACGCAGATCGATGGGCGAAGTCTGGCAGCAGATGCGGCGGTGACGAGCTCGAAGGCGTCATCACAGGGAGTCCGGCGATGTGACCTTCATCTAGGTCAGGCGGTGCTCGACGGCGGACCAGTGGGACACAATAATGGGGCTCAGCGTGGGCAGTAGCGACGGTGAGCGGCGGCGACGAGCTTCATTCGTTGGTGCTCGGGAAGGGGGACAGACGAGGCATAGGCACGGGGGAGAGGGGGAGAGTGACCAGGGGATTGCGGGCGTCTTCGTGGCGCTCGAGTGAGGACGGGGGAGGCAGCAGGAGGTGGAAGCAGGAGGTGGCTTCGCCTCCTGTGCGTGCACCACGCCGTCGTCCTCCTGGCAAGGAAGGAGACGACTGGCGCCTGGCTCTGGTGGGCTGGGCCGTGGTGGGCCATGTCAGGTGAGCGCCAGGTAAGCCATATCTCTCTCCTCTATCTTTTATTTCTATTTTCTATTTTCTGACATTTGTTTCTGATTTAGTAAAATACTAAATCAATTTTAAAATTCATGAAAATAATTGTGTCAACTAAGTGGACTTATAGAAAGCCACACAACAATTTTTAGAATTATTGAACATATATTCATATATATAATAAATATAAATCCAATTCAAATAGTTATTGAATTAATTCCAAATGCCCAGAATAAATATCTATGAGCTCCTAAAAATATTGGTTTGAATTTTAACTCTGACCTATATTTTCAGAGAGTAACATGAACATTTTCTTGGACCTTTTTGGAGCAATTTTTATATGGGTTATTTCCAGAAATGATTTCTAAGGGTTTCACAAATCCCCATTTCAAATTTAAATGAAATTTAAACATGATGCACACCTGACTAGCTAGTCTAGGTCATACCAGAACTAGGGATGTGACAACTCACCCCCACAAAACAAGAATCTCGTCCTGAGGTTCTAGCGTAGGGTAAAAGGAAGAGGGGACTTGAACTATTATAATCTTCATGATCCAACTGCACTTCATAAGAACTTGGATTGCTTGCATCATGTTGATCTTGACATCCTTGCTTTCGAGATCTTTATCCAACATAGTGACGAGAGAAAGAAACTTTACAGGAATCGATCTTCTCAAGATCGAGCAACTCAAGATCAACTCATGGAGTGAGACATTGAAACATCTCTCGAGTTGAGACACAAAACACACATCGAGAGAGATGGAAGAAACAAATGGCGGAGGTTCAATTTGGTAGGCAACAATTCCACGATGGAGTAGGATGGTGAATGGTTTCAAGATAGCGATGAAATAATTGCCATGATTCCATTACGGGACACCTCGGGGGAGGTGACTCATAGAATTATTCCCTTAAGTGGAAAAAAGAATTACTTTTGACACAGAGATCATTGAAATTCTCTATACCAACCTGAGGCAATTCACCAACAATTGTTTGGCGGGGTACGAAAGGATGGTACAACCGGACCAGAATGGATGATGTGGTCTACCTTGTTGAAGACAACGCAATGGAGGATTTTGCTTATCATCAGGAATGGATGGGATCCATGGTAGGATAGCACCACGGCCGGTGTAGGCTAGGAACAAAATGCAAACGCTGGGAATGATTCTAGTAACTGGGGAGAAGCTCAATAGTAGAAAATGATTCCACTATTTGAAAGATTATAGCATAATGGAAGGAACTGGGAGCACATGAATTCCTGGGGAGCAACTTCTACAATAAGTCGCACGAAGTCCTCATGGAGAAGATGGAAAAAATTGCTCAATCAAGATACTACAATGATAGACTTTCTGGCTAGGTGTGTCGGCCAGAAAAACAACCTTGTCGGGACCTACATCATAGATCTTGGAATAGCTCGAACCATCATATCTGCCTGAGATTCGGATCTGGTTGGTAACGGAACATTTCAGACAGCATGTCTGGAAAAGAAATTTTGCAACACAAACCGACGAGATGATGTTGCGAGATTCTCAGGAAATGAACTACGATAGCAAGCTCCAAAACATGAGCTGATTCTGCTACATACATGTGAACATGATGTCCAAGACAAGCATGATCACGTAGAAGTCCTACAACAAAACACTACCGAGTTCAGGTGGGGAACCATCATCGAGGATATCGAAGTCCTTGTATAAGTCTTGCTCTTAAGAAGGAACTTCTTCTCCTTGAACAAATCAATCAGTGGCTTGGTGTGCTAGGAAACACATATGGAATTGAGGCGGCCAACCTATCAAACCATAGAGTACTTCGCACATATGCGTGACTTACTTGGGATGATTCACGAGGAAGCAAAAACAAACTTTCTCGATTTCACGACGACAACTTACTTCAAATACACGTGAATTAGAGGAAGTCACTTCTTTCATCCAAACGTATACCTCATGAACGGAACATGAAGGCAATGCTTACAAAGTTACCAACACTAGGTTGATGTTCAACATGAATCATGGGGGAGACAAAATGCTGTTGATGGGATCAACAGCAACTCATCGGAATTTCCATATCACTGGACTTCCACCATCATGTGAACACGGTGATAGCATTGGTCAGACCAAAGGATGTAATGATGTATGCTCGAGGGATCAACCACGAGTAAGACAACATTATGAACGTCGTTGGTTCTGATTTGACTTGACGATAGCCCATACTCAAGTCAAAGTTTTGACAAGGCAATAGATCCAACAACTGATCACGAGGACCAATATATTGAGATATCATCTTTCTTCAACACACACACACACACAAAGATATCCCTTAACATGAACTAAGTCAGACAAGCTTTTATCTTCCAACTCTCCAAGTTGTTGTTTGGCTTAACCAACTAGCTCAGGTGTATCCAACACAGATTCTTGGAGAATGGGTGGTTTGGAGGAAAACCAACATGATCATGAAGTCAACATAGCGGTCAGGTGACAACCTGGTAATACTTCCGAGAAGATATTCGAAACATCACGAACCACCATATGTTACTAAGCTCGAGAACAATCTTGCTTTTCAGAGCAAGACGATATGATCAGATAAGCAAGGGATTGAATAATCCTAATTCATTGATCGAAGAGTGCACCAGAAATAAGGACTAGGTAGCACGATCAACCTTAGGGTGATGATTCAGTAATCAACACGCTAAGAATGAGGTTATTGTCCATTTAACTACCAAGCAACGGAGTTGCTAGGAGTATAGATTTCACACATCATGATTCACTTGTCGGTGTTCCGGTTACAATAACATGGAACCGAGGAATGGATAATGATGGCGAGAAGTATCACTGTATCAAGAGTTCATAGGATGGTGTGCAATTCCCATGATAATCTTAACATAAAGATGGTAATACTCCAAGGTAGGACAGATTAAAAGCTGGATTAATATTTGATCTGCGGAATACAACTACTTTGACCCAATCCCAGAAATGGATGAGGTACTGGAGTTTGTTTCTCCAAATCATTCTGGAATAGAATGGCTTGACAGACCACAGGAGTGAAAGGCATCGAAGAACACGAATACACAACTAGTTCTGACCAACAATTGACAGACAAAGGTTAGATAGCAACTAAATAGGGACAACTCAAAGGGGCATATATCTTTCTGAGTTGTGGATGCATAGATTAGTATGTCGAGCAAAGCTCAACATTTCTTCCGGATAGTCCATGGAGAAAGGTAGAACTGGCAGATTTACAATGTAGAATGGAGAACTCATCAAGAGCACTCTGGTTGTGGTCTTTTGGTTCAATGGAACTTCTGCCATAAGCAGTTCATGGTATTTGGAAGAAGAAATACCACGGACCTCGAGGACTATCACAAAGGTTACTAATATCCTAAAGGTACGAGCAACACTATCCACACGAGGTAAGTAGAATGAATCTTGGGTCAAGAACCCAGGAGTAGAATGCCTACTAACTAAGTAGCCTCGCGGGATGCTTTCGAGAATGATGGCCAGAATCATCACACTGGGAACACAAAACATGGCTAGATTACTAAATGAATCACGAAGGCTCATAGGGTCATAATAATAGCTCCAACATATATGTTGAGGTAACTGAGTACCTCAACACATCGATTAGTGTCCTTAATCTGGCCCAAGGAAACATCGATAACAGAAAGAAGGGATTCGCAAATGCATCATATTAGTTCGAAACCTGGGATGACTCGGACAGCATAACGGCTGTAAATACTCAAAACGATTTGAGACATCCGGCAAAATGGTGGCATAACCACTCAACATCATAATATCAAGGTTGTGAGATTAACTAACAACACACAGAAGTGGTAGGAACTAAACTGGGGTTGAAACCGACAATCCTACGAGTCTACGGATTAGTAACACGTGATCCTGATAGAAAGATGAGAAGCCTAGTTCTTAATCCCCGTAGAAGAGAAGAGGATGACTCAGATTAGAAGGCCATAGGGTAAAGGAGTAAAAAGAGCCTTACGTTCCTCTCACAATCAATTCCCTTATATAACTAAAGCATTTCTAGACTCAACTTCGACCAGTTTGGCTTGGTAATCCTACAGGCAGTCAGGCTTTGATACCAAAGCTATCAGGACCCCAATTCTAAGTCACACCGATCTAGCCTGTAACACCTCATATCTCTTTGTGGCCTCACGCACGGTATCCCCACGGGTGTCGCCTTACCATGGCCCGGGACCATTTGCGCCTTTTGGCTCACGTATATGATAGTGTCGCTAGCATCCATATGACAGAGAACCCGGGCCGACATGACTAGTCATGAACCCATAGTGGCACTAACTTACGGGGACAGGCATATATGAATCAACATCGAGCATGTCGGTCAGCAGCGTGTGAATCCGACTATAGCAACTGGGATAACAGGACTCCGAGAACCCGGGCTGTAGCAGGCTAGCAGGACTCCGGATGTCACCACGTGATATTTCCCCGAAGGGACAGACACATGAACGAAGTGAATCACATGCAGGCCAGTCTAAGTGTTCCGGAGCAGTAGTGCTGGGCTAGCAGGATTCTGGTAAACCGGGCTGTAGCAGACTACCATGGCTCAGTGGAAGCACTAGACTACATTTCCCCATAAGAGAGGCTACCAAGGATAAACAACTAGGTTGTCGGATCCCACACATACCAAGCATTTCAATCATACACACAATATGCTCGGTATGTGTAAATACAACATGGCATCACAACATAACTCTACGACTCAAGTATTTATTCATTAGGCTCCGAAGAGCCGGACAATACAAACATGGGTCTCATGACCCAACATTCAGAGCATACAATTCAAAGCACAAGCGGAAGCTTAACATGTCTGAGTACAGACTTCTACAAGTGAAAAAGGCTGAGAAGCCTGACTATCTACCAGATCCTGCCGAGGGCACAAGATCGTAGCTGAGGTAACAAGCTAAACATCGAAATCCACACGGAACTACTAGCGAGACTGAAGTCTCTCTACAAAACATAAATTAAGAAAACGTGAGTACAAATGTACCCAGCAAGACTTACATCAGAACTATCTACATATGCATCGGTATCAACAAAGGGGTGGTGGAGTTTAACTGCAGCAAGCCAGCTTTGACTCGGTGGCTATCCTGAACTACGAGTGCAAGTAAATCTTTTGAGGTGGCGCACACGAGTCCACATACTCACCATACCAATACACTATCGACATTCTGATAACGGGGGTCCCCAGACTTGCCTACCTGCGGCGTGGCTCAAGAGGGGGCCCAGCGCGGCCCATCTTCATCAGCTCAAGCTCAAGACCCTCGCAAGGGGCCAAGCCTTGCGGGGTGGACGACAGGAAGCTTCCTCAGAGGCAGCCTCATCACGCAGGCTCGCGAGGAGGCGGGGAGATCAAGGCAGGGGTACCTTGCGAGGAACCCGTGACGAAAGCCATGACGATCGAGACCAGGCGGGCGCCAGGCGGGTGCCGGCCTGCGCAGTGTCCTTGTTTCCCCTTTGGTGCAAAGGGGGCAAGCACAGGCCAAGGCATCAGGCGAAGGTTACCATTCCGGTGCAATGAGACCAAGACCAGCTAGACGGCAGGACGGAGGTCACCGTGGAGCCTAAGACGGCGTCATCGCCAGTGCTTTTGCCAGCCGAAGACCACCTTTGGTCAAGATAACTTGTACTAGATGTTCCTCTTCGAAATGGCCAATTGTTGGCGCCCTTCCTGCTCATTATTTGGGGAGAGGCCCAGGGCCTCTATAAATAGAGCTAGCCACTACAGAAGGCGATGAGGACGAGATCGGCTGGAAATCTAGTAGAACCATAGCAAAGAGAGAGAGAGAGAGAGAGAGAGAGAGAGAGAGGCGACTGAACTGCCCTAGTAGTTCATCGCACCAGCTGAAGAACACCTCTCGCGAGGCTGTTCTTCCCTTGTACTGTCCATCATCAGCCCAAGAGGCAATCCACCACACCACACACTGGAGTAGGGTATTACACCACAACGGTGGCCCGAACCAGTATAAACATCGTGTCCCTTGTGTTGTTCATCATTTTCATCTTAGTTCGCACGAGAGGATCAGACGTAGATCGGTAGGGGAGAGATCTCCGCGCGCACCCCAGTGTTCGAACCTCAAGGGTCTGCTGGAACCCGAAACCTGACATTTGGCGCGCCAGGTAGGGGTGCGCCGGAGTCCTCCCTCCTGATGACCCTCTCTCCCCCGACATCGCATGCCGCCCTCATTGCGGAAAACGCGGTGCCCACTCCAGCAACGGATGCCGACACTGGGGCCAGGGGGCTCTGGGCCTTGGCCCCCGCCTTGCGGCAAGTGCGGTGGACGCGCAAGTTCAGGCCCGAGATGCCGCCGCTCTACAACGGCGCGACGGACCCGATGATTTTCCTGCTGGCGTACAAGGAAGCCGTCCTCAGAGCCAGAGGCGAAGATCGGGTGATGGCCAACTGGTTACCCATGGTCCTCACCAGCATCCCGCGCGCGTGGCTCCTCCACCTGGCGACGACCTCTGTCACCTCCCGGGAGGACCTGCGTGACCTCTTCCTCGCCTGTTTCGCCGCACCAGCGCTGCCCATCGTCGCAGCTCTCCTGGGTGGCTCCCAGGCACCACCCTCGAGTCATCACGTCAAGTTGTTCTCCCGCCGGATCAGCACCGCCCTCGGCCATCAAGAAGCCCCCCCGGGCTGGGTGGCGCCCGAGGCCGATCTAACCTTCGACTCGGAGGACCACCCCTTCAACCCCATTGGTTCGGGCGTGCTCCCGATGCTGTGCAACCCCACCATCTGCCAGGAAGCCGTCACCAGGACCCTCATCGACAGTGGTGTTGGCCTCAACGTGCTCTCAGTGGAGGCCTTCAGCCTACTCCACGTGCCGCCGGAGCGGCTCCAACCCAGCAAGCCTTTCTCGGGCGTCGGAGCCGGTTTCACCGCCTCCTTGGGACAGATCCGCCTCCCAGTGACCTTCGGCACCTGCGACAACTTCCGCACGGAGGTGATCGACTTCGACATCGCCCCTATCGGCCTCCCCTACAATGCCATCCTGGGCTATCCGGCCTTGGCTCGGTTCATGGCAGCAACACACCCGGCGTACAACCTCATGAAGATGCCCGGGAGCAGCGGCGCCCTCACCATGTCAGGAGACACAAGGGATGCGCTGCAGGTGCTCCGGCTTGTTTTCAGGGCGGCCGCGATGGCGCAGCCCACTAGCACCAACGCCCTTGAACCCAAGGGGGTTACGTCGGCTAAAAAGAAGCAGCTGTTCACCCAAGACAAGGCGGAAACCAAGCAGGTACCAGTCGACGAGGACGGGTCCACTAGCGGCACCTTCACCATAGGGGCCATCCTCGAGCCCGAGCAGGAGAAGGCCCTAATCAGGTTCCTGCGTGCAAACAAGAAGGTGTTTGCGTGGGAACCAGATCAGTTAGCGGGGGTCCCAAGGGATGTGATTGAGCATCACCTCAACATGTGCCCCAATGTACGCCCCGTGAAGCAGAAGGCAAGGCGGCAGTCTACTGAGAAACAGGCTTTCATTGTTCAAGAGACCTGGAAGCTAGAGGCGGCAGGGGTTATCCGCGAGGTCCGCTACCCCGATTGGCTAGCTAATCCTGTTGTCATGCCAAAGAAGGGGGGAAAGAGCACATGTGCGTCGACTTCACCAACCTGATCAAGGCCTACCCGTAGGATCCATTTCCGCTCCCCCGCATCGACCAGATAGTCGACTCCACCGCAGAGTGTGACCTATTGTGCTTCCTGGATGCCTTCTCGGGCTATCACCAGATCAAGATGGCAGTAGAAGACGTGGAGAAGACGACTTTCCTAACCCCGTGTGGAGTGTACTGCTATACGTGCATGCCGTTTGGGCTGCGCAACGCAGGCGCGACCTTTCAGCGGCTGATGCACATCGCCTTAGGCCGGCAGCTCGCGAGGAATGCTGAAGCTTACGTCGATGATATTGTGGTGAAGTCTCGTGAGGCAAGAACCCTGATACAGGACCTGGAAGATACCTTTGCCAGCCTCAACAAAGTGGACCTACGGCTCAACCCGGAGAAGTGCGTATTTGGAGTCCCCTCGGGCAAGCTCCTGGGTTTCCTCGTATCCCACAGGGGCATCGAGGCTAACCCGGAGAATGTCAAGGCAGTCGAAGATATGAGCCCGCCGAGGACCGTCAGAGAAATGGAGAAGCTCACCGGGCGTGTGACTGCGTTGGGGCGCTTCATCTCCAAGCTGGGGGAACGAGCCCTGCCCTTCTTCAAGCTAATGAAGAAAAAGGGCCCCTTCGAATGGACTGAAGAGGCCAAAAAGGCATTCCAAGACCTCGAGAGGTACCTTACCAGTCCACCAGTGATTGTAGCTCCACGTCCTCGGGAGCCCCTGGTGCTCTACCTTGCGGCCAGCCCCTACTCCGCCAGCGCAACCCTGGTGGCGGTCAGGGAGGAGCGCTATGCCAAGCCCGCATCGACCTTCCAAACTGAAGCAAAGCAGAGCCAGGAGGGCCTCGCGAAGGCCGCAACCACAGCCAGAAAGGGACAGCTGCGGCAGGAGAACGCACCCGGAGCAGGAGAGGCCTCTTCAGGTCACCAAGCCCCGGGGGCTCCGTCGTCTCCAGAGACGCCTCGACCTCTGGAGGACAAAAGCAGCGCCAACACCCTCAACCTCGTCGAGCATCCCATGTGCTTCGTCAGCATGGTGCTACGGGACCCAAGGGAACGGTATCCCATGCCTCAAAAACTCCTCCTCGCGCTACTAGTGGCCTCGCGCAAGCTGCGCCACTACTTCCAAGGACATCCCATCAAGGTCGTCTCAGCATACCCCTTGGAAAGAGTGCTCCGGAGCCCCAACTCAGCTGGAAGGGTCGCCAAATGGAACATTGAGCTACAGGCCTTTCAGCTAGAATTCAGCACGACCAGAGTTATCAAGGGAGCCGCACTTGCAGATTTCGTGGAAGAATGGGCAGAAGCATCGGGTCTCGAGGCAGGCAAAGACCAATCACTTTCCCCGGGAAGTGAAGCACTGGACGGCTGGGTCGTGTACTTCGATGGGGCATTCTCCCGACATGGTCCAGGAGCTGGCGCAGTGCTTGTGTCCCCTACCTAGGACAAACTCTATTACGCCGTGCAACTCTGCTTCCAGCACGGAGAGAAGGTCTCCAACAACATAGCGAAATACGAAGGCCTGATAGCAGGCTTGAAAGCCGCGATCGCCTTAGGGGTAAAGGCCTCACCATCAAGGGCGATACACAGCTCCTCGTCAACTTCTCCAACAAGATATATGACCCGAAGGACGAGCACATGGAAGCTTACCTCGCTGAAGTCCGCAGGATGGAGAAACAGTTCTGGGGGCTGGAGCTGCAGCATGTGCCTCGCAGCACCAATCAGGAGGCTGACGACATTGCCAAGAGGGCGTCTAGGCGGCTGCCGCAGGAACCTGGCGTCTTCGAGGAGCGGCTCTTCAAGCCCTCGGCGGCAAAATCGCTATTAGGCGTGGCACAACCAAGGGAGGAGCCTCCTCAGCCGCCTGCCTCGGGAGCTCCGGTTTGCGGCCCGGCATCAGGGACATGCCTACTCCTGGCGTTGGAGCCTCAGGAGGGATGTTGGATCCCAGAGCTCAAGGACTACCTGATGTAAGGGATTCTGCCGGAGAACGAGGAGGAGGCGGAGCGTGTGGCACGGCAGGGCACGGCTTATTGCATCCAGGATGGCGAGCTCTACAGGAAGTGGCCAAATGACGTGTCGCTATGTTGCGTTTCCAGGGAGCAAGGAAAGGAACTGCTGGCGGACATACACAGCGGAGACTGCGGGCACCACTCGTCATCACGAACCCTCGTCGGCAAGGCGTTCCGCAGCAGGTTCTACTGGCCCACAACACTCAGTGACGCCGTTGAGCTGGTGAAGGCTTGCGAGGCCTGCCAGTTTCATGCTAAATAGATCCATCAGCCTGCGGGGGGTCTGCAGACCATACCCCTCTCCTGGCCATTCGCAGTTTGGGGGTTGGACATTCTGGGCCCGTTCCCTCGGGCGCCAGGGGGCTATCGCTACCTCTACGTCCTTGTGGACAAGTTCACCAAGTGGGCCGAGGTGGAAGCTGTCCACACAATCCCGACAGGCTCGGCAGTCAAGTTCATCAAGGGCCTTGTGAGCCGGTTTGGGGTGCCTAACCGCATCATCACTCACAACGGTTCGCAATTCACCAGTAATCTCTTCATAACGTACTGTGCTAACCTTGGAATGCAGATATGCTACGCTTCGGTAGCACACCCCCGGAGCAATGGCGAGGCTGAATGAGCCAACGCGAAGGTCCTGAGGGGCCTCAAGGCCAGGACCTTCAAGAAGAAGCTGGAGGCCTATGGCAGGGGCTGGCACGACGAGCTCCAGTCCGTGCTATGGTCAATCCGCATGACAGCGACCAAGCCGACTAGCGAGACCCCATTCTTCCTCGTCTACGGAGCGGAGGCTGTTCTCCCTCACGAGGACAGACGTCGCTCCGCACGGGTCCTGGCATTCAACGAGGCTCAGCAGGACGCCATGCGGGGGACGGATCTCGTGCTGGGGGAGGAACACCGTCGGGAAGCCGCAATGCGAGCGGCAAGGTATCCATAGGTGCTACGACAATATCACTGCCGCAACATCCGCCCCAGGACCCTTGAGGTAGGGGATCTCGTGCTCAGAAGGGTTCTCTCCAGGGAGGGGCTGCACAAGCTCTCTCCCATGTGGGAGGGCCCGTTCAAGGTTGTTCATGTTTCCAGGCCTGGCACCGCGCGCTTGGAGACTCCGGAGGGAGTACCCATCCAGAACCCATGGAACATTCAACATCTCCGGAGGTTCTACCCCTGAGTGAAGCCGCTGCATTTTGGAAAAGGCCTGGTGCCTGTGAAGAAGGCGAATGCCTGTGAAGCCGCTGCATTTTGGAAAAGGCCCGGTGCCTGTGAAGCAGGCAAATGCCTGTGAAGAAGGCCAACGCTTGTGAAGCCGCTGCGTTTTGGAAAAGGCCCGGTGCCTGTGAAGAAGGCGAATGCCTGTGAAGCAGCTGCATTTTGGGAAAGGCCCGGAGCCTGTGAAGAAGGCGAACGCCTGTGAAGCTGCCACATTTCAAGAAAGGCCCGGTGCCTGTGAAGAAGGCCAATGCCTGTGAAGCTCACCACCCGTGACACTCTCACGTAATAATGACTGGGGCTGTACACGCCCCAGAGTCTCCGGAGTGCCACCCTCGGGCCTCGGGGGCTCCCGCCCACGCCCAGTGGCAGCACTTAGCTCCACACTGGTGAGAAGACGGCGAAGACTAGAATAGGCGCCGGACGCGGCTTTCCCATTTGCTTTCTGCAGTTGGCTTATTTATTCCCGTTTGAAGTTTTTATTGGAGTTGCTGACGTTCCTGGCTTGTGGCTCTTTGTCTTTCTCGCTCGGTCACCTTGTTTTCTCTCGCGTAGTCTCGCGAGGGAGGATCGCGGGCGCCCTCGCGAGTGTTTTCTACCCCGATCGTTTGGAGCTTTCCTATCCGAGTCCTCTGTGGGAGCACCCCTCCCAGTCCGTGCCCCATGGGCATCGCGACACGAGCGCAGGACCTGGGCTGATCGCCCCCACAGCTAAGACCATAAGTTACCCCTCCTACTGATCCTTGCAGGGCACGAAGCGCACGAGGAGGCCACGGCCTCGTGAGGCGCGGACCGTGCCAAGCCCCACCGAGCTAAAATAGTTCCCGCACATGGGAGCGCGGCGCGAAAACACAGCGCAGAAATAGCGGAAACAACGCGATGGTTAAACAACAACAGTTCTAATACGCCCCCGCGGGGCCCTACATTACTTACTATTTTTGGCGCAGGATAAGAACAAAAACAAAATGGGCGCGATTCGTCCTGCGCTAACCCACAGCAAAGGCTCGAGCTGCTCCTGGGGCTCAGGCGGATCCCTCCTCTCTCTTCACCGGGGCGCGACGGCGGGCTGACCCGCTACCTTCACCCAAGCGGGCGCGACGGCGAGGAGGCTGGTCGCGGCCACTGCTGGAGGAGCTGCTACCTGAGAAGGGGTTGCCGAAGCTCGGCGAACCCCGAGCACCGCCGCCTATACGCCAGACGCCATCTTCACCCTGGTCAGAGCCAGGGCTGGGCAGGTAGCCGCGGTCGTCGTCTTCAGGGCAACACACAGCACAGCGACCGTGTTCCCCGAACACCCTCACGTAGAGGGTGGCGTCGCCATCAAACTTGAAGTACAGGGTGCACCACTGGTGCAGGCCACCCGCGCGGGCAAATGTTTGCCAGTCGCGTGTCAGAGCCCCGTTCCCAGAAACGGAGACCTCCAGTGACGCCTAGGAGGCCCTACTGCAGCATATGTCTGCCTAGAGCCAGAAGCCGCACCGGGCGCTGGCCGGCAGTTCATCTATGAAGAAACGGGGGAGCTCGAGCCTGGTGCTGGATGGGTCTGCCAACCACACGACGAACTCCGGCAACACCTCCACAGAGCGAAAGCGTGGCCTAGGGGGGGCGCACACCCACGGCGTGCCCCCCGTTGGCAACCTGGCACTCACCACCGCGCCGGGAACTGCCTCCCAGGCCGCGGGAGGCCACCACGGGGACCGTGGTATACTTGCGAGGGCAGCCTCAGCCGCGCTTGGCCAGGGGGAGTAAGGCCCAGCCTGGGGGGCCTTTCCTTTCTCCGCGGCCGAGAATCTCTTTGGAGCCATGGGGCGGCGAGTAATTGAGAAGAAGGAAAGGAGCAGCAAGGAGGGACGGGCCGAAGGGGGTCGCCCAGCCCCGTACTTATAGCCGGAGGAGGCCAACCGCCGTGCACCACAATCACGGGTAATCATGACCGGCTTCTCTACATGCAGGTACTTATCAAGTCATGCGGTCGCCGAGGCGTCGTGGGGAAGCGCAGTCGCCCATGTCCAATCAATCTCCATGCGGCGCCCAAGGCCACAGGCTGATAGGGGCCGCGGCGCTTCGCGCTTGCCCTTTCGTTTTCCTACTAGGACAAGCCCGCGCGCGCCATGGGCCCGGGGGCTACTATCGGCGTTCCGGGAACGGGGGTCCCCAGACTTGCCTGCCTGCGGCATGGCTCAAGAGGGGGCCCAGTGCGGCCCATCTTCATCAGCTCAAGCTCAAGACCCTCGCGAGGGCCCAAGCCTCGCGGGGCGGACGACAAGAAGCTTCCTCAGAGGCAGCCTCATCAGGCAGGCTCGCGAGGAGGCGCAGAGATCAAGGCAGGGGTACCTCACGAGGAACCCGTGACGCAAGCCATGACGATCGAGACCAGGCGGGCGCCGGCCTGCGCAGTGTCCTTGTTTCCCCTTTGGTGCAAAGGGGGCAAGCATAGGCCAAGGCATCAGGCAAAGGTTACCATTCCGGTGCAACAAGACCAAGACCATCCGGACGGCAGGACGGAGGTCACCGTGGAGCCCAAGACGGCGTCATCGCCAGTGCTTTTGGCAGCCGAAGACCACCTTTTGTCAGGATAACTTGTACTAGATGTTCCCCTTCGAAATGGCCAATTGTTGGCGCCCTTCCCGCTCATTATTTGGGGAGAGGCCCAGGGCCTCTATAAATAGAGCTAGCCACCACAGAAGATGAAAAGGACGAATGGAAATCTAGTAGAACCATAGCAAAGAGAGAGAGAGAGAGAGGTGACTGAACTAACCCTAGCAGTTCATCGCACCAGCTGAAGAACAACTCTCATGAGGCTGTTCTTCCCTTGTACTGTCCATCATCAGCCCCAGAGGCAATCCACCACATCACACACTGGAGTAGGGTATTACACCACAACGGTGGCCCGAACCAGTATAAACATCGTGTCCCTTGTGTTGTTCATCATTTTTTTCTTAGTTCCCACGAGAGGATCGGACGCAGATTGGTAGGGCAGAGATCTCCGTGTGCACCCCAGTGTTTGAACCTCAAGGGTCTGCCGGAACCCAAAACCTGGCATACACCACTATGGATCCGCTCCTGTCTCCCTACGAGAATGCCACCCATAACACTCACGCTTATCTTGCGCATTTTATAGTATCCACTTTCACTTTTCTATGAACTATGCAAGGGGTCCAAGTTTCCATATCCAACGAATCTGGCTATTCGAATAGATAATGATAACCCTGCCGGGGTGTACTTCTTCACACACGCTCTCGCCACTTACCACCATGTACACGTCGTGTATCTCGGCAACCTTCAAACAGAAGCCTGGTGAGGGAGTCGGCCACGACCTGACCAATCACACAAGTCTCTCGTCCAGGTTTATCGCCTATTCAGGTTCCATCTGCAAGGAGATCCGGCCGGGGTGTCGCTCACGGCCCCAAACGATGTGAGCAGGGTTCCCAAGCCCACCAACCGGGTGCCACTTGGTACACCGTGCCACTGTGCCTAGTCTGTTCCAAGCCCACTTGTACCGGGTGCCACTTGGTAGACTACTGACACTACCTACAAACACCAGAAACTAGTTGCAAGTCCTGGACAGAGATCAGGTTGCTTAATCAGTCGAGAGTGGTCTAGCTACCGGAACCCAATGCGTGGTAGTAATTGTTCATGGATCACAAACACAGAACTCAGTTCCTGAGGACGGTTTCAATGAGACAACCCACCATGTACTCCTACATGGCCTCTCACCGCTACCTTTACCAAATCATGTTCACACACTTAGCTCTCAACAGTAGGACATGTTCACCACATTCCAATTCATCCCCGATGAATCAGACCTGACTCAACTCTAAGCAATAGCAGGCATGACAAACAACCATGAATAAGTAGGCACATCAGGGCTCAAACAACTCCTACTCATGCTAGCGGGTTTCATCTATTTACTGTGGCAATGATAGGTCATGCAGAGGAAAGGGGTTCAACTACCGCAGCATGCAACAGTTGAATCACTGTTGTCCTAATGTAGCAAAAGAGAGCAGGAGCGGGAGAGTGGGATTATATCGGAATGAATAAGGGAGTTTTGCTTGCCTCGCACTTCTGAAGATGGTATAGTTCTTCATCGGTGTCATCGAACTCATCATCGGAACATCATCTACTAAGGGGGAACACAATCAATGCAATGCACAATATGATGCATGATCATGACATCTCAATATGAGTGTGTTGGGCTAATGCAGCTACAACCAGGTGGGTTTGAGCTTATTTGAACCAAAGATTCAAATACAAACTCAAGTTATGGGTTCATATAACACTTTGCATTAACATGTTTGACCTAAACAGCAAGGTTAAGTTGCGCTCACATGCATGAAACCAGTACAGATGGATAGATTGGATTTTTCTGATCATTTTTCATATTAATTTCTATGATTTTTACAAGTTTTGGGTATTTTCTGAAACTAAACTATGGTTAATTAGGGGCATGGGGCCCATATGTCGGTGTCACTGGAGGGGTTAATTAGTGGGGCTGTTAGCTGCTAATGACGGGCCACGTCATCTCACCGGAGTTCAGCGCCGGCAAGCACACAAACGCGGCGGCGTCCACCCTAGCAGCCATGGCAGCGGAAATTGAGGGCACCAGGGGTTGCCCTTGCCCGTGCGGATCTAGTGGAGGAAGCAACAGGTTGCGAGGCCATCGGAATCTACGGCGGCGATGGCAAAAGCAGTGGCCGGAGCTCGGTGGTTGTAGCTAGGAGGGCTAGAGCTCGCGGGCGAGGGAGCTGAGCGGCACAGAGGCATCTACGCAGCACGTGGAAGAAGTCTACGAGCTCGGTTTGGTCATCAGGGCTTGCTAGCGATAGCAGGGACGAGCACGGCGGCGAGAAGCTCTCGTCCATGGCGGGGCTACGGCGTAGAGGGCGGGCGCGACCAGGGGAGAAGGGGGATATGATGGCGGGGCTCACAGAGATTCGAATGGCACCGTCGTTGACCTCGGGGAGGCACTGGACGACGCAGATCGACGGGAGAAGTCTAGCGGCAGATGCGGCGGTGACGAGCTCAGAGGCGTCGTCACAGGGAGTCCGGCGATGTGACCTTCGTCTTGGTGAGGCGGTGCTCGACGGCAGACCAGTGGGACACGGCAACGGGGCTTGGCGTGGGCAGTAGCTACGGCGATGGTGAGCGGCGGCGACGAGCCTCGCTCGGTGGTGCTCGGGGAAGGGGGACAGACGAGGGATAGGCACGAGGGAGAGGAGGAGAGTGACCAGGGGATTGCGGGCATCTCGGTGGCGCTTGAGTGAGGACGGGGGAGGCAGCAAGAGGTGGAAGCAGGAAGTGCCTTCGCCTCCTGTGCGTGCGCCATGCCGTCGTCCTCCAGGCAAGGAAGGAGACGACTGGCGCCTGGCTCTGGTGGGCTGGGCCATGCTGGGCCATGTCAGGTGAGCGCCAGGTAAGACGTATCTCTCTCCTCTATCAATTTTAAACTTCATGAAAATAATTGTGTCTACTAAGTGGACTTATCCAAAGCCACACAACAATTTTTAGAATTATTGAACATATATTTATATATATATTAAATATAAATCCAATTCAAATAGTTATTGAATTAATTCCAAATGCCCAGAATAAATATCTATGGGCTCCTAAAAATATTGGTTTGAATTTTAACTCTGACCAATATTTTTAGAGAGTAACATGAACATTTTCTTGGACCTTTTCGGAGCAATTTTTATCTGGGTTATTTCCAGAAATGATTTCTAAGTGTTTCACAAATCCCCATTTCAAATTTAAATGAAATTTAAACATGATGCACACCTGACTAGCTAGTCTAGGTCATACCAGAACTAGGGATGTGACAGTTTCTATTGCTGCTAACCATGGCAGGATCACAAGCTGACGAGACTGACTGGGAGAACATGACGAATAAGGAGTTGCATGATAAATTTCAGCAAATGATGAGTGGACAGGTGCAAGATGTGCTAAACAGATTTGAAGGGGCCATGGAGAACATAGATGGCATGGAGAAGACGTTCGAAACGAAGCTTGATAACAAGTTTAATGAATTGCTCACGCGTCTTCCACCACCACCACCGGCTGCACATAATGCACCTCTACAATGACAACAACAATAACAACAACAAGAACGTCGCCTTCCAAATCAAGTGGGACGAGCACAACATGTTACCATTGACCCTGGGCAAAATTCTGGTGCCGCTGTTGATGCTTCTATACCTCCTGCTGCTACTGTAGAGGTGGAGGACCATTACGAGGATGAGGTTGATCAAAATCAGAACTACGTGCAACCACCAGCACAACAACCACCAGGTCGTCCTCAGGTATATCATCATAACGGTAGGGCTGCACCACCATGTGAGGTACGAGATCATGACCATCTTCCTAAACTAAAATTGAATATTCCACCATTTGAGGGTAGATATGTTCCTGATATATATCTTAATTGGGAGTTAGAAACTAAACAACGTTTTACATGAATACAATATCCTGAGGAGCGACGTGTTCATGCTGCTGTTTGTGCTTTCACTAGTTTCACATGTGTTTGGTGGTCTGAACATTGTAGATTACATCCTATTCTAACTACTAGGGATGCTTTGAAAACTTCTATGCGTACTCATTGGGTTCCACCATATTATCAATGTGAATTACTTCAAAAATTGCAGCGCTTAAGACAAGGAAAAAATTCTGTAGAAGAATATTATCAGGAATTACAAACTGGCATGATTAGATGCTGTATTGTTGAGGAGAATGAAGCTATGCTTGCATGTTTTATGGGTGGATTAAATAGAGAGATTTAGACCATTCTAGAGTATAAGGAGTATACTAATATCACTCGTTTATTCCATCTTGCTTGTAAGCTGAACGTGAAGTGCAGGATCGACATGCATTGGCGCGAACTAACTTTTTTGCAGGTCGATCTTCATCATGGACACCACATGCATCCTCTACTTCCACTTCACCAGCACCTCCATCAGGTCCCACCTCTAGCCGTGATACAAGAAAGCAAGCACAACCACCACTATCTACCAAGAGCACACCTGATGGGACTACGCAGAGCTCTTCTTCTTCCATGGCATCAACAAGGCACACAAGTGATATTATTTGTCGTCGTTGTAAGGGAAGAGGACATTTTGCGAGAGAATGCAAATCTCAATGTGTGATGATTGTTACTGAGGATGGTGGGTATGAGTCCTCTAGTGACTATGATGAGGAGACTTTGGCTCTTATTACACATGAAGAACATGGTGGAGATGGTTCTGATCCTGAGATGCAATACATGGCTATTGAAGATGCTGACAGGTATGAATGTTTAGTTGCTCAACATGTTTTGTGTGTGCATGTTACACAAGCTGAGCAAAATCAGAGGCATAATTTGTTCCATACAAAGGGAGTTGTGAAGGAACGTACTATTCACGTCATCATAGATGGAGGGAGCCGCAATAACTTGGCTAGCATGGAGATGGTGGAGAAGCCATCTCTCACCACAAGACCACATCCGCATCCTTACTACATCCAATGGTTCAACAACAGTGGCAAGGATAAGGTATCACGTACTGTTCGTGTGCATTTAGTATCTCTACATATGCTGATTATGTTGATTGTGATGTGATACCTATGCAAGCATGTTCCTTATTACTTGGTAGACCATGGCAATTTGATAAAAATTTTGTACACCATGGTAGAAACAATCAGTATTGTCGGGGGTTGGGTGCGACATATGCCAAAGGATGGCTTATCATGGTGGGGGCGAGTAGAACATCGTCGGTGCCTGGAAACGGGATAAGGCGAAGGCATGCACGCTGGCAAATCTTACCGAGCTTCGGGGCTCTCCGTGGAGATAATACCCCTACTGCTGCTCTGCGGGGTCTCCGCATGATCACTATGGCGAAGTGTGTACATGGTTTCTCCTTGAGCTGTTTCCTGGAGGTATGAGAAGGCTAGGCTAGCTCTCTCCTTCCTATATGATCTGGTCTAGTGCTAATGGATTCCAACCCTTTGCATGGTTGCCATGGGGGGTTTATATAGGCCTACCCCCAGGGGTACAATGGTAATCCGGCTGGACGCGGGCACAGCCGTCAGTCTCTCTGGCCGCCGTCTTATCCGCTGACTCCTAGGGCTCGCCGACTCGTGGGCCCTGCCGACTGGCTCGGTACGGAGCCGACAGGCCGAGTTAGCCGCGGGCGGGTCTTGCCGGCCATAGATTATTGTAGCCGTGCCTCTAATGATGCGGGATCGGTCATGGGGTCATGGCGACAGCCCCGCCGTTTGGCGGGCGATCACTATGGCCACTCCCTGTCGCGTTTGCTTAATGGCGCGTGGGGCCCGTAGGAGGGGCCGGCCAACTCCTGGGGCCGACTCACAACCAGGCCGACTGGTGGCGCTCTCGCCGTCCTCCGTACGCTCGCCGACTAGTGGGAGCCGTCGTGGGCACAGGACTCCGCCCTCTAGGGCTGACGTCAGGGCCGGCATGGCAACAGTGTCGCACCCCACGGAGATCTCCGCGGGTACGGCGTACTGTAGCCACCCCTGCCCTTGAAAAAGGGGTGGGAGTGGACCTTACTATGGCCACTCCCCGTCCCGTCCCTCTTTATGAGGGCATGGGGGTTGTTGGCGTCGCGGGCCGAATCCCCAAGGCCGGCTTCTCTAGAAGTCGCCAGTCAGGAGTCGGATCATCCTGAAGTCGTCGCTGGGACTCGGCCAAGAGTGGGCAGTCGGCTGCCTTGCAGCCGACTCTCAGAAGGCGGCTCTTCGTCCTGAGGTCTTGAGGGGTGCAGCCTGCCCCGATGCCTTGAAAGGTTCTGGGCCTGGGTTAGCCTACCCGTGGCCCATTACTCCGACAGTAGTCCCCGAAGCTGGTGAGGCACCAAGGGCGATATGTCGAGGAGCCTCAACAGTTTCTTCTTTCCGGTAGTTGGATCTGGGCCTCGCTAGCCGTCTTCTGTCAAGCCGACTAGATGGAGCCGGACTTCCTTAAGGCCGACTTGCCCCTAAAAAGTTTGAACGCTGCGGCGGAGTCCACGCGGCGTGCCTGATAAGCTTCCGGGTGGCCGTCCGTTGTGGACCTGTCGTGAGGCGCCACGTGGCTGAGCTAGTCTGCCCACCCACGCGCGCGATGGGACAGGCCTACAGGCAGGGCCCACCACTACCGTGCCTCGGCATGTGAACGGATCCGTTGTGGCCGTGCAGATGGTTGGGGTTCCCGCGCGGTTATTGCACGTGGTAACTCCGTGTGGTAAATCGTGGGGGTCATGGGGTCCTGGGAGCAGTTAATCCCACGACCGCCCCCTCGGCTTCTCAGCCCACGAGCCTACAAGTAGGCGGGGGAGGGGGGTGGCAAAGCACGCGCGCCCATCCTCCCTACTCCCTTTCGCTCCCTCTTGCTTCTTCTTCCTCTCGCCGCCGCTGCTCCGAACCACGCCGCGCCCGCAGCGATGAGCTTTTCCTCCACCGCCGCGCCTCCTGCTGTGCGCACCGGAGTGTGGGACGGCTCCGAGGTCGATGACGACGACGTCGAGACCTCCGCAAGACATGGCGGCTGCCCAGCTGGGGCTTAGAGCGGGTCCACCTCGCGCCGGAGGGGGAAATATCGCCAGCGCCGGAGGAGGGCGAGCGGGTCATATTCCGCTTGCACCTTATGCGCGGCCTGGGGCTGCCGGCGAGCGGCTTCTTCCGCTCCTTCTTGGAGTTCCACGGGCTCCAACGGCACCACCTTACTCCGAACACGGTGGTGCTGCTGGCTGCCTTCGCCACCCTGTGCGAAGGCTTCCTCGGCGTCCTCCCCACCATCGAGCTCTGGGGTGAGTTCTTCCAGTCCAAGCTCGGCACACACGTCGCCGGCGTGCCGGCCAGTGCGGGGCGTTTATCGCGATGCGGAGAGCAGTGGCCGACAATCCGTTTCCCACCATCGCGTTGATTAAGTCGGTGAAGATGTGGCAGCGGTCCTACTTTTATGTGAAGAACGTCGCCCCAAAAGGCGACTGGGTCTACCTGCCGGCTTACGAAGCTAGCGCGCCGGCTGGAAGGCTCCCCAGCTGGTCACACCGAGCCAAGACATTGTCTCCTGCTGGTGCCGCCACCGTCGCGTGACTCCGAGTGCTGACGCAGTCGGAGGGCTTAACCGGGGCCGACTTGCTGGCCGCCTTCGTGGTGCGCCGAGTCCTCCCACTCCAAGGCCGACCTCACCTGATCTGCCAGATTAGTGGTCATCGGGACCCGAGTCGGATGTGCTCCAAGGACATGCCTCACGCGGAGGTGGCGAACACGGTGAACTACATTGCGAACTGCGGTATCTCGGTGGATTGGCGGTTCCGTAAGGAGCCGTACTCACACGCCAACCCCCCGCCTATTGTAAGTCGTCTTCCTTCTTCTTGTGTTTCTTTTGTTGCCGAGTCCGACTTGTCCAGTCTGACCGTTTTGGTTCTGAATTAGAACCCTCTCGTCCCTCCTTCGGCCTGCACCACGGGGCCGGCTCGTCAGTTTTGTCCCTGATCAGGCGGAGAGCGACGTCGACGATCCTAACTTGGGGGCGGCGGCCATGGAGGCCGACGCCGAGGGAGGAGGAGGGAAGCAGGCGGCTCCAGGCCTACGGCCACTTTCGCTAACTGGCCTGATGACGATGCTGAGGGGTAAGTCGCCCCGCGTCACCAGCCAAAGGCTGGCCAGCCAGGCGCGAGTTCCTCCGCCGTCTTGGACGCTCAAGGCGGCGCGAAGAAGCACCGGGCCGGGCCGAGTACACTTGGTGGCCAGTCAAAGAAGTTTAAGGGAGCGGCCGCCGCGACCAAGCGGGAAGAGGCGGCCGCGAGAGCCAACTGCTTCTGCAAGGAAGTGAAGAAGCCGCCGATGGTCTCTGCGTAAGCGCCTCCGTCCCTTATCTTTATTTTCTCTTTGTTGATCTTGTCTGAGTCTTTCATATGATTCCCTCACTTCAGGGCTCCCCTCACTCTCGAGAGGGTTGCCGCCGCCTCCGTTATGGGGTCGGCGGAGACGTCTGCCACTACTCGGCGGATTGACCCAGCCGCCGACCTCCGGGAGGTGATGGAGCGGAACGCGCAGGAGAAGCGCGAGGAGGAAGAGGCCGCCCGCCAGGAGAAAGTGAAGGCTGAGAAGGCGGAGGCCTCTGCCCTGAAAAAGCTGGAGGAGGCCGAGGCCGCCGTTGCGGCAATGCGGCAGGCTAAGGAAGTCACGAATCGGCAGCCGGCGGTGTTCGTCACCCCTGTGGCCGGTGGTGAGCTCCCGATCATGGAGAGAAGCGGAGGCGACGCCTCCATGCGGGACACGGTCGTGCCGCCACCGCCGCCCCCGCCGCTGTCTAGGAGCACGCAAGGTAAACAGCCGGCAGGACCGCCCCTGCTGCCGACTGAAGACGAGGCCGTGGCAAGGCTACTCCTTCAAGTGGGCTCGCCAACGCGTCGCCGTCTTGAGAAGGCGACTTCGGCGCCACGCCCCTTGGAGACCAGCGCCGCCAGCTCGATGATCCCAGATGCCGAAGCGACAAGCGCCGCGCCCATTGGGTGCGTGCGAGGAGGCGGCACGGGCCCGCTGAACCAGGCGCTTCTGGATGTCCAGACAAAGCTGCGAGCTGAGAGCGACGCTATCCAGAACTACACCAAGGCGCAGCTGGCGTCGCGGGCGGCCATCCGGGTATGCTTTTTTCCTTTGTCTTTGTTTTCTTGTTCCTCTCTGTGGGGGCGCGCCAGCGCACCCACTGGGTGTAGTCCCCGAGTTTCGGGCCAGCTGCTATGTAGGCGGCCCAGAACTCCAATTGGCGAGTTCTAGGTACTGACTTTTGTCTGAAATACTTGTCACAGGACTATCACAACCTCCGTGTCACCGCCTTCAACCGCAATGTTGAAGAGCTGGGCAAGCGGACCGCCGACTTGTCGGAGAGCCGGAGTGAGTCCTTTTTCTTCTTTGCGGGGGCGCGCTGGCGCACCTGCGGGCTGTAGTCCCCGAGATTCGGGCCGACTGCCGAGCAGTCGGGCCGGATCTCCCCGGTGACCTTCTCTCTTGATGTCCTAACGCCCTCCTTCTTTCTCTTCAGAGGCAAACGCCACTCTTCAACAATAGCTGAGCGAACCCAACACCGCATTGCACGCTAAGGGGGAGGGGTGCAGCAAGCTCGCCGCAGAGCGCGATCTGCTGGCCGCACAATTGGCAGAGCAGAAGGAGCTGCTTAAGAAGACGCAGAAGGAGGCAGAAGAGGCGGAGGCCGCCCTCCTGGCCAAGTTCGCGAGCGAGCGCTCCTCCTGGACTAACAAGAAGGAAATGCTGGCCTCCGGCATCCACGAGATCGAGGACCTCGTCGACGGTGAGCTTCTTCGCTTTTCTTCTTCGAGCCACCGACTATTGGTCGAGCCGACTCCTGGTTTTTTGACTTGTTCTTCATTCTTCCCGTCTTGGCAGACTTCTTCCCCGGCCACTCGCAGGCCGCCATTCAAGCTATCGAGGCTGACCGCGAGGAGCGAAGGGCGGATGGCGCGGAGATCGTCGCCGATGCCCCCCTGACCCTTGACAAGCATATTCTGAGCATTGGGGCTCGTCTGCGGCCGGCCCACCGGATGCTGCGCCGGCTTCAACGTGTCGGCGCCCAAGCGATCACCGCCCCGTGGCCAGATGTGCAGGCTCCGCGCACCCCCAGTCATACTGCCAACTGGCTGGAGGTCACGGTTGGCCGTCTTGAGGCCTGGAAGGGTTCCTCGCCCCGTGCTGGAGCGTGCCGAGCCTTGGAATTTGTCAAGGCGTGGTATCCGGGGCTGGACCTAGACCGGCTGGCCACACTCCGGTCAGAGGCCCAGCCGGAGCTGGCAGCCGCGGAAGACGCCCTTGTCAAGCATGTGGCGGCGATCCCTGAGTACATCGACACCAGCATCTTTGTGCTCGAGTGGGCTGAAGATGGCGGGGAGGTACCGCCGGAGTGGTTTGGGATGAACCCAGACTATGGCGAGGACTCGTTGGAGGTGGTCGGCTCCAGCGTCGAGGAGGAAGACGAGGCAGCCTCAGCTCGACCGCGCTTCCAGCAACGAGTCGTGCCCGCCCGAGCCGACTGCCGCCGGAGGTGATCAAGTCGAGACCGCCCAGCCGGCCGCCCCAACATCCAACACCGCCGTCTCCTCCAATCCTCCGAACCCGTCTGCCGCCTCCTAGGCTGCCGCCTTATCTTTGTTTTATTTGTTTTAATAGTCTCTGAAGAACTTGTTAATTCACACAATTCCACCCGCGGGGTGTATTTTGAAATTCTGCTCGAAGATTCGGCAAAGGGCCTTTGTTATGTAAATACTCATCCGACTTCTATCTTTGCTCATTGCTCTTTTGGCTTTTTCTTTTGCCGCCTTCCCTTAGTTGTCGTTTTTGTCAGTCGGACAGCCGCTCTGCGGACTGCTGTTGGATCAAATTCTTGGTCACTTTGGGAAGGTAGGTACTTAGCCGTTTTAGAGTTGTTTAGTAAGTCGGATAGAAGGCAGCAAGCCGATTGTTCAAGAGTCGGTTTGCGAAAAAAGGCTAGAAGCCGGCTTTAAGCTATGTTTATGCTTTCAGTCCTTAGCCATTTTCATGTGGACACCCATTCTTCCTTACTCCTGCCCACCAGACAGTCGCTCTGCGAGCTGCGGATTCTGACAGGAGACGGCTTAGGTGCCACATACTACTTGTCCGGCTGCAGGAAGCATTTCATAGCGCAAGGCGGCAAGTCCCCGGGTCGACTAGTCGAACCCGATGCCAAGCGGCATAACAAAGAGTAATATACTCGAAGGCATAATTCTTATCATATAGATAAAAGAGGGCAGTCCCCGAGCTCTTCTCGAGGGGCCCGAAGACTTGGTACTTTTAATACAAAAGGTAGCATGGTACATACTGCGTTTAACTGTAAAATTTTTGGACGAGATTTGCATTCCATGGCCGCTCTGTCTCTTTGCCGGAGTCGTCCCTCTTGCATGCTCGGGGCTTCTGATCGTCGATAAGGTAGTAGGAGTCGTTGCCCAGTACTTTGCTGACGATGAAGGGGCCTTCCCAAGGCGCTGACAGCTTGTGCTGGTCGGCTGTTTGCTGGATCAGTCGAAGAACAAGGTCGCCCTCTTGGAACGATCTCGGCCTGACCTTCCTGTTGTTGTATCTGCGCAGGCTCTGCTGGTAGATGCTGGACCGGCTGAGTGCCAACAGCCGGCCCTCTTCCAGCAGATCGACACCGTCTTGATGTGCTTCTTCTGCTTCTTCCTTGGTGTACATGGTGACTCGCGGGGAATCGAACTCTATGTCCGTTGGGATGACGGCTTCAGCACCGTAGACGAGAAAGAAAGGCGTGAAGCTGGTTGACTTGTTTGGAGTCGTGCGCAGACTCCAGAGGACGTCTGGCAACTCATCAAGCCAGCAGCCAGCCGAGCGCTCCAGAGGCTCGACCGGTCGGGGCTTGATGCCCGACAGGATGAGGCCATTTGCTCACTCCACCTGGCCGTTTGACTGTGGATGGGCGATGGACGCTTGGTCCAGTCGGATGCCCTGTGTCGCGCAGAAACGGTCCAAGGCGCCTTTGGTAAAATTTGTGCCGTTGTTGGTGATGATGTTGTGTGGTACGCCGTACCGAATTGTGATGTCGGAGATAAAAGTCACGGCAGTCGGACCATTTAGTTTCTTAATTGGCTTCGCTTCTATCCACTTGGTGAACTTGTCCACCGCGACAAGCAAGTGAGTTAAGCCACCTCATGCCGTCTTGAATGGTCCCACCATGTCAAGGCCCCAAACTGCGAAGGGCCAGGCAATGGGGATGGTCTTGAGTGCAGAAGCCGGCTGATGCGGCTTGGAGCAGAACTTCTGGCACCCTTTGCATTTTTGGACCAATTCCTTGGCCTCTTCTAAGGCCGTTGGCCAAAAGAAACCGTGTCGGAAGGCTTTGGCGACGAGTGCTCTTGAAGCCGCATGGTGGCCGCACTTGCCTTGATGGATGTCTTTGAGAATTGCTTGGCCTTGCTCTGGCTCTACGCAGCGTTGGTAGACACCAGTGACGCTGCGCCTGACCAGCTCTCTGTTGACTATGGTGTAGGCTGCCGCTTGGCGTTGTACTTGCCGACTTGAGGTCTCATCAGTCGGCAGCTCTTTGCTCACCAGGAATTTTAGGATAGGCTGGGCCCATGAGGGTGCTGCTATTTCTTTGACTGCCAGAACTGCGACTTGGACGAGGGCGGCTGGGCTGGGAGGCGGCAGGCTGTAGTCAGCAATCGCTTGCTGGATTAATGAAGTCCCCGGGGCGACTGGTGCAGCCCACAGGCCGAGTTCTGGAGTCTTCGGGCTGGCCGCCGCAGTCCCCGGGCCGGGTTCTGCAGTCCCTAGGTCGGCTTCGACTGTGGCGGCTTTGGAGCCATCTGCCAAAATCCTCGTACCGTCTGCTGGGGCTCTGGAGTCGGATCCGACTTCTTCGGGGGGGAGCCGACACAAAGATGGAGTCTAATTCTGGTGAAGGCTTGACAGACGGCTTGAGGAGGCGCTGAAGGGCGACGCCGGATGGTATTGCTTGGCGGGTAGAGCCGATTCATGCCAGGGCGTCTGCTTGGTCGTTGTCGTTTCCTGGCACATGGAGGAATCCGCACCCCTCGAAATATCCACTGAGTTGCTACACGAGGAAACGGTAACTCACCATGTTTGCATCTTTGGCGTCCCAGTCGCCGGACGACTGCTGGACCACTAAGTCCGAGTCGCCATAACACAGGATCCGGCGAATGCCAAGTTCTTTGGCAAGCCGGAGCCCGTGAATGAGCGCCTCGTATTCGGCGACGCTGTTGGAGGCGGCGAAGTGGATTTGCAGTGCGTATGTGAGCTTGTCGCCTTTAGGAGAAGTGAGGACAACGCCGGCTCCAAGCCGGTGCGCATCTTGGAGCCGTCAAAATGCATCCGCCAATGGGTGGAGTCGGGCGCTGGTGGTAGGTACTAGGTCTCGGCCCAGTCGACGAGGAAGTCGGCCAGTGCTTGTGACATGATGGCGGTGCGGGGCTGGTAGTAGATGGTGTAGGGAGCCAGCTCTATGGCCCATTTGGCTACTCGGCCAGAAGCATCTCGGCTTCCGATGATATCGGCAAGTGGGGCCGTGCAGACCACATTGATTGGATGCTCTTGAAAGTAAGGCTTTAACTTCTTGGCGGCAAAGTGCACGCCATAGCACATCTTCTGGTAGTGGGGGTAGTTTTGCTTGGAGGTCGACAACACTTCGCTCAGGTAATATACCGGTCTCTGGATAGGTAGTGCCTTGCCTTCCTCCTTGCGCTCCACTATAATGACTGTGCTGACTACCCGGCTGGTGGAGGCGATGTACAGGAGCATGGGCTCCTTAGGAGTCGGAGCCACCAGAACGGGTGGAGTAGTCAACATCTTCTTTAACTGGAGAAAGGCTTCGTCCGCCTTGTGGTTCCATTCGAAAAAAGTGGTCTTCTTCATAAGCTGATATAAGGAGAGAGCTTTCTTGCCCAGCCGACTGATGAATCGGCTGATGGACGCCAAGCAGCCAGTGATTTTTTGCACGTCCAGCAGTCAGCTGGGTACCTCCATCCTCTCGATGGCCTTGATCTTTACAGGGTTGCACTCTATGCCGCGTTCAGAGACCAGGAAGCCAAGGACTTGGTCGGCTGGTACTCCAAAGACGCACTTCCCATGGTTGAGCTTGATCTGGAATCGGCGCAGGTTCTCAAAGGTCTCCTTGAGGTCTTCCAGCAGTGTTTGATGCTTCTCCGTCTTCACCACCACATCGTCCATGTAGACGTGGGCGTTTCTGCCGAGTCGCTTGAGGAGGCACTTCTGCATGCAACGCTGAAAGGTGGCGCCGGCATTCCTCAAGCCGAACGTCATGGTTAGGTAGCAGAAAGCTCCAAATGGTGTGATGAAGGCGGTCTTCAGTCTGTCAGCTAGGTTCAGCTTGATCTGGTGATATCCTGAATATGCATCCAAGAAGCTCAACAGCTCGCATCCTGCTGTGGAGTCTATCACCTGATCAATTCTTGGCAAAGCAAATGGGTCCTTGGGGCAAGCCTTGTTGAGGCTTGTGTAGTCAATACACATTCGCCACTGCTTGTTCTTCTTCAGTACCAGGACCGGGTTGGCTAGCCACTCTGGAAAGAATACTTCCATAATGAAGCCGACTGCTAGGAGTCGGGTTATCTCTTCTCCGACAACTCTTCTCTTTTCTTCTGATAGGCGGCGCAAGGGCTGCCTGACTAGCTTTGCATCAGATCGGACATGTAACTTGTGCTCGGCGAATTCCGTCGGTACACCTGGCATGTCTTTGGGGGACCATGCGAAGATGTCCTGATTCTCACGAAGGAAATTGACGAGCTCGCCTTCCTATTTTCTATCGAGGTTTGCGCCCACGATAGCGTACCTCTTTGGGTGCTCCAGATCCAAGGGTATCTTCTTTGTCTCTTTGGCCGGCTTGAACAAACCCTCAGCCTCCGACTCCTTGGGGTTAGGCGACACCTCTAGCTGCTCGCCGGCCATCGCCACGACCCGGTCAAGGAGCCGCTTCTTGGCCGCGATCACCAGGGACTCGGCCAACCAACTACTTTCAGTCGCACAGGCAGACGACTTTTGGTAGTCGCCGGCTACGGTCAAAATCCCCTTGGAACTAGGCATCTTCATCTTGAGGTAGGCATAGTGGGGGACTGCCATGAACTTGGCTAGGGCGGGTCGGCCAAGTAATGCATGGTATGGGCTCTCGAGATCCACCACCTCAAACCAAACTGACTCTCGGCGGTAGTGATCTTTGTCTCCAAAGAGGACGTCAATCAGGATCTTGCCGATCGGTGAGCAGGAAAGGCCAGGAACAATGCCGTGGAACACAGTCTGGCTGTTCTGAAGCTGTCTTTGCTTGATTCCCAACTTCTCCATGGTGTCCTTGTATAGGATGTTGATGTTGCTGCCTCCGTCTATCAGAACTCGTGAGAAATGAGCATCTCGTCTATCTGTGGCAAAGGTGGCATCCAAGACCAAGACATAGGAGCCCGGACTTGGCATCACCTCTGGGTGATCAGCTCTGCTCCAGCTGATAGACTTCTCGGACCAGTGCATGAATTCTGGTATCTCTGATGCTACTGCATGCACCTCTTGCTGCTGCAGCCGCCTGCTGCATCGATCGTCAGCCACGCTGGTAAGTACTACGTAGGCTCCGTGCTCTTCGGGGTACTCGTCTTGTACTGCGCCGACTGGCCTGACAGCCGGCTGCTGGGGTGGAGGCGGAGGCTGCTGCCCAGCAGGTGGGGGAGGTAGGAGACCGTCTCCTTTGGCGATCCTGGTGAGCCAGTGGCACTTCCGGGTGGTTTGATTCGACGGCTTCACACCGCTGTGGAACTTGCAAGGACCATCCAGAGTCTGCTCGTATGAGAAAGCCGGCAACCAGTTGGGCTTGCCGCCTTTCTGTCGCTTGGGTGGAGGCTGCCCATCCGGCTGCTGGTCTTCGACTGTCGCCACCTGCCGGCTGCTGGAAGCCGGCTGCAGGGCCTTGCGCTTGTGGTCGCTTGGCTGCAGTCCCCGACTGGCATCTCTAGCCGGAGTTCTAGGAGCCTGAGGGGCCACTTTGCCAGTCGCACTAACTTGAATCTCCGCCTTCATGGAAGAGTCGGCCGTGGCATACTTGTCTGCTATGATCAACAACTCGTCGAGGGTCTCTGGCTCGTCGCAAAGGAGCTTGTTCTTGAGGAGGGTGCCTTCTCTGCACCCAGCGGTGAAGTTCTCGATAGCCTGCACCTCGTGCACGCCCTCACAAGAGTTCCGGAGCTCGGCCCGCGCGTGAGGTAGTCGCGGGTCGACTCGTTGGGGCCTTGACGCACAAGGAAAGCTGGCGAGGTTTGGGAGGACGCTTGTATGTGCTTGTGAAGTTGCGGACAAATGCATCGGTGAAGTCGACCCAACTGTTGATGCTGCGGGGCTTCAAGCTGTTCAGGCAGGTCCGTGCCGTGCCCTGGAGCATGAGCGGAATGTATTTTACGGCAACACGCTTGTTGCCGTTCGCTATATTGACGGCTGTGGAGTAGTCAACCAGCCAGTCCTCTGGCTTCACGCAGCCGGTGTACTTGGGCGTGTCTCTTGGGAGCGTGAACCCTTTGGGAAAGGGCTCGTCTCGAATGCGGGGCCCGAAACAAGGCGGACCCAACTCGTCTTCCTCTTCCAGCACCAGGGATCGGTGAAGTCGGTCGATCTGGTGGCGAGCGTCGTTTTCTCCGACTCCCTCTCGGCGCCAAAGGCGGTTGCCGAGAGTCGAATGGTCAACAGGCGGCGGGGAGACTCGCCTTTCCTTGCAAGGAGGAGGAGGCGGACAGTCGTCTCGTTGTTCCACTGCTCTCGAGCGGCCATCTTGGTCGCGCTCTATGGTAATGCGAGTCCGACTGTGGCTGACAGCCGGATCCTTGTCTTTCCTTCCTCGGGCGCCACCAGTCGGCATCCGAGACGTCGCGCCTTGGTCTCGGCGTGGAGGCGGGTCGTCGTTTTGTCGCTGCGGCGCCTCTGTGCAGCAGCCGGCCTCGTTCTGCGCGGCAGCCGCGTCGAGGAGCCGCTGGACTCGCTCCGTCATCAGGCGGCGCTCTTCACCCTCGAAGTTGTCCAGCTCGCCCGCCGCCGCCTGGGCGGCTCGAATGTTCTCCGCAGGCATGGTGTACACAGGGTGATTTGCCCCGAATAGGTTGGCGATGGCCATGCCGCGCTGCTGGACCGCGCCCAGGCGGCTGGGCCCAGCTGGGGCTGGCGAGCCACCCACAGCACGATCCATCTCACGCTGGTAGGCTTCTGACAAGCGTCTCATGCTAGTCAGCATCTTCGCGCCATCGACGAGCTGGAGGCGGCGCACCTCCAGCGCTTCCGCGTCAGCGTCTTCCGGAATGGGCGCGGTCAGGTCTTGCAATGTCGCGCCAAGTGGGTCATGCGCTCCTCCACCGGGATGCTCGTCATGACCGATGACGAGCACCTCTGTGACGGTGCTTCCGTCGCACTCCGCGCAAGGGAGTGGCTCATCATAGACCACCATGTTGGTGGGGAATGCGTCGAGCGACACGGTGTCAGAGTCGACCAGGATCGGGTCAGTGGATCCTACAGACTCCAAGTCCACGGCAGGCTCGCAAGGAGGCTCTCGGGGCTGCCCGTGCCTGCATCGGATGCAGGCTCGTCGGAGAGGCGAACCTTGCCGACAAGATCGGCGAGGCAGCTAGCTGCGCAGGCGATCTCAGCTCCATGCAGCGCGTCGGCGCAAACTCCGTCTGGCGTGCCGGGCTGGCTGCGCTCGCCAGGGAGGAAAAGGGTTCCCGTCCAGAGCAGGTCTCCGGACGACGGTGCACCAGGCCCCAAGGTGGGCGCCAAATGTCGGGGGTTGGGTGCGACATATGCCAAAGGATGGCTTATCATGGTGGGGGCGAGTAGAACATCGCCGGTGCCTGGAAACAGGATAAGGCGAAGGCATGCACGCCGGCGAATCTTACCCAGCTTCGGGGCTCTCCGTGGAGATAATACCCCTACTACTGCTCTGCGGGGTCTCCGCATGATCACTATGGCAAAGTGTGTACACGGTTGCTCCTTGAGCTGTTTCCTGGAGGTAGGAGAAGGCTAGGCTAGCTCTCTCCTTCCTATATGATCTAGTCTAGTGCTAATGGATTCCAAACCTTTGCATGCATGCCCTGGGAGGTTTATATAGGCCTACCCCCAGGGGTACAATGGTAATCCAACTGGACGTGGGCCCAGCCGTCAGTCTCTCTAGCCGCCGTCTTATCCACCGACTGGTGGGCCCCGCCGACTGGCTCGGTACGGAGCCGACAGGCCGCGTCCGCCGCGGGCGGGTCTTGCCGGTCGTAGATTACTGTAGCCGTGCCTCTAATGACGCGCGCTCGGTCATGGGGTTGTGGCGACAGCCCAGCCGTCTGGCGGGCGATCACTGTGGCCACTCCGTGTCGCGTCTGGTTAATGGCGCGTGGGGCCCGTGGGAGGGGCAGGCCGACTCCTGGGGGCCGACTCCCAACCGGGCTGACTGGTGGCGCTCTCGCCGTCCTCCGTACGCCCGCCGACTAGTGGGACCCGTCGTCCCTGGGTCATACCGGCAGGCCGTTGTGGGCACAGGACTCCGCCCTCTGGGGCTGACGTCAGGGCCGGCATGGCAATAGTGTCGCGCCCCGCGGAGATCTCCGTGGGTACGGCATACTGTAGCCACGCCTTCCCTTGAAAAAGGGGTGGGAGTGGACCTTACTGTGGCCACTCCCTGTCCCGTCCCTCTTTATGAGGGTATGGGGGTTGTCGGCGTCACGGGCCGACTCCCCAAGGCTGGCTTCTCTGGAAGTCACCAGTCAGGAGTCGGCTCATCCTGAAGTCGTCGCTGGGACTCGGCCGCGAGTGGGCAGTCGGCTGCCTCGCAGCCGACTCTCAGAAGGCGGCTCTTCGTCCTGAGGTCTTGAGGGGTGCAGCCTGCCCCGATGCCTTGAAAGGTTCTGGGCCTGGGTTAGCCTACCCGTGGCCCATTACTCCGACAAGTATACTCTTTTTCATAAGCATAGAAATATTACTTTGCTTCCTATGACTCCTGATTCCATTTTGAAAGATGATATTAATAGAGCTAATAAAGCAAAACAGAAGAAAAAGAAGAGTGAAAATCAGATTGTGGCAAAAGAATTTGAGCAACAAATGAAGCCTAATAATAAACAATCTAGTGTTGCTTCTGAAATTAAATTGAAAAGTGCATGTTTACTTGCTACCAAATCTGATATTGATGATCTAGATTTTAGCAAATCTGTTTGCTATGCTTTTGTGCGCAAAGAGGCATTATTTTCATTTGAGGACGTGCCTTCCTCTTTGCCTCCTGCTATCGCTAACATTTTGCAGGAGTTCACTGACGTCTTTCCACAAGACGTGCCGCCGGGATTACCACCTATTCGAGGGATTAAGGATCAAATTTACTTAATTCCCGGTGCATCATTACCCAACCATGCACCATATCGTACCAATCCGGAGGATACGAAGGAGATTATGCATCAAGTACAAGAACTGATTGACAAAGGTTATATACGCGAATCCCTTAGTCCTTCTGCTGTTCCTATCATTTTAGTGCCAAAAAAGGATGGTACGTCACGTATGTGCGTTGATTGTAGAGGCATTAATAATATTACTATTCGTTATCGTCATCCTATTCCTAGGCTAGATGATATGCTTGATGAATTGAGTGGCTCTACAATATTCTCCAAAGTTGATTTGCATAGTGGATACCATCAAATTCGTATGAAATTGGGAGATGAATGCAAAACTGCATTTAAAACTAAGTTTGGATTATATGAGTGGTTAGTCATGCCTTCTGGGTTAACTAATGCACCTAGTACTTTCATGAGATTAATGAACGAAGTTTTATGTGCTTTCATTAGATGATTTGTGGTAGTTTACTTTGATGACATATTGATTTATAACAAATCTTCGGCGGAACATTTGGAACATTTACGTGCTATTTGTATTGCTTTACGTGATGCATGTTTGTTTGGTAACCATGGAAAGTGCACCTTTTCCACCGACCGAGTATCTTTGGAGGAACATTTGGAACATTTACGTGTTGTTTTTATTGCTCTACGTGATGCACGTTTGTTTGGTAACCTTGGAAAGTGCACCTTTTGCACCGACCCGGTATCGTTTCTTGGCTATGTTGTTACGCCACAGGGAATTGAAGTTGATAAAGCCAAGATTGAAGCTATTGAGAGTTGGCCGCAGCCCAAAATGGTCACACAAGTGAGGAGTTTCCTTGGCCTTGCTGGTTTCTATAGGCGTTTTATGAGAGATTTCAGCACCATTGCTACACCTCTCAACGAGCTTACAAAGAAGGATGTGCCTTTTGTTTAGGATACCGCACAGGAAGAAGCCTTCACGGTATTGAAAGATAAATTGACACATGCTCCTTTACTCCAACTTCCTGATTTTAATAAGACTTTTGAGCTTGAATGTGATGCTAGTGGAATTGGATTAGGAGGTGTGTTATTACAAGATGGCAAACCCGTTGCATACTTTTCGGAAAAATTGAGTGGGCCTAGTCTGAACTATTCTACCTATGATAAATAATTATATGATCTTGTTCGGACCTTAGAAACATGGCAACATTATTTATGGCCCAAGGAATTTGTTATACATTCCGATCATGAATCTTTGAAACGCGTTAAAAGTCAAGCAAAACTGAACCGTTGACATGCTAAATGGGTTGAATTCATTGAGACTTTATCTTATGTCATTAAACACAAGAAGGGTAAAGAAAAGGTTATTGCTGATGCATTGTCTCGTTGTTATACTATGCTTTCACAACTTGACTTTAAAATATTTGGTTTGGAGACCATCAAAGATATGTGCATGATACTAAATTTAAAGATGTATTGCAGAATTGTAAGGAAGGGAGAACTTGGAACAAGTTCGTTCTTAACGGTGGATTTTCGTGCTAACAAGCTATGCATTCCAGCTAGCTCCGTTCGTCTTTTGTTGTTGCAGGAGGCACATCGAGGAGGATTAATGGGACACTTTGGCGTCAAGAAGACGGAGGATATACTTCCTACACATTTCTTTTGGCCAAAGATGAGACAGGATGTTGAGCGTTTTGTTGCTCGCTGCACTACATGTCAAAAAGCTAAGTCATGACTCAATCGTCATGGTTTATATATGCCTTTGCCTGTACCTAGTGTTCCTTGGGAGGATATATCTATGGACTTTGTTTTAGGTTTACCTCGAACAAAGAAGGGGATGTATAGCATATTTGTTGTCGTGGATGGGTTCTCGAAAATGGCACACTTTATACCGTGTCATAAAAGTGATGATGTTGTTAATGTTGCTGATTTGTTCTTTCCTGAAATTATTCGCTTGCATGGTGTGCCAAATACTATTGTTTCAGATCGTGATACTAAATTTCGTAGCCACTTTTGGAGATGTTTATGGGCTAAGTTGGGGACTAAACTGCTTTTTAGTACTACTTATCACCCCCAAACTGATGGACAAACTGAAGTAGTCAATAGAACATTGTCTACTATGCTTAGGGCTGTTTTGAAGAATAATAAGAAAATGTGGGAAGAATGCTTGCCTCATATTGAATTTGCTTATAATCGTTCATTGCACTCTACAACTAAGATGTGCCATTTTGAAATTGTGTATGGTTTCCTACCTCGTGCACCTATTGATTTGTTGCCTATTTCATCTTCGGAGAAGGTTAATTTTAATGCCAAAGAACGTACTGAATTGATTTTAAAAATGTATGAGTTAACTAAGGAAAACATTGAGCGTATGAATGCTAAATATAAACTTGCTGGAGATAAGGGTAGAAAACATGTTGTGTTTGCACCTGGAGATCTTGTTCGGTTACATTTGCGTAAGGATAGATTTTTCCTAATTTGTGCAAATCAAAGCTAATGCCACGTGTTGATGGTCCTTTTAAGGTGTTATAGAAAATAAATGATAATGCATATAAACTTGAGCTGCCTGCAGATTTTGGGGTTAGTCCCACTTTTAACATTGCAGATTTGAAGCCTTATTTGGGTGAGGAAGATGAACTTTCATCGAGGACGACTTCATTTCAAGAAGTGGAGGATGATGAGGACATCAATACCATTGTTACACCCACAACCCCTGCTACTATACATACTGGACCAATTACTAGAGCTCGCGCATGCCAATTGAATTATGAGGTACTTTCGTTTCTTGGTAACGATTCTAATGTTCATGAGAATATGATGCTGCCTAAATTGGATACATTTGTTTTACCTACAAATGAAGGGCCTAGCTTGGACAAGAAACATGAACCTTGGAGCAAGTTCAAGCATGGAGACGATGGCATGCGCAAGGGGATCAAGAACGGAGTTACAAGTGATGAATTCAGGGCTTTGAAACCACCATAAGGAGTGCACGAAGCCATGGATGAAATATACAAGATGCCACTTCATAAATTTCGTCCAAGGCTATTCTAGGTGCTGCGTCGCATTATTATTGGGCCAGGCCCATGTATTTTCGAAATACTTAAGTATAGGCTGTTTTTAAAGTCCGTATGTGTGGGGAAACAAGAGTTAGGGTTGGTTTCGGACCCCTCCTCCAAGGGACACGAAATTCCCCCCTCTTCCTCCATATATACAGCCCTTAGGGCGCCGTTTAGACTTTGGGTTTTGTTTAGATTAAAAGTTCTCCATAGCTGCAACTTCGTGTACTTCGTTTGTGTCCAACAACCAGACCAAGACGTCACAGAACCCCACCTTCATTAATAAAGCTTTCCTCTTTTATTCGCAATATCTAGATTGCAAACTTAGTTTCTTGCTTGTTCTTTGTTTGCTCGCAGGAAATAGACCCTCATGGTCAGGTTGATCGTGTTCCGGCGTGGTCAATAACCCTCGGAAGTTGGTTTAGCGTTTGCTAAGGCGCGACATCTTCACATGTTCGTAGTCAGATCATCAAAGTGGACTCCCACAGAAAATGATATCTATCTCATCGAAACACCGGGATACCTTCGCCTCTATAACCGGACGACCGGCCACCTACAGAAATCCGGCACTCCAGCGTCCGAGCCAGATCGAGCGGACGTCCAACCTCTACCGGACGTTCGGCCGCCCGTGAGCCACCAGACGATCGGTCCTCAGCGGACGTCCGTTACCTGTATGCGCATAGTGTTCGGGCCCGAGGCCCATGTATCCCTCTCCCACTTACCCCTTCGTGGACCTAGACTATATATACTCCTCCACCTCCTCCTATTTAGGATTAGCATTGGTTTAGCTCATTTTAGAGATAGAGCATTGCTCGTCCACATCGGATCTACTCCACGAGAGAGACCGCAGCCCCTCTTCGGAGAAGATCCCTTTGGATACAAGACCTCCTTGCGGAGAAGAACATCAAGAACCACTCATGAAGAAGACCGGTTACCTTTGTATCATCCATTGCTGACTTTGGATCTTGTATCTCCTATTGTGTTTCGAGGATCTAGCACTTGTGTAATCATTCTTGTTAGTTTGAGTGTTCTCTTGTGTTCCCCTTCTGTTTTCCCCCTTATTTCCCTCCTCGTGTTCTTTGTCTTCATCTTGGGTTCCACACCTTTCGTGAAAGATCGACCGATTAGGGTTCCTACCCTACATCATAACATCATTTGCCGCTCCTTTTCGGACAAGTTTCTGAACCCATTGGCCCTTCCCTTTGAAGGAAATTCGAGAGATTACGTTCATTGTAGACAAACGTAGCTTTTTGCACATGATTTATGTTCCAGGAATTCCTATTTCTTCGTAAATTCAAGAAAATCCAGCGGCTACAAGCCTTATACTCCTTGTTTTCGCCATGTGGCATGTTGTAACTTCCATGTGTGACAGCCAAGAACCAAAGGGCATTCCTGGCAACGGTCAATATATACAAGGATACAATATCTCCAGCATCGAGGACACACAATTTCGGGGTGGTTCGGCGAAAAGCGTCACGAGAAAGTGAAATTCTTTCAACGACTACCACATAGTGGACCAGTATTCACTAAAACGATCATAACTTTGTCATTCGGTGTCCGCTTTGGACCCACAAGTACTCAAAATGCTCGCCGCGAGCGTGGGAATCCAGAAAATAGTCCCTGCTAGCGCTAGGAGGCTTGGGGTGCCTTCAAACTCAGCTTTAAGGAGGATCTTTTGGCCTTGAAATTCAAATAACATCATTCGCCGCTCCTTTCCGAAATAGATTCTGAACCCATTGGCCCTTCCTTTTGAAGGAAATTCGAGAGATTATGTTGATTGTAGACATTAGTCCCCCTGGCAACGACAAATGTAGCTTTGTGCACATGATTTATAATCTAGGAATTCCTATTTCTTCGTAAATTCAAGGAAATCCAGCGGCTACAAGCCTTATACTCCTTGCTTTCGCCATGTGGCATGTTGTAACTTACGTGTGTGACAGCCAAGAACTGAAGGGCATTCCTAGCAATGGTCAATATATACGTGGAAACAATATCTCCAGCATCGAGGATGCAAAATTTCGGGGCGGTTCGGCAAAAAGCGTCACGGGAAAGTGAAATTCTTTCAAGGACTGCCATATAATGGACAGGTGTTCACTAAAACGGTCATAACTTTGTCATTCGGAGTCCGTTTTGGACCCACAAGTACACAAAATGCTCGCGGCGAGTGTGCGAATCTAGAAAATACTCCCTGCTTGCACCTGGAGGACCGGGCTGCCTTCATTTTCCGCCTTATGGAGGACTTGATGGCCCTGAAAGTCAAATAACATCATTCGCCGCTCCTTTTCAAACAAGATTCTCAACCCATTGGCCCTTCCTTTTGAAGGAAATTCGAGAGATTATGTTCATTGTAGACATTAGTCCCCCTGGCAAAGACATACGTATCTTTGTGCACATGATTTATGATCCGGGAATTCCTATTTCTTCGTAAATTCAAGAAAATCCAGCAGCTACAACCCTTATACTCCTTGTTTTCGCCATGTGGCATGCTGTAACTTACGTGTGTGACAGCAAAGAACCAAAGGGCATTCCTGGCAATGGTCAAAATATACATGGATACAATATCTCCAGCATCGAGGACACACAATTTCGGGGCAGTTCGGCGAAAAGCGTCACGAGAAAGTGAAATTATTTTAAGGATTGCCATATAATGGACCATTATTCACTAAAACGATCATAATGTTGTGATTCCGAGTCCGCTTTGGACCCACAAGTACTCAAAATGCTCACGGCGAGTGTGCAAATCTAGAAAAAAAACTCCCTACTAGAGCTAGGAGGCCAGGGTGCCTTCAAATTCGGCCTTAAGGAGTACCTTTTGGCCCTGAAAGTCAAATAACATCATTCGCCGCTCCTTTCCGGAACAAATTCTTAACCCATTGGCCCTTCGTTTTGAAGGAAAATCAACAGATTACATTGATTGTAGACATTAGTCCCCCTTGCGAGCACAAATGTAGCTTTGTGCACATGATTTATAATCTGGGAATTCCTCTTTCTTCGTAAATTCAAGAAAATCCAGCAGCTACAAGCCTTATACTCCTTGCTTTTGTCGTGTGGCATGCTGTAACTTACGTGTGTGACAGCCACGAACCAAAGGGCATTCCTCCCAATGGTCAATATATCCGTGGAAAAAATATCTCCAGCATCGAGGACACAAAATTTCGGGGCAGTTTGGCGAAAAGCGTCACGGGAAAGTGAAATTCTTTCAAGGTCTCCCATATAATGGACCGGCGTTCACTAAAGTGGTCATAACTTTGTCATTAGGAGTACGTTTTGGACCCACAAGTACTCACAATGCTCGCGGCGAGTGTATGAATCTATAAAATACTCCTTGCTTGCTCTAGAGGGCCCAGGGTGCCTTCAAATTCGGCTTTAAGGAGGACTTTTTGTCCCTGGAAGTCAAGTAACATCATTCGCCGCTCCTTTTCGGACAAGTTTCTGAACCCATTGGCCCTTCCTTTTGAAGGAAATTCAAGAGATTACGTCCATTGTAGACATTAGTCCCCCTAGCAAGGACAAATGTAGCTTTGTGCACAAGATTTATGATCTGGGAATTCCTATTTCTTCGTAAATTCAAGAAAATCCAGCGGCTACTAGCCTTATACTCCTTGTTTTCGCCATGTGGCATGTTGTAACTTACATGTGTGACAGCCAACAACCAAAGGGCATTCCTGGCAACGGTCAATATATACATGAATACAATATCTCCTGCATCGAGGACACACAATTTTGGGGCGGTTCGGCTAAAAGCGTGACGGGAAAGTGAAATTCTTTCGTGGATTGCCATATAATGGTCCGGTGTTCACTAAAATGGTCATAACTTGGTCATTCAGAGTCCATCTTGGACCCACAAGTACTCAAAATGCTCACAGCAAGTGTTCAAATCCAAAAAGTACTCCTTGCTTGTGCCAGGATGCCCGGGGTGCCTTCAAATTCTGCCTTAAGGAGGACTTTTTGGCCTTGAAAGTCAAATAACATCATTCGCCGCTCCTTTTCGGACAAGTTTCTGAACCCATTGGCCCTTCCTTTTGAAAGAAATTCTTGAGATTACGTTCATTGTAGACATTAGTCCCCCTGGCAAGGAAAAACGTAGCTTTGTGCACATGATTTATGATCCGGGAATTCCTATTTCTTCGTAAATTCAAGAAAATCCAGCGGCTACAAGCCTTATACTCCTTGTTTTCGCCATGTGGCATGATGATACTTACGTGTGTGACAACCAAGAACCAAAGGGAATTCCTGGCAACGGTCAATATATACATGGATACAATATCTCCAACATCGAGGACACACAATTTCGGGGCGGTTCGGCGAAAAGCGTCACAGGAAAGTGAAATTCTTACAAGGACTGCCATATAATGGACTAGTATTCACTAAAACGGTCATAAGTTTGTCGTTCGGAGTCCGCTTTAGACCCACAAGTACTCAAAATGCTCGCGGCGAGTGTGCGAATCCAGAAAATACTCCCTGCTTGTGCTAGGAGGCCCAGGGTGCCTTTGAATTATGCCTTATGGAGGGCTTTTTGGCCGTGAATGTCAAATAACAAGTTTCTTAACCCATTGGCCCTTCCTTTTGAAGGAAATTTGAGAGTATATGTTCATTGTAGGCATTACCCCCTGGCAAGGACAAACATGCTTTGTGCACATGATTTATGATCCCGGAATTCCTATTTCTTTGTAAATTCAAGAAAATCCAGCGGCTACAAGCCTTGTACTCCTTGTTTTCGCCGTGTGGCATGCTGTAACTTACATGTGTGACAGCCAAGAACCAAAGGGCAATCCTGGCAACGGTGAATATATACATGGATAGAATATCTCCAGCATCGAGGACACACAATTTCAGGGCGGTTCGGCGAAAAGTGTCACACCCTAGCTAGTCATGCATTAGAGTGTTGCATCATGTTTATTCTTTCATCAGAAACTTGAAATGGGGATGACAGAACCCCCAGTCCCCTCTTAAACCAACTAGGGTTACTAAAATAATTTTTCAATGAACCTGAAATGCCCTTCTAAAATGCCCATCATTTTTGTCTTGGTTCAAAACCTCTGCCAAAAATGGTGCACATTTTCCTAGGCCATCCTAGGGTTTTTGAATTAAATCATAAATATTTGAATTTGGGCATTTAAAATAATATAAAATATTTAAATGCTCAAATATCTCCAAACTAAAATGTTTCATGTTGGAAATAATCCAACTATGGGCCAGGAATAGTTTGGTGATTTTTGAACTTGCCTAGGTATTTTATTAAATTCAACAAAGTTGCAGATATATTAAATAAAAACAGAAACAAAAAAAAGGGAAAAACTTCCCTGTGCGGCCCAGCCAGCTGGCCGGCCCAGCAAGCCAGCCCAGCCCACCACCGCCGTCGTCCTCCTGGCGCCAGTCGGCCAGGCGTGTGGCCGGCGCGCGCGCACGGCCGGAGCGCCACGCCACCAGCCCG